>NC_046318.1:52819583-53130544 GCF_009819535.1 Lacerta agilis | reverse complement strand
AGGTGATCCGGCACTCCCATTTCTTTAAGAACTTGCCATAGTTTGCTGTGGTCGACACAGTCAAATGCTTTTGCATAATCAATGAAGCAGAAGTAGATGTTTTTCTGGAACTCTCTGGCTTTCTCCATAATCCAGCGCATGTTTGCAATTTGGTCTCTGGTTCCTCTGCCTCTTCGAAATCCAGCTTGCACTTCTGGGAGTTCTCGGTCCACATACTGCTTAAGCCTGCCTTGTAGAATTTTAAGCATAACCTTGCTAGCGTGTGAAATGAGTGCAATTGTGCGGTAGTTGGAGCATTCTTTGGCACTGCCCTTCTTTGGGATTGGGATGTAGACTGATCTTCTCCAATCCTCTGGCCACTGCTGAGTTTTCCAAACTTGCTGGCATATTGAGTGCAGCACCTTAACAGCATCCTCTTTTAAAATTTTAAATAGTTCAGCTGGAATATCATCACTTCCACTGGCCTTGTTGTTAGCAAGGCTTTCTAAGGCCCATTTGACTTCACTCTCTAGGATGTCTGGCTCAAGGTCAGCAACCACATTTCCTGGGGTGTATGAGACCTCCATATCTTTCTGGTATAATTCCTCTGTGTATTCTTGCCACCTCTTCTTGATGTCTTCTGCTTCTGTTAGGTCCTTTCCACTTTTGTCCTTGATTGTGGTAATCTTTGTATGAAATGTTCCTTTCATATCTCCAATTTTCTTGAATAAATCTCTGGTTTTTCCCATTCTGTTATTTTCCTCTATTTCTTTGCATTGCTCGTTTAGAAAGGCCCTCTTGTCTCTCCTTGCTATTCTTTGGAAATCTGCATTCAATTTCCTGTATCTTTCACGATCTCCTTCGCATTTTGCTTGTCTTCTCTCCCCCGCTATTTGTAAGGCCTCATTGGTCAGCCACTTTGCTTTCTTGCATTTCTTTTTCATTGGGATAGTTTTCGTTGCTGTCTCCTGTATAATGTTACGAGCCTCCATCCACAGTTCTTCAGGTACTCTATCCACCAAATCTAAATCCTTGAACCTGTTCTTCACTTCAACTGTGTATTCATAAGGAATTTGATTTAGATTGAATCTTACTGGCCCAGTGGTTTTTCCTACTTTCTTCAGTTTAAGCTGGAATTTTGCTATAAGAAGCTGATGATCTGAGCCACAGTCAGCTCCAGGTCTTGTTTTTGCTGAGTGTATAGAGCTTCTCCATCTTTGGCTGCAGAGAATATAATCAATCTGATTTCGATGTTGCCCATCTGGTGATGTCCATGTGTAGAGTCGTCTCTTGTGTCAACAGCTTTGGCTTCTCCCCTCCCTAAAAAAGCTCAATAAAAGTTTCTTTGGGGTGCTGGGCGGATCTTTGCACCCCGGCGGCGCATATGCTAAAGACGGCCCTGATAATGTTAATGGTGACAACTGCAGCCACATTTTTTGGGTGCGAATTTTTAAGAACCGAGTGCAAAATGGCCAACTGTTTGATTTTAGCATTGTCTCTTAGGCAGACGATTATGGCCACATATGTCTTATGCTATGCTACTTTTGGGTACTTGTTTGGTACTTGGTTTGAGTAAACATTTTCATTTCAAACCAGTGCAATCTTACGATGAAATATTGCTGTGCTTTATTTTTAGAGTGTAATCCATGTAAAAACACCATGTACAGGCTTTCATAAGCCATAAAGACAGGCCCCTGCCCCCAAGGATCTTCAAATGCAAATGTGGAGAGCAGGGAAGACAACGGGAGGGAGAGACAAGGGTAGCAAAGGATAATTGTGAGCAGATGCAGTTACAGTATACGTACTTAGACTTGGTTACAGCTGGGATGAGGATTAAGAGAACTCTTGCTTCATGGATGCTTTCTACTACTCTTAGCTGCCTCCCCTCACCCACTTGCCTGGGAGTTACAGTTGAACTCAAAGATGTACCTCTGGGTGGACATGCATAAGATTGTGCTGTGGTAGAATGAACCACAGGCAAAACATTCAGAATGATGGACAGAAGCAACAAAGCAGCTATATAGACTTGGGCGAAAAGAACACCAGCTCGGTGTTGGGATCCTTCCATAATGGTTGACCCAGTTAATTTGAGAAATGTAAGTCTATTAGAATGAGAAAGGCATGTGCCCGTGCAATGCACAACTTCATCATACTTCTCCAGTCTAAGAACAAAGGCTCCATGTAATGTAAATACAAGCATGTTAGCAACCCGATAATACATAACAGAAGAAATTAAATGCATTTGACAGTAATTGCCTGCAGAAAAGACTGGAGATAAGCTAGAAAACACACACAAACAAAACAACACGACAAAGCGCATAACTGCCATATGCCAGTGTTATATTAAGAAACAATGCCCAGTGTGTTTAGAAGCACAACCTTCACTAAGAAAGAGACATATTTCAGAAACTTGTCCTGGTTTTCGAAGGTATGGTGTGTTGTTGTGTGAGTGTGACTGATCATTCCCATCCATGATGGATACTAAGTGGGGAAGGAAATGTTAAAACTGAAAAACCATTCTTTTTCCATTTCTCAGTCTACTTAGAAGTAAATGATGCTAATAAAACAAGTCATAGTTGGCTAACAAAGTAATTTCTCCCCATTTAAATCTTGACTTGGAATAGATTTGTATCACATCATGCTCACTCATCTCCACATCTCCTACTAGTGACAAAATGTTGTGATCTGGATATTTCTCCCCTGGTTGTGAAATTCTTATAAAGCGTAAAACGACATTGGTAATAAATTTATTAATCTTGTACTGCTGTATAAATTACAAGTTAAAGCTGGCCTCTGAAAAAGTTCAATTTCTTTCATGGGTTGTTGTGGAAGGATGTGGGATACACACAAAAAAACCTCCTGAGGACACAGGGATTGCTGGGTTATTTCAAAGGAGGTACTGGAAAGATTGCTGGGAATAAGAATGTAAGAACAGCCCTGCAGGATCATACTTAAAGGCCTATCTATTGCTGCAGCCTATTCTCACAGTGATGTCTTTAGGTAGCAAGACATGAGAGCAAAGCATTTTACTGCTTATGATAACCAGCAAATGGCAATCAGATGGGACCGTTTTGACACCAGTTCTGGATAGATTTCATTCTGCTACCAGGTCATTTGGCTATAATCAAGTTACCCAGAGGAATCAGGAGAGGGATCAATCCTACACTGAGGACACATAGGCTAGACTGAGGGCCTACATATGCATGGCTTCCTGAATCTGTGGTTTTTCCAGCCCATGCCAACGCCAACCTTTAGCCATGCTGCTGGCTAAATTGGACATGTGACTCTGAACACTATGTGCTGAACTCAGGATGCTGCTGCTGCTACAGACCCTGAAAGTAGCATGGAGATGCTGACCTTTCCAATCTATCATTGGATTCCTATCAAACAGGTTGCATTTGTTTTGCAAAGGCTTCCATTGTGGTTGCTTTAACTCATTCATAACTCATTCATATCTTACCCTTCTTCCAAAATATGGAGATTAGCTCTTTTTAATCTCACAGCAACAGTAGTTAAGGCTGAGAGAAAGTGACTTGCCTGAGATTATCCAGTGAGCATCAACAGTGAGCAATGTTTTGAACCCGTGTTTCCCTACATCCCAGTTCAACACTCTAGCTATTACATCATATACTCTCCCATGAAAAAAGGGACATCCTATTCCATACCCTCCAACATTTCTCCAATGAAAGTAGGGACATCCCAAGAAAAAGCAGGACATTCTAGGACAGGGGTCAGCAAACTAAGGCCCAGGGTCAGATCAGGCCCAATTGCCTTCAGGAACCAGCCTGCAGACTGAATGTGGATCGGCGTGGGGATTCTGTTTGTTTGGGCTGTGCCATTTCCTCCCCTGTGCCATTCCATCCCCACCCTCTCCCTCACACACACCACGGTGGCGCCTCCTCCCTCCCTCTTCCTGGCTTCTCCCTGCCCTGCCTAGAGGAGGAAGGGGGTTGGGCTGAGCTGGCTGAACGCCCTCTCCAGAGCCAGCCCTTTTGTGCCACTCATCTTCCCTCCTCCTCCTCTTCTGCCCTGATGCTCCTATAGGCCAGAAAGCGGAGTGGACGAGCTCCCTCTGCCTACCCACAAGAAGCAGCAGCAGTGGCAGCAGCCCCTGGGAAGGTAAGCGCAGTGGCTGGGGCTGGCGTGGAGGACTACTTGCCCCCCTCGCCTCTTCTTCCAGCTCCCCCTCAGTGCTGCTTCTCCGGCCCGCCACAAGGTCTGAGGAACAGTGGACCAGCCTGTGGCTAAATTTTTTCCCCGTCCCCTGTTCTAGGATCAAATCAGAAACTGGACAGCTTCTGTAAATCTGTGACTATTCCTGGAAAATAGAGACACTTGGAGGATCTGACATCACACTATTCTTCCATTCTCTGTGATTTTTTTTTAACATGGGATGGTTCAGTTGAGCCCAATTGAATATGTTAGTCTGAATTTGCTTCATTTTCTCAGACTGTTTATAGAATAGAACAAGAAACAACGGTTAGTTTTTACTGACACCTTGCTTCTGAGTGCCCGCTTAAGAAACACTGGTGGTGGTGGGTTGTTGTTGTTGTTGTTGGCGGCTTTGTTTTAGGAAATACTTGTGATACTAATTGATAATAAAGATACCATTGAATGCCTGAAATATTTCCCTGAGAGGCTGGACAATTGTAATGAAATGGCCAAAAAACTGATTAACAAGCCAATATCTAATTGCTCTTGTAAAAGGTAGACATAATATTTATGAAAAAGACAGCAATTTTCTTTAAAAAGACTTAGAATACACTTACATGGAATCCAAGAATTCAAATTCAAGCCATGTTGGGGCTTTCATGTTTGAAATCTATCCATTAGTTTAGGTGGAAGGGTCATAAAACATTCTGTGAAATCAGGCACTGATGTATCACTGTTGAAGGGTGTTAATTTGGTTCTTTAGCACTGATTTGTTTAGTAGAACATACTAATTGCTTGGTGGATAGAACGAAACCATTTTGCGCTTTAGAAGAAAAAAAAAACCTCAAAATAAATTGCTGGATCCAAGCAAGACAATTGTTCTGTTTATATCAGTTTGATCTGCAAAAGTAAAACATGATTATTCCAAATCTAAACAACACTGTGGTAAATTCTTCTCAAGTCTTTGGGGACTTCTTGCTGATATACTCAGAAATGGACTGTTAACATAGCACAATGAACTACAGTTTGGAAAGAAGCTGGAGAAAACATGAATACAGACATGCAAGCAAAGGGTCTCTTTGCACGACCGGCTTAATGTCAGATTAAAGGACATTAAAGTTAAATGCCCTCCAACCCCCACAAGGCATATGAATATAGGGGGAAAAATTTACCTGCAAAAGGCCCCAAAGTTCAAATCCTGGCATCTCCAGTTAAAAAGAGACCAAGTAATAGGTGTTGTGAGAGATTTCTGCCTGAGACCCCAGAGAGTCATTGGTGGACAGAGTGGACCTGGCGACACCCAGTATAGCACCTTTGGGTGCCCCAGTGCCCCTGGACAAGTCCCTTGGTGTCTGATGCCTCCGTTCCTCCTCCTCCTCTTCTTCTACAGTGTCTCACATCCATGTTTGGATATAACCCTCTTCAAGTACTCTCCAACATTCTTGTGCGAGATTAATTGAAGGTATTAGGCATTTCTATTCCCCACTAACCTGATTGCTGGTTAGCCATAC
Source organism: Lacerta agilis (assembly GCF_009819535.1). Lineage (NCBI taxonomy): Eukaryota > Metazoa > Chordata > Lepidosauria > Squamata > Lacertidae > Lacerta > Lacerta agilis. The sequence continues at coordinate 53,124,902 of NC_046318.1, read as the reverse complement.
AGCAATGCAGCCATCTTGGGTCCAGCATGCTGAGTGTCTTTCAGTGAACCCATGTAGTCCGTAGAATAGGAGCAGTGTTGCAGCTAGGGATGGCTCTCACGGCCAAGGTCCCGGGACCCACAGAAACGCCACCCAGTTTGTTCATTAATTTATAAATTCATAAATTACTATATTGATAGGCCACCTTCTAAGCCACAGTGCCTTCCAAGGTTGCTGCACATAGTGTGTTTTGCCAAAAGTTTTTTGAAAGTCACCAAAGACTTCTGAGTAAGCTTAGCAGTCATGGAATAAGGTCCTCTTGTGGATCAGGAAGTGGTTAAGTAACAGGAAGCAAAGATTTGGAATAAATGGACAGTAGATGCACCCATGGTCTGACTCTGTAGAAGACAGCATCCTATGTCCCTAAGTATTATTTATGTTTAGAATCACATGTTGGGATGTAGCAGGGAAGGTCTTTATTTACCCTTCAAACAGTAAAAAAGCCAATCCGTTTTGCTTCTAAGACATCAAATGCTAATGGTGATACTGCTTCCTCATTCTGTTCATGTCACAGAAATCACATCCTTAGACTGACTGACACACACACACACACACACACACACACACTGTGTGTGTGTGTGTGTGTGTGTGTACTTTTTTTGCAATGTTGAATGGAATTTGTATGGTTTATTTGAGCATCACTGTTTTGATCACATGTTGTGAGCTGCCTTGGCCTTTTACTTTTTTTTTAAGGAAAGGCAAGATAGAAAATTTATAAATAAAATAAATATTTTTTCCCCTTTTTTTAAGCCAGCAAAAAATGATTATCTTGAGCACTGCAAGTTAGCCTTTGCCAAATAAAATGGCTGGAAATGTAACAGGCAGTTTTCTGCAGTGATCTTATTAAAAGATTTTGTGTGGGGGTGGTTGAAAAATATGGTCCTGTGTCTTTGGTGCCAAACTTTCAAGCAGCGTCAGCTGTCTTTTTACATGAAAGAAATAATATGTTGGTTTAATGTTCAGAACTGCATTTGTCTTATCACCAGAATAAGATGGCTATAAAAGGATACCAGAAGGATACCAGCTATTGTGGGGTAATTCTGATGTTGCATGCCACAGGGTTTTTAAAGAAACATGTGTTTATTTGCATGGAAGCAACAGGTGCAATTGGGTAATTTTATGGGGAATCCTCATCTTTAGCTAGTGTATTAAAGGTAAGGGGACCCCTGACCGTTAAGTCCAGTTGTGGACAACTCTGGGGTTGTGGCGCTCATCTCACTTTACTGGCCGAGGGAGTTGGTGTTTGTCTGCAGACAGCTTCCGGGTCATGTGGCCAGCATGACTAAGCCATTTCTGGCGAACCAGAGCAGCGCACGGAAATGCCGTTTACCTTCCCGCTGGAGTGGTACCTATTTATCTACTTGCACTTTGATGTGCTTTTGAATTGCTAGGTTGGCAGGAGCAGCGACTGAACAACAGGAGCTCACCCTGTCGCGGGGATTTGAACTGCCAACCTTCTGATTGGCAAGCCCTAGGCTCTGTGGTTTAGACCACAGCGTCATCCATGTCCCTAAATAGTGTATTACTTTGCTTTAAAATGTGGTGAGCCAACCTTGCTGCATATGGGGTCAACACCTGACCTCAAAGTGTTGTGCAAAAGAGGCTCCAACAAAAAGCAAACATTATACCAGAGCATAGCTGGCAACTTTTCCCCTTTCTTGTGAGGAATCCTATTTGGAATAAGGGAATTTCCCTTAAAAAAAGGGAAAAGTTGACAGCTATGTACCAGAGTGTGGACCAGTTCAGACCATTAGCAGGAACAAGTGGGAAAGCTTTTTCTGGGTGAAGCACTTCAGACTGCAGGCTAGTCTGAACTCCTGTCCCTGGCATGCTAGTTTTTACTTCCAGGGAATATTTTCTTCCTGTGGGATTTTTAGACATTTCACTTAACCTTCAGCTTCAAGAATGCAGGTGAAGGCTTACGTCTTGAGTCTGCTGACTGTGGATTGGTCCAAAATAATTTTATATGTTAGAAAAGGCATTTCTATAATTCTATTTGAGACCCCTATGATGAAGCTGAATAGCCGTCTAGAAGTACTTTAAAGAAGTATTTGGCAGAAGAATTCTCCTGCAGAGAAAAACAATCTGATGAAATAATTTAGGATGCAATCCATCTCAATGAAAGTCAGTGGGAGTGTGGTCATTGACTTCAAATGGATGTGGGCTGCAAGCAGAGTTACCTCAATGTCTGCTGTAGATCAACCTCAAATAGATAGCTCAGTAAACTAAAGCCAGCTGTTTGATCAATTGAAACAACTGATGCACTGCATGTGCCTGTGTTGGTGATTTGTTTCCAATGACATACATGCAGATGTATCATGTGAGCATCCAACCTTGTTATCTAGTTTTAGTTTGGAAATATGTAAAAGAGAATTGGGATATCTGTAGAGAAATGTTGAATAAGCGGGTGATCATCCTATCACCTAATTGCTCCCTTGCCCAAGATTAACAAGAAATAGAATGTTGTGACAGACCTCTTTCTGCTCCATGTCTATATCTATATCTATATATCTTACCAGTAGTCACTTTCCCCCTTTAGCTCATTGTATTTAAACTTATACCATCAAGAACAACTTCTTTAACACATGGAAATTAGCTTAATAAATTCCAATATGCATCCATTGATAAACTTTTAACTAAATAGTTTGGTATCAATTTTCATAGAGGTTGGGAAGCACTATCTGATAGATTTTCTAAACTGCTATTATTGCTATTCAGTAAATTGCATATGCTGTATATGTTCATATTTATTTATTAAGCATATATATTTAATTTCCTGTCTTTTAGAAAAATGCCCTTATGGAGCAGCTGACAATAATATAATATTAAGCACATTTATAATAACTCTCCCTCCCCCTCTCTCCATACAGCATCATAGTTAAAGCTAAAGAACACACAATCACAATACAATTAATAAATAACAGTAGCCCACAATGACATTAAAGTAGCATTCTGCCCAGTAAAACCATAAAACCACCAACATAATCAAAGATAAAATAGCACCCTAGATTACAGCAGTCGAAATAAAATCCCTGGAATCATGGGGAAACAGCAGCTAAGTTTTCAAGATCCGCTCAAAGACCTGCAATGCATACATATTTATTTTGCTTAGTGTACATGCTGGGGTAACTGTCTTCACCCCATAGTCCAGCATGAAGTCATAGAATGCCTCCAAGTCTTTGCTGATCCAACAGCGCAGGAAGTGCACCAGACAGAAGGCTTGGAAACACAGAAGTGCCTGTCTGGAGGCCAGAGAGTTGGCTGTTTAAAGATTAAAGATTGCAGCTCCCACAATAAAGGTGAAGCCTAGGAGAGGTGTACTGGAGGCAAAGGCTGAAAAGCCCACCTCGAACTTTTGTTGGAACAGGTTGCTCACTTGGAGCTCTCCATGGTGCTGCAACATCTGGCCTGCCTTGTCCTGTGGGTGCCTTCACTAGACTGGAAAAGGTCGGAAAGCAGCTGCCAATCAGCATTTCTTTCCATGGTTGTATGTGACAAACTAAGCACATGTACTTGTCATTTATGATATTGTACACAGAGTGCACACATACACAGAAGCGATATCCATGTTGAGAAGCTCATAAAATGTGAAACAATGTTTGGGATCGAAGTTGCAGGCCCAGGAAAATCAAACATGGCAGATATAACTAGCGAGTGCTCCAATATCTCTCTGGTCAACCAGTTATCATCAGATTTATTAGCTCTTTGTGACATTGTTGTCAGACAGGTCACCTAGTGAAAATGAGAAAGGGAAGAGCACTTTAAAAGATGTATGGCTGCCTAGAAGGAAGATTGCTGAATGATATGCACAGGAGGCTTATGAAAGCTGCAGAACACCTGGGGAAATGAGGAAAATATAGGGGGAGAACCACTTCTTTTTGAGACATTGAAATGTGGGATCTAGGAAAGGGATGCTTTCTGGAGCACCCAATGATAAAACGGCTGTTGTGGATCCTCTGGTTGACTTCACATAACAAACTTATGGATCCAGCTTTCTCACTGGTGACTTGGTAGACAGAATGCTCCACAGCTTATTTGCACAACCTGTAATGAGATTCACATGCTTTTTGAATGGTGTTGGGTGGTATTCAACTATAACTCAGAGCAGATGTACTGAAATTAATGGACATAACTTAGTCATGTTGATTTCAATGGGACTACTCTGAGTAAGACTTTGTTGAATACCACCCTTAATTTTCACTGGAAATGAAAATTAGCTCCCCATGTGTATAAAGGAGGTAGAGTTCTCCCCAAACAATCTCTGAAACATCTCAACTGTATTAATACCAAAAGGAAAAGAGAAAAAATTGGTTTGTAGGCATGATTAAAAAAAATAAAAGGATTTTAGGAAAGTACATGTGGGTGAGTGTGTGTAATGTATCTTTTAAGAATAACTGTGCTTTATTTTCTCTGTAGCATACCATATTGCTGATTAACCACTGCTTTCATAAAGTACAAGTGGGCCATTTAAACTGTTTCACCGCTGGTTAATGTACTGTATTGTGATCATTCTTTTTTTCCTATGGTACCTAGCTAGTGTTTTGTTTTTATTACAAATTCACCTACCCTTGTCTGCCGAGGAGAAAAGAAATTACACGACAGAGCCCCGCAGCACATAAAACAGCAGAGATTCCTAAATAAGACCAGCCTGAAAGAGAAGCCTCTGCCTGCCTGCACTGTAATGAAATGCATGACTACAGGAGATAATAATAATTGCAGCAATAGCTCGTTACAGCTCCCAGATGATTTGGTGCTGTCAGGAGTGCACTGTCCTCTTGACATCCCAGGAGGTGAGAAGCATCACTGACTGCAGGCCCTGATTGGTGCAGTGAAATATTGCTGGCAAAAATTAAAAGGTCTTGGTGTCAAAATAATTCATGATATGCATATCTTCCATTCTGATGAAACGGCTGATATCCGGATTAGCAAGATAATAAAACTGATCAGGCTACAGTTAAACAATTTAAGTTGGAGGGCTGTTCATTTTGTAGGTGTCACTTGTCAGATCAAGGGGTCAAAGCAGAATGAAAGGCTCTCCCCAGTAACCTTCTGATGATTTGGATCTGGAATGTTCTTCATGATTTGTCCAAAGTTTTCATCACAGCACTGCCGAAGAGCATTACCGCAGCAGGCTGCATTCTGACATTCAAATCCCAGGAATGACAGGTTATTAGGAGAAGAGAACCGGCTGTACATACATTAAGCCTCATATCTTTGACCTGTAATTTGAACTGATAGTGATATTGTAATTGAGTGAGTAAAAAGGGGGGGATTCTTTATTAAAACACAGGAAGATGAAGAAAACGTTTATTTTCCAGAGATTTATAGGTTCATAAAATAAGCCTTTTGATGATGATTTATTTTACAATTTTTGAAATGCTGAACTATGTGCTTAATATTTATTTGGTTGAACAGCTATTTAAAATAACACTGTCTCCCATCTATTTCCAGCTTGTTCTCCAGAACCTGCGTTTGCACAGATGGAAAGATATTTGTGTGATATTGGAGTTCATGTAGTGGAATAGTTCAAAGATTATTCTAATAAGATGTACCTATGGAAAAATACAGTGCCCGCTTAATGGCTATGGTGTTAAGGATCCCTTGGCAGATTTCTGCAGCTTGTGTGTAATGCACTGGGGTTTTTAAAAATCATGATTACAAGGAATGGGGGAAAGTGAGAACTGCCTTCTGTGATGCTTTTGAATGGAAGGATGGCACATCTGTGAATTTAATGAGGTTCGTTTCTTCAGTGTTTGGTCAGACTCAGTATCATCTCCAGGGTTTCCCCCCCCCAAGGGGAGGGGCACTTGGGCAAGATGCCTTCAGAGGTCTCTCTCTCCCTGAGTAGGCACATCTCATAGGAACATAGAAAGCTGCCTGGTATTGAGTCAGATTATTGAGCTCAGTAACCAGTAGCAGCTCTTCAGGATTTCAAGTAGGAGCTCTACCTGGAGACACAAGGGATTGAACCTGGGATCTTTTGCATACAAAGCAGGTGCTCTTCTCCTAAGCTATAGCCTCTCTTCAAGTCACCTCCTCTGCTCAAATGCCCAGCATTGTTGCCTCTTGACCAGATCAATACCCATGCCCAGAGGGAGATGGCAAAGTGAGTGTTGGCTGTGGTTCTTTCCCTTTGCTCTAGACCAGAGATGGTGAATGTGCGTTCTTCCAGATCTTGTTGAGCTACAATTCACACTACCCCTGATCATAGGGCTGGATAAGGCTGATGGGATTTGGAGTCCAATAGCATCTGGAGGGCAACAGATTCTCCAGCCCTACTCTAGTCACTGCTCACTCATTTGGAGAGGGCCAGTAAGCAGTCAGCAGCATCCACATGTGGGATTCATAGATTTAGGGGGCCTGGGGTTATTAGACCTGGTCTGAGTATGGACCCAGGCAGATGCCTGATGATGCCAGCCACTGAAAGTGACCCTATCAGCACTCCAGGACCAATGTACCTCCTCTGTAACTTCTAAACACCCCTTTGAGCCCTTTCTAGCCAGCTACAGTTCTCCTGTACTTTACAGGACAATTTTCTTTTCATTGTAATGACCAAACTGACCTTTGAAGAGGTACATTACAGGTGGGATTAATTCTTACGGATATTCTGATTAGGAATTTAGGGAGATGCCTTGTGCTAGCCTTGCATTGGTTCAGGATTGTTCACACTCACTGGCATCAGCTCTCTAGGAGTTCAGACAGGTATCTCTCCAGCATACCTGAAGAGTTAGGCGTTGAACTGGGGACTTTCTGGCTTACTCCTGAGCTATGGGCCTTCCCCCATTCTGGGGATTGAAACAACAAATGTAAGGACTCACGAGGCTGCACAGAGTAGCTCTGTCTCCCACCATAGACATGCTCAGGACGACACCCCTGCACCTACACATTCAGCAGGTATGGTAAGAAACCATACATGTATTGATGTATGTGTGTAACATATGAGGGGGAACCCTGATCAGGCCAGGCTCCCCACTCTTTGTGTGCAAAGAACTCTATGTCCATACTTGCTACGTGTATAGAATCCCTTCAAAAGTGTGCCAACAGCAGTTGGCAGTGGGAGTGCAGACACTTGACACATTAGTCAGAGTTAGTCCTCATGACCCCCCTTATCCCTAACAATTCTTGCAAACATGGGAGTACAATGTGACTGTACAATGTGTTTGATTGAATTTAGCAAGATATGCTTAAGATGAAATTGGTTCTGCAAAAAATTGGCTTAAATTGTGGAATAAGCAAATATTGATTCCTCCTTGAACTCAGCAATGCCTCCGCCTGCTTTGTGATTAAGGAATGCATGATTTAACTAAAGTATTCCTCCTAGTTCATGGAATCAGCAACACCTTTCCTTGATTGCTAATTGCATAAGATTTACAAGGAACATGGTCTAAGCTATTAAAATTCTTACACTTCATGGCTGGATTCATTTTAGCATAAGCCTATATTATGTGAGGAGGAATATTCTCTGATTTCCCAATTCATATATAGGCTATAATCGAAAATTATTCATCTTTATTGGATGAAAACCTGTAAGAATATTTGCTCTCTGAACAACACTGTCATTAACACCTGTCACCCACAGTCTTGATAACAAACAGCCTTAATTTATCATTTGGAAATTCCAAAATATGTAAAAGGAAAATGTGCACATAAAACTATAATTGTGTTTAAAGTAATGGATCTGCAATGAATCATATTCATAGTAAAAATAAATAATTGAAACCTAAGCAAATGCCTGACGATAACAGTATTTTTAATATGAGCCAAGATTATCCCCAGACTTGCTTAGAAAACAAGCAGTGCAAGCAAATACAATTTCCTTTTAAAACACTTACGTATCAGTGCTACCTTAACTACTTCAATGATCCCTGATCGGAATCAGCTGAGAGTTCTTATTATGGTTAGAATACATAACTCACAACAGCATATTTTGTGATCTCCATGAAATTATTTGATCTCAGCGCCTGCTTTGCTTGTCTTAACAACTTCTTTTAATTTTTCTATGCTGAATATTGTTGTTGTTGTTAAGTCACTTTCTGCTTGCAATGCTTGGAGCAATTGCAATCAGTATGACTGCTATCTAAGAGAACTGCTGTCCTTCTGTCTCGCTGAATTAAGATATAGAAGAAACAACAACACAAAATCTCTTATTTTACCCAAGCTGGAGTTGGGTAAAGCCAGTTTCAAAGTATCAACTTACCTACTTGGAAAGCAGTCTGGCCCTATGCATCATATATGTCATCAGTGTAGGCAGGTGGGGTGTGACTTGCCCTAAATGGCCTCATGGGCCAAATGGGGACACCTAGTTGCCAGGTTTGACACTGTGAGCCAGAGGTCCCCAAACCCCTCTTTAGGAAATGACATTGCAAGGCCATGTATACTTCATGGTGAATGACAGCTGTCATGTAAACAGAACTAGAAACAGCTAGCTTAGGGGGTTAAGAAGGAATGGGACGGCTGCTGCCCCGCCCTACCCACCCCATATCTATCATCCAATGTCTCCTACTATCTACTACTACTATACAATGTCTTACTATCCACCAAATGCTAGGGCTGGCTCTGTGAGCTACTTTGCCCCATGTACCTGTACATGTGGTAAAATGGTTACAGTTACAGTAGTTAAAAGCAGTCATCTGTATACAGTTTGAACAGTATTCCTTGCATTGACCATTTACTGAACTCATCATGCTTGAAGCAGCCGTTGAAGTTTCCTTGTTTGGATTTAAGTTTAAGGCACGCTAAGAGAACAGTGTGCTGTTGTGTGTGTAGAAATGAATGGTGCTTAGTCTAAGTTTCTGAGTATTCTAACTTTCTGACATAGCTAGCACTTATTTTCTGGTAAAAAGGGGGTGTAGAGGCCCATGCCTGTGAGAAATCACCACCACTTGGTCTGGAAGCTCTACCTTTGAATCCTGAAGACGTGAGTGGTTCTCTTGCAAGTAAACCCAGTGTTGAAGAGAACATAGTCTTTACCAGCTTTGGGTTACTTTCCATGTTTTCTAATTTGTATGTTCCAGAGTAGCCCTGACATTAAAAACTGATGGGTGAGCTCTAGCCTGGCTTAGACCTTCATTGTATCCACGTCCTAACATGGTTGAATTCTAAAATGCTACTCCAGCAAATGTTTTAAAATCCATACTGTTCTTATGTTCTTCATGAAACTATCATTCACACATCAGTAACCACTAGATCTTCAAGCAGCTATAGAATTCCTCGCCATTTATCATACTAAGAGAAATAAGCATAACTGGAGATGCCCTAAACCCAGATTTAGGTTTCTGAACAAAGACCAAAATTCTACCACAGAAGTGGGGAATCTCAGGCCTCAAGGCTGATCCAGCCTCCCAGAGCTCTCTATCTGGCCCTTGCAGTGGCGTGCAGTGAAATTTTCGGGAGGGGGAAAAGTTAGGGCCAGAGACACAAGCTTGTGAGGGTGATTAGCAGAGGAGGGGGAAGTCCTGGAATCGCATGTTGAGCATTGTGTCTCACTCCTTAAACTGGCAGAAGCTTCCTGGGCTTTAATACTCTAATTTATCAGGAACAGTTAGGGGACTACCTAGTCCCCCTAGTTCATTGACCGCACACCACTGGGCTCTTGGAATGTTCCCTAGGCCACAAGTCCTCTCCTGGGACCACCCCCTCATTGGCTTGCTTTGCACCTGTGTGTTTTGGTCCTTGAAGGCTTCTTGCTTGCCTGGATGGAAGATGAGGAGATGTGATTTCTTGTGGAAACTATCCTACTGTCCAGTTAAAATTTGTTGCATCAACCACTTTTGTCTCTGGCTCTGTCAAAGGGAATATGGCCACAGAGGTTTGCCCAGAAGGGAATGAGGTCCTTTAGACTGCTAATGGTTTTCCATCCTGCTCTGCTCCCATTGCCTTACAATAAGCTTTGTTTATTTGCAGCTGGATAGACAAAGAGTTGCACTCAGATAATGTTTTTGATTTAATTTTTACCCACACTATTACTGTTAGAAAGCACCAACCCAACACAGTGATCCATACAACTTTCCCACAGTGTTACAATGCTATAGGGAAACGGTACTTGCAGGGATCCTGCCAGCATTGGCAGGAATGGCGGTAACCTCAATCAATAAAGGTATTTATTCAAGGGCAAGAAGGTTAATTGTGAAGCAGCCTGGAAATCTATGGCACAAAACACAACTGGGAGATGGAACTCATTCAAAACAAAAGAACTCCTGTTGAGCAACATGACAGGTGGTATTGCGAATATATATTCATAGGCTCAGGGATGGAAACAGAAGGAAGCCAACTCACACTGAAGTCAGTGTGGAAAGAAATATAGACAACATTGTGAAAAAGGGTGTCTAAGTAAAAAAACAATAGATTGGATGACTTTTTTTTAAAAAAAAAGCAAGGGGATGGTCTGGTGGCACATCTGTAATGCTCTAGCTTGTGGGACAGCAAGTAATTCTGGAATCTTGTAAGTGTCTGAATGCAAGTCCTCCAGGGAACCCAGGCATGGTGCCTTGTGTTACCTGTTGGAAGAAAGGCAGGATATAAATAGGCCTGGCCCAAAACATTTTGCTTCCACTGACCCTAGCATCTGCCACCTGAGTCTGTTGCCTCATTCTGCCTCATGTTAGGCCTGCTCCTAGGGAATAAACAAATGAGGTTTCCACATGATGTTCATACTGCTAGGATGTCCTCACTAGGCTCATTCTCACCTTAGTGGCAATAAACCAAAAGGAGCTTGCTGATGGCTCCAAATTTGAACTTTCCCTAATACCTTCTTCCTACAAGAGAGCAGGATGTGATGACAAGGACCTGCTTAGCAGACAACTGACTTGTGCCTGGAGTTTACTTTGGCTGGACAGTCCACGATGATCCTTCCCAGGGCCAGTGGATGAAAGACTCAAATTCACAGGGCAGCATCAGCTTAGCTATGTTGTTCTTGTAAGGTAATCTTGTTGCAGCTGCTTTAATCCCACCTCATTGCTTCCCTGCAATGTAGTTAAGGATGTGGGAGGCATTTCATTCAGTTCACATTTAAAGGTGAACTTACCTAATTTGCACTTCCTGAAACAATATATGAACCAAAACACAGCATCCATTGAAATTTGTACTTCTCTGAATTTTGCAATGCAGTTCTCCAGCTAAGTAATGTGTACAAAAATGTATATATTAGAATATGAGAGCAAAAATGCACATATTGGTGAAAATACCATAGTCAAATGCATTATATTAGGGGAAATTACTCTGCAGAAATGTGTATATTGATCAAAAGCAGCTTATTGAAATCTGCACTAAAATGTGCAGACTAATGTAGAAATGTTGGAGAACTGAACAAAGACTGGAAAAATGAGAAGCAAGGAGGAATAAAAACTGACAGATCCACCCATCCCATGTAAGAAACAAATATTATCATGGAAAGAAGAACTATTTTTTTAAAAAAAATCAGTTATATTATGGGTGAGATGAAAATATACTTTTAAACCTGACCTAAATCCCAGTGTGTCTTATGCATAATGCAAGGAAAACAGTAGTTAAAGGAATAGTATTTATATTTGTAAACTGACAACACCTTCAACTTCATTTCTCATACACCGTATGAGGATAAGAACTGTCAACACTAAAAATAGTAAATGATGATAATAGTAAATGCGAACAAATTTGATATGTTCTATAAATATTATCAGTTCAATATATGTGATAAGACTGTATCTTACTTTGTCTGCTAGGAGTAACCACTTATGTGACAGTCACAGTCCTGCATGCCATTTTTTACATACATATGTTAATTTACATTAATATACATTTCCACGAGTATCATATCTTGAAGTTATTTAATTTTTGGACTTAAATTCTAAAGCTTATTTGATGCCTATTACAGGATCTATGCTTTCTCCCATTTTATTTTTTCATTAGGATATAAAAATAGTCATGGATATGCAATGTATTTCATATGTTCTTAGAGTAAGGAGGGGTAAATCTAAATTGGGAGAGCATCACTAATTTCAAGCAGAGTAATTTATTCTGCAGTATTTAAATGCTGCAATTTTCACACTCAGGCACATGCTGCCACATCTATCTTTCCCCGGGACCAGTCTCTGTCTTGCTCTTTCCTTTCATCTGTGAGGGGTTTTTTTTGGCATTTTTTTTTCATAAATTCGACAGATGGCCTCTTGATGAATCCTTGATAATACTGTCATGTAAAGCAGCTAAGGCTGGAAATCATCTCGCAACAATTTTTCATTGCTGAGAGAAAATTGAACAGAGACAAACATCGCTAAGTCCCTAACAACAGCGACCAAAATCCACTTCTTATAAATAAAGAGGACAGGCCTTTCTTTGTAGTGTTCAGGCTCAACCACCAGTATCTGTGTAATGCCCCTTGATTTTATTTTTTTAATACTACTTTTAGTGCATCCTTCAAAGCCTAGGGTTTTTAAAGTGTTGTGTTGCTTTCATATTCAGAACATTTCCCAGGCTCTTAATATGTTCTTCCTCCCAGACCCCCTCCTCCCAGGTCTTTATAATTGTGGATCAGGTGAAGTTTGCTTCCCTTCATTTCAAGGTCATGCACCACTAGGACCATTTTCCTGACTCAGAGGGCACGTAATTTCACAGCCGTGTAGTCCTCATTAATCCACCCTGAGTGGGTGCTCAGGAAGTTCCAGATCACAGATTTGTTTTTGTCTTGTTCTCTGACTCAGTGCTTCACAAAAGGATTAGATTAACCTCCTCTTGATTGTATTTATATCTTACTGCATCAGGGTAGAAATAAAGTGATTTCTCCTCCTCTTGCTGCCGACCTCCTTTCCCTGCTTCTGGGACCGACACAGTTCCATTGCAAGGAAGAGTCGGTTAAAGGGAACCTTACAACAGCTGCAATGCATTGTAGTCTATCTGAGCACATGGTGATTACTGCAGCTCCAGTGCTCAATCTCTTCCCACCCCTAGGCCCTTCCAGTCTGCTGTCATGTCCTTCTGAAAAGCCATCCAATCCAAATCAAGGTGGAGCACACGTCCTCAGCCAAGAGAGCAAATAGTGCAGGAATTCCCTCACAAATGAGCCTTGCAGAAGAACGCAATGGTGATGTCTCAAACAGTTATAGGGAGCCAACATATTGCCAGTCATAACCTCTTCCATGTCATGTGTGTGATGTTTGTTGTTGTTGTTAAAGTTTATTTATATGGCTCTTCATTACAAAAAATATATATAGTGTGGTTTACAAAATTAAAACAGTAAAACCAATGTGTCAATAAAATGACAAAGGCATAAATTAGGAGCAACAAAACACCTCACATATAAATGAAATGGCAGAAATAATGCACAAATGCTCCAGTGACTTACATGACACTCCCAGCTTGCAAGGCTCAGGTAAGTACATTGATAGTGAAAGGAAATCGCTGAAGGCACCTGAACATCTCTGAGTATGGGGAGTCCAATGAGCAGAGTGCTATAATGCAGAGAGACCTGTTCTGGGTTACAGCATACCAGGCAGCACCCATTAATGTCATCACAAGTGGGGCCCTCCCCAACAGATCTCAAAGGCTGTGCTGGTAGATACTGGGAGAAGTCAAGTCTTTAGGACTTCATAAACAAGCATCGACACCTTGAGCCTGGAAGCATAAAGGCAGCCAGTGTGGGTCATGCAGAACTGGTGTAATGTAACTCTAGTTTGATGAGGCATTTGATAGTTTGGCCATGGCATTCTGCACCAGCTTCAGCTTCAGAACAGCCTTCAAGGATAGCCGTACACAGAGTGCAGGAATTTAAGAAAACATGAATCACCAATGGTGAGCTGTTCCAGTTCAGTCACAGCTGGAAAACCATCCTTAGCTGAAAATAGGCACTTCTAGCCACAGAGGTCTTTGGGCCTTCAAATGTCAGTGTTGGATAAAGGAGTGCCCTCATCTAGAAAAGGACATCTACCTACTTATTGGACATGGAATCCACTCACAAAGTGCCATCAGGATTCATCCTCAGTTCAGTGGCCTTCATTCATCCATCCCATTACTGCCTCCAGACCCTGGTTCAGCATCTGTACAACCATTCCTGATGCAGATGGTATGGAAATATATTGTTGAGAATCATATACAGATTGTGGATGTCTTGCTCCAAATCCTCAGATGACCTTTGCCAGCAGTGCTGCTCTAGGAGGATACATTGGTAGATGGTATCAAAAGCTGCTTAGTAACTGAGCATAGGAGATATTGAAATGGATTGGGGTGGTATCAGGGATGAGCTAGGAATTGTTCTTGGACTGGGGCTTACTTCAGTATGATTTTTTTGTTGCAATTCTCTATGTAGCTATGAGAGTATGCAGGGGGAACTTAGTACAAAAATCACCAAAATGGAGAACCACATGTATTTGTCATGGTTAGTTGCAGATTATTAACATTATTAGACATTTTATCTCTCAACAGAAATGAGGTTGCCCAGCCCTGCTTTAATCTTTTTCTGTGAACAATATTCCTTGTTCTTAGCAATAGGAACTACATACAGCAGTGGCATATTCCTTATGCTCCTCTTGGGTAGGGATGACTTAGCTTTCAATACAAAGAATTCAAAGTCTGTGGGTACCCTGTGCCCCTCTCCCTCATCTTTCCTAAGCACACCACTGCTGCTTTCAGGAATCCTAGAAACCTCTTTTTTTAAGCACTTAAACACAACTGCTAATGGAAATTCATGATTTTAAATAATTTACAGTTCCATCTGGCTAGAGGAACACCAGGTGGAGACTGCAGATCAGGATGAGTCTAACTGAAGTGAAATCTTTGCTTAAAATATTAAAGCTAAAAACAAACATTTTTAGTGTCCACTGCAGTGAGCCCTCATCCTCTTCAGTTGATTCATATTCCCCCAGAGGCGATCGGTTACTCTTCCTGGGCTATAGTTGCAGTAGTTACTCAGAGCAGGTGCCTCATGGTGATGCAGAACAGAAAGTAGGAGGAGCCAAACACACATGAACTTAGGTTCATCTGTTTCTTCAAGAAATTGTTTGGTTATTAGATTGTCTGCCATATTTACTGTTTTCCCAGGGTGCAACTTAAATCACTAGGTGCTTATATGGAACATTTGGAGAACTCAGCTGGATTTTAAGATTGCTGTTGTGATCTTCCCATAGGTATGTTGTTGCCCACTGGATCCTGTACTAGCTGGGCCTTTGGTCTGCTCCAGCAGGGCTCTTCTTATAATTTTATGTACACCAGCAGCCAACCATGGAGGGTAGAGGAAAACACCCCACCCACTCCCATATCGGAGGCCATAGATAATTAAAAGCCAACGTGAAAAAGAAAATATTTTTGCCTGGTGCCAAACATAGGCAATAATAGCACCAAATGAGCCTCCTTGGGGAGAACATTCCACAAGTGGGGAGCCACCACTGAAAAGGCTTGCTTTCATGTCACCAACCTCTGAATCTCCTGTGGAGGGGCCCACAAAGAAGGGCCTCAGATGACAATTGCAGAGTCTGGGTTAGTTCTTATGGGGAAAGACAGTCATTGAAATATTGAGATGGTGAACCTCATAAGGCCCACTCAAAGGCCTGCATACATATTTGTTTTGCTTAGTGTACATGTTAGTACACGTACCATCTGGTAGCAATTCAGTGGGGCAGGTACTGATGTTATGTGCTCAGACTATCTTGCCCCAGTGAGCAACCTAGCCTCAGTCTTATCTAGATTGAGCTTTGGTTTATTGGCTCTCATCCAGTCCATTACTGAAACAAGACATTAGTTCATCACATCCATTATCACACCTGCAGATGTAAACAAGACATAGAGCTATGTGTCATCAGTATATTGCTGACACAATACTCCAAAAACCTAGATTATCCCAATCAGCAGTTTCATGTACAGTGGTATCTCGGGTTACAGACCCTTTAGGTAACTGACGCTTCAGGTTACAGACTCCGCTAACCCAGAAATAGTACCTCAGGTTAAGAACTTTGCTTCAGGATGAGAACAGAAATCGCGCAGTGGCGGTGTGGCGATAGCAGAAGGCCCCATTAGCTAAAGTGGTACCTCAGGTTAAGAACAGTTTCAGGTTAAGAACGGACCTCCAGAACGAATTAAGTTCTTAACCCGAGGTACCACTGTATGTGTTAAACAACATGGGAGATAAAATTGAACCCTGAAGAACCACATATTGGAGGCTCCATAGAGCCAAACAGTCTACTCATAAGTAACATAGCACAGGTGGTCAGTGGTTGGGTTTCCTGGTGGTCAGTGATGGATAATGATCCCAATGGAGTTCAATCTCCAGTCCTTTTTAAGGTTTTGTTTTGTTTTTAACCCACATGTATTTAAATGATACCTGGTACTTTTCAACCAATCAAAGCTTAGAGCTACAATATAACTTGAGAAGTTTACTGTATATTTCTACTGTCTAAAAATCTTGTGGAGGGTTTGGAAATTTTGGTGGAATGGAATGCTATTTTTTAAAATATGTAATTCCTCATCACTTAAGAGCCATTATTTTTATAAACAGCCCTTCCCATATCTCATTAATAGTAATTCCTGTGCTGTCTTTGGAGGCTGAGGCAGAGCTAAGAGCTCTTCATCAGTACACATGAAAGAATTTGTGTCTTGTAAATTTGCATCTTAAGTTTCTTTATTATGGCGATGTACAATGGGTGACTTTAAATGACCTTCTTGTTTCCATCCCCTTTGGGAAAACAAACAGCAAGCTTCACTCCAAAATTCACTCTACACAATATCATTAAAGGGAAGTAAACGAATAACACATAGATTTAAATGTTTACTGGTTTGTGTCAGTGTCGGGTAATACAATGAATAATTCATATCAAACTAGTAGAATGTAGCATTTACATAAAATAATACTTTGCAAATATATGGTAAGTACTAATTACTTGCCTTATTTGCCATGACTATGATATTAAATATTCATAAAAATGTGATTATTTCTTTGATTTGGCAGGCATTTAGATTTCTCTACAGCTTTTCACACTGCTAATTTTAATCCAGTAAATTATCTGGAAGAAAACAGTATGCAGCCTAAAAACTGTTCAAAATTCACTCCCAACATTGAACACATTATGGACGTAATGATCCATTACAGCCAAACTTCAAGAAGGTCTTGAAAGAAACTGAGAATTAAACAAAGAAATATGGGGGCCATCATCATTATTTATCAGATATATTTATTAGTAGTTTTATTTCTTTTTGAACTCTCTTACACTCACTCACACACACACACACACACACATGCACACACACACACACACACACACACACTCACACACTCTCACACATATATCACCCAAATATTTAATGACTATGTTTTTTTATATAGATTAACACCTTAAAATAACTCTGCATTCATCTTTATGACATGTTGTTTCATGCATTTATTCTTTAGCCAGTTGCAGCGCAATCATAATAATATCTACTCAGAAGTAAGACCCATTGAGTTCTATGAGACTTTCTCCAAGGTAAATGGGTATAGGATTGCCCCTTATTGAAAGATATGTATGCACTGTGATTGATGCATGACATCTGGATCATTTCCACCTGTTGCAGAATGGCAATCTTTAACATTTTTGCAGCATTTTATCATACTGCCATGGGCATGGGGTTGGACTCCCCCAATAGAGAGATGAGGTTTGTGACTCTGATGAGGTGGCAGATTGAGGGAGAGAATTCCTGTCAGCATGAGCTACAGAATATTTCCCCCCTGTACACACACACACACACACACACACACACAACTTTGTGCCATGGGAGTCCCTGCAGCAGTCCTACCACTACTTCTATCACCTAAGAAGGTTGCTCTGCCCTCCTGCTCCGCCTCCAAGAACTCACTTTCAGATCTCACAACCAACTCCATTGGAGCCAATGACTGAAAAATTAGGCAGGAATCCTTTAAACCATGGAGTTTTCTTGGCAGGGATACTGGAGTGGCTTGTCAGTTCCTTCTCCAGGTGGATCACGTTTGGTCCAAACTCTCCACTATGACCTGTCCATCTTGACCTGTCCATAGCTTCCCTGAGTAATTCAAGCCCCTTCGCCACGACAAGGCAGTGATCCATGAAGGGGATCTTGAGAGTCCCATGGACTGCAAGAAGATCAAACCTATCCATTCTCAAAGAAATCAGCCCTGAGTGCTCACTAGAAGGACAGATCCTGAAGTTGAGGCTCCAGTACTTTGGCCACCTCATGAGAAGAGAAGACTCCCTGGAAAAGACCCTGATGTTGGGAAAGATGGAGGGCACAAGGAGAAGGGGACGACAGAGGATGAGATGGTTGGACAGTGTTCTCGAAGCTACTAACATGAGTTTGGCCAAACTGCGAGAGGCAGTGAAGGATAGGCGTGCCTGGCATGCTCTGGTCCATGCGGACACGACTGAACGACTGAACAACATCAACAACCTTTAAACCACAAGGGGCTTCCTTGTTGGTGAGTGGCACTAGTCACCCTGCCTGGGCAGCTGCCTTTCAGTGACTTCCAGATCTTAACCGAAGCAACAAGTCAGTCTTCTTTGCTTAAATTATGGTTAGGAAACCTGTGGCACTCCAGAAGTTACTGGACTCCAATTCCCATCAGCCCCAACCATCCCTGGCCAAAGTTCAGGGCTGTTGGGATTTGGAGTCCAGCAACATCTGGAGTGCCACCAGTTCCCTATACCCGATACAGATGCTGCTTATATTCAGTTGGCAACTTCATTGGGTCCAACTTGGAGATCTCTAAGGTACTCCTCTTTTCTGGAATTCCTGCTTTGCTCTTCTGGTGAGGAGCACTCCACAAGGAACAAGAATATCTGTCCATGGTCCTGCTCCTTGGCTTGAATTCATGCTCGGTTCTTACGGCCCTGCCCACAAACTCTGCCCAGAGCAGAATATATACTCATATTCCTGTAGTTTTGACCACTCTGTTACCACAGCTCACTGCAATTTGTTCCCACTCTCTTCCACATCCATATCTTTGTGCCATTTTAGTAAGCTTCTAGTTCCCATTGCACTGTGGCCCAAAGGCATCAAAAATATGGGAACCGTATTTTATAGAACTGCCTCATGTAACCATTGATAGAGGATTTACTTTCTAAAAGGCCTTCAGAAAGGTGCCATATCCCAGTCCATATCCCAGTGATAAAGGTAATTTTTCCATCAGTAAGACCCAAATTCAATCCTCAGCATCTCCAAATGTAAAAAAATAAATAAAAAAAATCAGATACCAGTGAGTAAGAAAGACCTCGGTCTGGGCTTTGGAGAGCCCCTGCCATTTACTCAGTATAAAGCAGCTACATACTGTACAACTCCTGTTTTAAGAGAGGATGTGGTGAAAGAAAAACAGTAGGGGAAAGGAATATGTCACACACATAAAACCTCATGGCACCGGGATCACAGTGTTCCATTGCCCACAACAGCAGTCTCAGGTTTATCCTGAACTGTTTGGTGAGAAGGTTGGTGAATTGCAAATGGGATTTTGTCGGAACTCCAAACTATGCAGAAGGTTATTGGCAGCTTATCCCACAAACCCTCCTGATTCCATTCAATTTCATGAGAGGCTTTAGTTTTGCTGATTTGCTGAGCCTTAGATTAGACATAAAGAAGTGGAAGGGAGTGGTGGTGGGGGAGGCTAAAATGTAAGGAATCCAACTTTCATTTTGTTCTACAGATTACCAGAATGCAGTCCTGAAAAATGTGAAGTAATAATGAGAAGGAAACTGCATTTGATGCCCTTTGTGCAAGGAGCATTTCCATCATCATTCAGTTCATGAAACCAGAAGTGATACAGGTTTAGGGGGCAGGTCAGGTTGGCGGAGGATGGATGGGCAGATTTGGCCCCCCTCCCTCATCCTCATTTCAGAAATAAAGTACTGCTAACTGGTAGAGGCAAAATAAGCACCAAGACTGAATATGATTCCACAAATATGACTCCACCTGCTCACAAAGCCATTGTAGATCAACAGATACACCCAATTCTAAATAGGCTTACTGGGTAGATTGGTACACTGACAGTAGGTTCCTCAGAATTTTATAGTGGACACAGTTATGTAAAGCCCTGTTTGTTGAGGCAAAGCCCAGATGTCTGGTAAGTCAAGAACCTATGGAACCTCTTCATTTCTCTCCTCTGATAAGCCATTCATTTGAAACAATCCTCCTCCCCTTTATGTTATCTTGGTAGGGGGTGGGGTAAAGACCTTGGTGGTGCTGTGATCCCAGAAGCTGTGTGGGGGAAGCCATATTCTCCGCATCGAAGAGAAGCCAAAGGAAAATGGCACAGATGAGGTCAAAACAGTTCACATGGCATATGAGCATCTGTGTGTGCCATCTGACAGGTCCAAAGGCAACTTGCGAGCTGTCTGTACAATATGAGGAGCTTACCAGAGATCTAGATGCTGCTGCTCGTAATGACGTCTCACATAAAGAAACTTGGTGAAACTGGCACTCTGCTCACACACGAGCTGCAGTGCCGGAGGTAGGCTTTGCTGATGCCCAAAACATGGGAGGAAAGAGATGGATAGCCAGACAGCTGCAGGGCAAAAAGTAGATACTATTACACAGACCCACCAATTTTACAATAATTTTACATTCGGAAAATAACTGCTATGATGTGTGTGTGTATACGGAGGGTTCATTATTTTTTTAAAAAATTAAATTTATATCCTGCCCTTTCCCCCAAAGGAGTCCAGGGCAGCAATCAACAAGTGATTAAACAATAAAAAGATTTTCTAAGTGTTGCTGACCTCCATCTCCCATCTCTGGCTATTAGCATGTTAGCTGAACCTGTTGGAAGCTGGAGTCCAACAACACCTGAAGTACCACAGGTTGATTTATTCTAGAACATGGGTAGGCAAACTAAGGCCCGGGGGCCAGATGTGGCCCAATCGTCATCTAAATCCGGCCTGCAGCCCAGGAATCGGTGTGTTTTTACATGAGTAGAATGTGACCTTTTATTTAAAATGCATCTCTGGGTTATTTGTGGGGCATAGGGATTTGTTATCCCCCCCCCAAATATAGTCTGCCACCCCCAAGGTCTGAGGGACAGTGGACCAGCCCTCTGCTGAAAAAGTTTGCTGACCCCTGTTCTAGAACGTTGGCAACTGCTTTATTTTTTAATTTATTATTATAGATATTGCTTTACCATAACTGAAACTTTTATCTGTCTTTCAATACTTCTTTCATTTACCGAGGCATATAACAGATTTCAAAAACTAGTTATTTGTCGCTGTTCTTGTAGGAAGCCAGATCTAATGTAGCCGAACTTAAATGTATTCTAATTTGTTTCCTGAGAAGCGGGAAGCAGAGGAAGAGTAACATACTAGGAACTGTCTGTTTGTGCCTTTCACCCATTCAATTACTGCATCCTTTTCCTTCTTAAGAGAGCTCCTCTGCATTTACTTTTTCATTTTGTTAACTTGGACTTTCAAATTGCCTCTTACATTTAACAGCTTTTCTGAGAATCTCAAATGTGAACTAGCAGTTTTTTTCTCATTTGGCACTTGCTAAATTATGATGTTTTCTCCAGCTCTTAGCTCAAAAGCAGTACGGATTTATAGACATTTTTGCGGGGTCAGTTCTGTGTCTGCAGACAGGGCCTAACCAATCCATGATATAATTCAGCTGACTTCACTGATTTAACAAGCTAAAGGCATTTATCTCAATGTGTTCTGCTCTGTATGCGGCTGGAAGTAACTAGCAGTAGCATAAAAGAAGGATGGCAGAGATTATCATAATGCATGTTAAATGTTGGAAAATATATATTAAGCACAGAGAAACATGAATATCCTAGAAGCACCTGGGGATTATCTCCCTGGCTATACTACCTTTGGGTTTCTTTACTTTTCCTAAGCCATTTGTCTTAATTATTTATATTGTTATCTCTTTTTCTGACATGAATATGTATTTTCCAGGTAAAACTGCATGTTACCAACTTGAAACTCCTTGGTGGAAGGACATGATATGTTTGGCAAAATGATGAAACCAAGGGGGTTTAAAAACAGATTTTGAAATGGCGCAAATTCCCCGCCAGACACTCCACACTCAGAAAGGTCAAATGAATACAAAGTGTACTTTGCTCTTTCTTTAACACTCTGTATCTGTTCCAGTTTGTCCAATGAGCCATTAGTTCTTCGCAGCAGTTCAATTTGCTTGATTTCAGCCTCTGTGAGCTCATGACCAGGACTTGTAAACAGTAGCATTAGTGAGGGCATTGTGTGCAGGAGGCCCCCAAGTACTGTTTCATGGTGTGCGTAGGCCCAAGAGACATGGACGGTGAGGGAACTGCTGCAGTGACCTGCAACACCTGTGCTACGTTTGTCTTCTTGCCTTAGAATGTGCAAAACTACAGCTGCAGCAAGTGCATATTGGTTGCCTTGCTGGAAGAAAAGGTACAGCAACTTGAGGAACTGGAAAAGATGAGGAATTTCTTGATAGAAAACAGTCGACTGTCCTGGAACACAGGTGTGGTGCTCCTAGGAAGGAGGAAGAGGCCAATTGCAGAAGACAAACTCCTGGAGGAATGTGATACACAGAGCAGGACTATCAGGAGCCATGCTGTGTCACTGGAGCTGCAAAATCGATGCCATGCTCTCACCTTGGGCACAGTTCTGGGCTAGAGGAGCAAAGACAGCAGCTGCAAGCCTCAGAATACACAGAGGTGGCTGTGGAAGGTACCATGTACAGAACAATTCCTGCCACTCACCAGAAGAGGAAGAGACATATGACCATGGTAGATGACCCTCTACTGAGGAGAAGAGAGACAGCAGTGTGTGGAGATAACAGGATGTCCTGGAAGGTGTGCTGTCTTCCAGGTGGAAAGATCCACAATTCACAGAGAAGTTGCCAAGTCTTGGGCATTTACTGGTATCTCAATGTGTTCAACTGCACATAGACAAAAAAACATATTGATGAAATATTTCCTTTTTTCATATAGCTATCATTCACAAGCCATTAGAGAATGTAGGATAAATTTCTGTGAAAAGCAACTTGCAAGAAACATTTCTTCTTTTCTCCATTCCTTTTGTTCCAGACCACACTTTCTGTTTTTCTCCATGAAAAGTAATTCATTATGGTTCAGGTAAATACCACATACTTTCAGTATATAGTAGTTCACATTCCAGCTGGGTTTCAATGCACTTTACAAATATAACTAGTGAGTTTGGCATAATTATAGCACAGTGGACACTTTGGTAGCTAAACACATGGTAGTTGCATGCCAGTATTTGAAATGCTTACATTATTTATTTACATTTCTATTAATAGGAAATGTAAATGATTGCAATATGTCATTTTCCTTTATTTAGCATTTCCACTATATGTTTAATTTTTTAAAAAATGTTGATTTAAGATGGTCTTTAACTAATATTTAACTGTTGAATTTCCTGCCAATGAATGCAATATTTAAAACAAGAAGTATTAAAATTTCTCCTCTCTAACCAGCCAACCAACGAACCAACCAACCAACCTAAAGGCCAGGCTTCCTCAAACTCAGCCCT
Organism: Lacerta agilis; assembly: GCF_009819535.1. Taxonomy (NCBI): domain Eukaryota; kingdom Metazoa; phylum Chordata; class Lepidosauria; order Squamata; family Lacertidae; genus Lacerta; species Lacerta agilis. Next base: position 53,101,437 of record NC_046318.1, on the reverse strand, counting down.
CCAGATGTTTTTGGCCTACAACCCCCATGATCCCTAGCAAGCAGGACCAGTGGTCAGGGATGATGGGAATTGTAGTCTCAAAACATATGGAGGGCCGAGTTTGTGGAAGCCTGATATAGGTTATTAACTGAGAGAGACAGAGTGTACACCTCACAGGGAGCAAGTTCCTAGATTTTAAATTGGGAAGAGAATTACAGCATGATTGCTCTGTACTCAGTTCTGGGGAACCCTTTTGCCAAGTTTGGTGACAGTATCTCGAGAGGCACCTGTACCCATAGGGACCCATACAGACAAACCATTTTACAAAATATATAGTAGATAAGCAACAATATCACCAAATGAGAGAGATTATAGAGCTTGGTTGCATTTAAACCACTCCTTTATCAGAACGAATTAGGAAGTGAGAAAAACCTTACAGGGCCAAACAAGAAAAATAACAAAAGCAGTGAGGGATGGTTGGCAAGTTGCCTAAGGCACTGGCCTGAAAGATCAACTTTGACTCTACTGAGTCAAAGAGCAACTGGAATTCTGTTCTTTATCAAGAGAAGATAATGTCCCTGAATCCCATGACTCCACCTGATATAGCCAGGGACATCAGGTTCCCTTGCTGCACAAACCCATAAATATCCTCCTGATTCTCTTCAATAAGCACGAGCTAGAGGTTAATGCTGTGGGGATGTTTGATTCCCTGCTGTTTTAAATAATTTCATGGGAAACCTAATGCAGTAGGACACTAGTTTGGAGAGGTTATTACCCTCATCAGATTACAGCACTTTCCCCCTTTTATTTTCTACCAATTTCCTGGCCTCATCGGTCCTCTCCCTTCATTTACCACAAATGATTCTTCAAAATGACACTCCGTGGTTGGATGGAGACAGTATTGGAGAAAACTTAATCCCTAATCAGTGGCCTGTCAATGCTAGTAGTAGTGTGAATCTTTCTTTTAGCTTCGGCTTGCTTGGATGTAGAAATCCACTGTGTTTGTTGTCATTGAGAGCATATTTCCTGCCCTCTGGCAAGGATGTTCAGAGATGGAACCCTGGGGACAGTGATGGATAGCACCCAATTGCTCAAGAGTGCATGTGAGGTCTTCAAAACCTATCAAGGGCCATTGCACCCTGGATAAGAGAAAACAGTGCATGTTTAAATAGTTGCCAATATAGGGCAGAAGTGATACATGCTGGCCATTGCACATATGAAAGGTTCAAAATGGATATGCTGGCAAAGCTCGAAAAAGAACTTCAGCAGATTGAAAAAGCCACCTCAAAGTCCAAACCTGAGAGAAATTATCTCCACTCTTTCTATCAACCCCCTGTCCATGAATACATTCCAGCCCCTTCCAGCAGTGACTTTCCCACTTCCTTGACTAGTAGTGGCTATGGGGGGGGGAAGCAATGGTGGGGTGCTTGGGAACAGGAAGTTCTGTTCCTTCTCCAGCATGACAGTTGACCTTGGGAAGACTACAGATCCCCTGGACCATCAAGCCTCTCCTCTGGGCACATAGATAGCTACACAACAGTGGATCAAAAGGGGAGAATGGACTGATCTCTTCTCCTGTCCCTGTGCCTTGCTACTGCTGCTGTTGGCCAGGTAGGTAAAGGAAGGGGAAGGTATTTTGGAGATAGAGAGGCTCCCTGGTTATTTTCATTTAACATACATAAAAATTTAAATGAGCAAAACTCATCAGTAGGTCAAGACCTTGCTGATTCTATGGGCAACTACCCCAGGGCAGGAGCCACAACACTAAAGACTCAGTCCCCAGGAAAAGGTGACTGACCCTCAGGGGCATGAAGAACCACCAGAAGTGCCCCATCAGAGGATCTCAGTGATCAAAATGGAGCAAAAGGAACCGGATGGTCCTTATGGTCCCTAATGTATCCACTCTTGAAAGAGGGGTGAGATACAAATGTGATCAATAATAATCCTCATTCATACATTCATATATTCCTGATGTCCTTGTTCCACTGGGCTTGAGCAGATGCAGATGCCTAGAGTTTCATGGTGAACAAATGAAGAAAGATGGATGCTTTCAGGATAAATGTTGTATGTTCTGTTAGCATTGGGAAACAATGACATTTTGTACAATCATGGGCATAATCCAGCAAGAATTACTTCCAAGTAAGCTGCAGGGAGACGAAGGAATATGATGATTGGATAGCAGCTCACTAATTGTATTACTTTGAAAATTGTATTTTAAAAAAATCTTCCCCTTGACTTCATTTGCAGCTATAATGATAGTAAGAAGATTGCCAGCAAAGCACCAAAAATCTATTTGATCCAGAAGAAATCTGTATGAATCCCGCCAGGGGTTTGGGAAGCAAATGAAAAGTGGCGGGAGGCAACTCTCTGAAGTGTAATTGCAAAAGCTGGTTACAATTAAATGATCTGAAATTTTTATGAGGTTCTACTTGGAGGGGCAAGGAAGAGGTGGGCCAAGCTAAACAACCACTCCCAAGTGAAATTAGTCACAGGAAAGTGGGTGAAGATCTCTTTGCCTGTTTTGCCTAAAGGCACATTTAACTGACAATATTATATAAAGGGCATTAATTGGCAGTTCTTGCTGCAATGCTAGGTCTAATATATAGAGCGACAAAAATACTATGCTCTGAGCAGCGAGAGTTTCTGCTTGCGGGAAGCTGCTACACTACCACCTATGAACCATATTTTAAAATGCATTTTTAGATTTGAACTAATAATGTGAATGACATTCAGTGAGATTGCCAAATGCTGGTAATTTACTTTCATCTTCACATTAATGTGGGCCCACCTGTGATGAATTGGAAACTAAATAAGCACATCAGTTTTAATTAGATATTTCATAGGCTGGATTTAGTTAAACTGCAGCATTCATTCTAATCTATTAGACTCTCAAAGAGACCCATATTCTTCACAATACAATTCTCTCCTAATTCATCTTTCATGCTGTGTTTATTTAAAATTCGCTTTCATTGCAGAATAATTTGGGGTGCATACTTAGTATATATATTACCATGGATTGGTTATTCCCCAACACACATTAACCACTTTGTTATATTTATGGGTTGCTTCCAGATGACCTGATTATTGAATATTCATTCTGATTTGTTTGCAGGGGGGTTACATGACACCCAGTGTTGATTGAGCATTCTTTCTGGTTGGTTTCTCTTTTTCACCCTGGGAGGTTATACGCCATCACATCAAATAGTTGCTATCCCATCACTTTCCTTACCACACACAAAAAATGCAGTTATTTTACAAACAGGTTTGCTGTGGAAGAGCACCACTTCTGTTTAACTATACAACCTGAATATGCTGGTATGCAGGCGTTTTCCCACTTAGCCTGGGAGGGCAGAGCACTGACTGATTCTGGCTACAAAAGCTGAGGCTGCTGGACAGACTCTTGGGCTGCAGAGTTGTTTAGGCTTTGTTGGCGGGGGTAGGGGGGCGGTTGTTGCTGGTATTGATATCATTATTTTTTAATCTTTATTTTAGATCTTCTGATTTATGTGAATATTGTTGTGTATTTTTAATGTTTTAGTTATTGTTTATGACTATTGTTATAAGCTACCTTGAGCATGATTCAAACTATGGAAAGTTGGCATGCAAATTGTTGGGTATTGAAGTTGGGACTTTCTGCAAGCAAAGCAGATGATCTACCAGTGAGCAGTGGCCCTTTCTCCGAAATAAGTGCTGCATCCTATACAACTCTATTGTCCAGCCAGTTGTTGCTGGGTGAATTATGTGTTTGTTTCATATGAATTCTACTGACATTGGTTCACATTGAAACGTATTTTACACTTGCCAGCCTGGATAACTGAAATAACCAAGAAAATGGTGAACATACTTGAAGAAACAGGCCTTGAAGTTGTAGTGCCACCACCCACCATAATTGTTGGTTCCAGGTAAAATTGTATCCTGGGGTGTCTTTTCTCACTAGGCCAGTTTTTCTTGATATCTGCCCAATCCCCTTCCAGCAATGGGGCTGGCCTGCTTTCTGTGGGGATGATTTCATTGTGTGTTATGGGATTTGGGTGGCTCTTGAGAACAAGGATGTAAAAAAGAAAAGAAAAGAAAAGAAAAGAAAAGAAATCCACCAAAAATATTCTTTTGCTCTTTGGTGTTATAAAGGAATTTTATTTTATTTTATTTGAAAAAAATATATATCAGAAGTCAAACCAGTTCTCTGGGCAGAAATACATCATAGTCGATTTAGTACCCATGACTCTCAGCTTTTCAATTAGAACTTTGAATCACATTCCTTGATTAGGAACAAGCAATCAATCATAATTAATTAGTTAAAATGTTCAACCGTTAAAATCATTACCATTAATTAAAATAATTATCTCTATTTTGGCTGCACTTCATTACCATTTCAGGGAATGCCTTGTTTAACTACTTTTTTTTTGCCTAGTGTAGAATTGCAGGGAATGAAAGGAGCTCTGTAGGCAGCATCGTCCCCCTGCCCCCCGAAATATCTTTGTATTCAATGTCTACTTAGCTGTTTTATTTTTAATTCCATATTTTGCACAAAAAACAAATTCAGCTTTTGGCCCTCCCAAAAGGGAAAAGTAAGTTTATTGTAATTTACACAATAGCATTGCTGTTTACAAAACCTGTATATTATAATACCCAATAAATTTATTTTAGGGTGACTTCAGACTGTCAGTATTTGGGGGGTGGAATTGAAGTGCACAACAGAATTTTAGCTTTGCACAATTAAGGTGGATTTAAGTGTGGTTTAGAAAGTGATGGGTTAGTGCATTGAAAATTGTGAATGAACGATTAAAGGAAAGACATGTAAACAAATCAGGATTAATGCTCATCATAATATAACTGCCCCTGTAAACAAATCAAAACGAGCAAAGACTGGGCAGAGTATAACCATACCGTAAGCTTTGTGCAAGCAAATAAGGATGGATGCAGAATAAACAGGGCATCAGGAGGAGTCCTCAGAAATCTCTTGTTCAATGTCAACTTAGTTTCAAGAGGACAAGGGTTATTATTACTTCTTTGCAAGATGTATTTATAAATTATCCTATAAAGTACACCAGCTACTGTTCTGCCAAGGCAGGTGTTTAGGGTTGCCATGTTCCCCAAAGTGAAAATCCGGACAGAGTTGTTGAGCAGCCCTACATGTGTCTATGTTTAGCACAGTGGTCCTTCTATGGCTTCATTGGAAATATAGCTATGCAAAATGAAAAGAATCACATCAAATAGCATATCTTACACCCCTTCTGTTGCTGCTGGGGAATGGCATAGCACATGTGTACCCCTCATAACTACTCACGCTGCCATCCTGGGTGGTCTAACCTGAGTTCCCCAAAGAAGTGCATTCAACCCTCATGTTTGTACTGTTGCCTTAAGGCTGGAAAGGGCTGAGTGGTATATGCTCATGCTCACCTGGCATGCATTATTTGATCCTAACATTGCTTATGCATTCCTACAGGAAAATGAGGTCTACTGTAGAACCTTGAAGAGCATAGGGTTGAAGGTAGAAGAAAATGACTTAGAACTGCACAATTGCCACTTAAACGCTTACCATTTGGTGGCTGAAACTGCACAGAGAAGCATTCACCTCCAGCCTCCAACTATGCTTCATGACTCCAAAACAGCTAAGCAGATGGGGGAGCTGGTGGTAACTCTGGGCATACCAACTACCTGTCAACTCTCAGATGATGATGAGCATGGCCATTCACACTTTGGTATGAAAATACAATTCAGAAATGTAACTGGATCTGACATAATGTCACAAGAGGAGCCTTCAATCCAACACATTGGGAGCAGTTGTTACTAAGGTTGGGCAACTAGCAGTTTCTAGTATTTCTGTAATACCAGTTTCTTTAATGTTAAAGTAATAGGGTTTTTTATTTAAAAAATCCAAGAATGATTAGAGCCCGGTTTGGTATAAAATACTACTGCACACACACAATCTCAATGCTTCGGTACAGGAAAAAATGACTTGTAATGTCGCAAGCTCAGGTTACCTTCATGTACAGCAGCGTTCCTTCACCTGGTGCCCTCTGGGAGTTTTGTGGACTACAACTTCAAGCATTCCCAGCCAGGAAGGCACCAGGATGGGCAAGGTGGATTTACTCATTTCTGGAAATTCTTATATGCATGGTTTGGTTAGATGAAAAAGTCTATTGTAGAAGAGGGCTTTCAAACTTCATTTCTAGAACAAATGAATTTTGACCAACCTTCAAGATGTTGATTTGATCAACATCAAAGTGTATCCGAATGAGACTGCCAGATCTTGTGCAGTTCACCCTTCTTTCCCAAGTGATCCTCACTCATTCTGACTCTGTCAAACACAGCAGGAGAGAGATGGTTCAGGACCTGACATGTACTTCATTGCAAACTCAGAAAAATTCCTGAGCTGCCAGGCCCAGAACCTGTTAAAACTCAGGGTCCTCTGTTCTGAGCCTATCTGCTAAGAGTTCATTAAAATGAAATGATCCACCATGTGACCACAGAAAATTATATCATAGTATTATAACTGACAGCATGATCCAGGGCCACCTTAAGACCTTTAGAGGCTCAAAGCTCTGGTTTTATCCACAATGACTACCGATATATATATATATTTTTTTGGAAACGTCAAATTCTCAAACAACAACATCATCAACAACAACAAAATTATTTTTTGTGCCTGCCCCTGCTTTGCTGGTGCACATGTTTAGTCTGCCTATTGGGTATCCAGCATTGGTGTGATCTAATAATAATATGTTAGGACAAGATTGTAGATTATTTGGTCCAGTGTAATGGTCAAGAAAAGAGAGCTTTCTCTCTTCTGACTTGATCTAAAAGTCAGCCACTTGGACAGAAGCTACTTTTGCTGCTGCTGTACTACTATGGAGATGGGGAAGCTGTGGTCCATCAGGTGATGTTGGACTCAGACTCCCATAAACCCCAGCTAACATGCTCAATGGCCAGAAATAATGATAATAATGATAATAATGATAATAATAAATTCTATACCACCCTATACCCGAAGGTCTCAGAGTGGTTCACATAAAATATCAAATACATAAAAACAAAAACAACAAACCAATAACCCCCTCCCCAAGAGCCAGCATTTAAAAAAGGGTATAGGATGTAGATCAAGTCAGGCAAGCAAAGGCCTGGTTAAAAAGGAACATTCTTGCCTGGCACCTAAAGATGTATAATGAAGGTGCCAGGTGAACTTCCCTGGGGAGAGCATTCCACAGATGGGGAGCCACTGCAGAGAAGGCCCGTTCTTGTGTTGTCACCTTCCAGACCTCTCGTGGAGGAGGTATATGAAGAAAGGCCTCAGAAGATAATCTCAGGGTCTGGGTAGGTTCATATGGGAAGAGGTATTGTGGTCCTGAGCCGTTTAAGGCTTTATAGGTCAAAACCAGCACTTTGAATTGGGCCCAGAAACTAATCGGTAGCCAGTGCAGTTGGACCAGGATCAGTGTAATATGCTCAAACTGTCTTGTTTCAGTGAGCAACCTGGCTGCTGAATTCTGCACTAGCTGAAGTTTCTGAACCATCTTCAAAGGCAGCCCTACGTATAACACATTGCATTAATCTAACCTTGAGGTTACCAGAGCATAGACAACAGTAGTTAGGCTATCCTTGTCCAGATTGAGGTATAGCTGGGCCACCAGCCAAAGCTGATGGAAGGAACTCTGGATCACTGAGGCGACCTGAGCCTCAAGCGACAGCAAAGGATCCAGGAATACCCCCAAGCTACAAACCTGCTCCTTCAGGGACAGCATAGCCCCATCCAGAGCAGGCGACCTCCCAGCCATCTGGTCTGAGGAACCACCCACTAACAGTGCCCCAGTCTTATCTGGATTGAATTTCAGTTTGTTGGCTTTCATCCAGTCCATTACCGAGGCAAGACACTGGTCCAGCACTTCCACTGCCTCACCTGCAGATGTAAAGGAGAAACAGAGCTGAGTGTCATCAGCATACTGCTGACAACATACTCCAAATTTCCCAATAACTCCACCCAGCGGTTTCATGTAGATGTTAAACAACATGGGGGATAGAACTGAGCTCTGCGGAACCCTACATTGGAGGTTCCACGGGGCTGAAAAGCACTCCCCAAGTAACAACCTCTGGGAGCAACCATCCAAGTAGGACTGGAAACACCGCAAAGTGGTGCCACTCACTCCTAGTTCAGAGAGTTGCTCCAGAAGGATACCATGGTTGAAGATATTGAAAGCTGCTGAGAGGATGAGAAGAATTAACAGGGACATGTTTCCCTTGTCTCTCTCTCGACAGAGGTCATTGTACAGGGCGACCAAGGCAGTTTCTGTGCCAAAACAAGGCCTAAACCCTGATCTAAATGGATCCAAAAAATCAGCTTCTTCCAAGAGTACCAGAATCTGGTCTGTGACCACTCGCTCCAGAACCTTGCCCAAGAAAGGGAGATTAGCAACTGGCCAGTAGTTTTTTAGGTTTTCTGAATCCAGGGAAGGTTTTTTAAGGAGTGGGTTTATCATTGCCTCCTTCAAACAGGCAGGAACCACTCCCTCTCACAAAGAGGCATTGATCACCTCCCTGGCCCAGCCAGCTGTTCCCTCCCTGCTGGACTTTATCAGCCAAGAGGGGCAAGGGTCTAGAGTGCAAGTGGTTGCCCTGACTGATCTGAGCTTCTGAGCACCTTGTCCACATCCTCAAGCCTTACCAACTGAAACTCATCCAACACAACAGGACTAGACTGTGCTCTGGACACCCCATGAGATTCATTTGCTATAAGAGCAGAATCAAGGTTTTGGTGAATGCAAACAATTTTATCCTCAAAATGCTTTTCAAACAAGTCACAGCAAGGTACCGTTGGTTCTATTGCCTCCTTTGGGCCAGCCTGTAAAAGGCCCTGTACAACCCAGAAAAGCTCTGCTGGTCAACATGATGAGGATGCAATGGAGGCAGCAAATTATGCCTTTTTTGCTGCCTTCACTGCCACTAGGTAGGCTCGATAATGAGCCCTTACCAGTGTTTGGTTGCATTCATTCAGATCTTTCCTCCACTTGCGTTCAAGCCGTCTCTCCTAAGCTCTGGAGTATACCAGGGAGCCAATCTGGTTCTACCAAGTGGGAGAGGGTGCTCAGGGGTGATCGTGTCAATAGCCTGAGCCATTCGGGTGTTCCAGAGGTCAGCCAGGGCGTTGACAGGAGCACCAGACATATCAGCCGGAAAACCCCCCACAGCAGTTTGGAATCCCACTGGATCCATCAGCCTCCGAGGGCAAACCTTCCTAATAGTTCCCCTGCCTCTGCGGAGGGGAAAAGGTGCTGATATCCTAAATCTCAACAGGAAGTGATCTGACCATGACAAGGGACTGATGTCAATGTCCCCTACTTTCAGATCACCCTCTCCCTGCCCAGTCGAGAAAACAAGGTCCAGAGTGTGGCCTGCCTTGTGTGTTGGGCCAGTGCCATGTTGGGACAGCCCCATGGTTGTCATGGCAGCCACGAAGTCCTGAGCCACCCCAGAGCCAGGTGCCTTGGCATGGATGTTGAAGTCTCCCAGAACCAGCAGTCTGGGAGTCCTCAACACTGCCTCTGAGACCAGCTCTGTCAGCTTAGGCAGGGAGACTGCTGGGCAGCGAGGTGGGTGGTAAACCAACAGAATCCCTAATCTGTCCCGATTGCCCAGTGCCAGGAACTCGTAGGCTACTCTAGACCGCCCCCTCAACTGGACAGGGGGCCTGGAAATAGAGACAGAATCTCTATAGATCACAGCAACTCCCCCTCCCTGACCCTTGAGTCTGGCCTGATGCTGTACTGAGTACCCAGGTGGGCACAGTTGGGTGAGACCAACTCCACCCTGTTCACCCACCCAGGTCTCAGTGATGCAAGCCAGTTTCGCCTCCTCATCCATAATCAAATCGTGGATGAGGGTGATTTTATTCTGGGCCGACCTGGCACTTAACAGCAGCAGTCGCAAACCCGAGGGCTGGCTGATACGACAACCCCAATTCCCTAGGTTGGAGGAGGGCCTGGCACATGGCACAGTCACTAACTGCCTGGGCCGTGTGCCCCTTACCCGGCCTGCCCCTCCTCCCATGCCATACCTCCCCCTACCCAGAACCACTGTCATTGGGCCTCCCCCTGCTCTCCCCCGCTCTCCTTTCCTCCCAGGCACATCCCACAAAATGCCCTTACAACTCAGTTAAAAACCGTTAAAACACTAGAAAAAATAACATATGGAGGGTCACATGTTTCCCCTTTTCTCTCTCTACTATTTTCTTCTGGACACTTAATCCAAATTTGGAAAAGCTTGCTTAGCCCCTTTTCACTTCCTAAAATTTCACCTGACATTGCCCACTTGTCTTCAGATTATTTTTCCTTTTGTTTTTCTGGCCATAAATATCCTATTTGAATAAACTCAAGGAAATAAGAGATTCTCTGTTTGCAATGCAGGTTTTTTAAAAAGTACTGTATACATGGACATGTGTGTGGTCTGCAGGACTCATGTAACACTTCATAGGAAGCCTTGATCTGTGCAGAAGGCCTGCACATTTTTTTTATTAAAGTTGACTGCTGAGTCTGGACAATTTATTTTATAATGTTGCTGTGATGCTGCATTTGAACAAGATTCAACTTCCTATTACAATCACCATTGTCACCATCCCATTCACAATGCTTTGTGAACTATTTCAACAGACTCTCAGATGTTATATGGATGCTAACAGGAGCCCTACAAATCTCATTCTTACAGACTTATACATGACATGCTTAATAGTGCCGCTCATAGGACTTGATGTATATACAATAATAAAAAAGAGCTACTTGAGGAATTAAAAGAACTTTTGTGTCAATCTGTTAACTGTGCCTTACGTCACACAAAGGCAAACTGTGAAGGTGACAATGGAATGAGGGCTTCATTTGCTGAAGTCTGAATTAATGAATAACAAGATCAAGATCCCTTTGTGGCTGATTCTTTTCCAGCTGCACCCAATTACGAAAGAGTAATCAAAGAAGTTCACTCATTAGTTGGCAATTCTGTGCAACTTCAAAAAGTAATCCTTAACTCACTGCTGATAGGGAAAAATTTCCTTAAAAAAAATTATAGCCACCTGCAGGATTTTGGAGTAAGATGAGGGTGAAGACAGACTGACAGGCATTCTAAATCTGTTATGGACATGGTTTCTACACATATTCTCTGCCCTGAAAACAAATGCCTTAGAGTGCAGTGAATGTTTGTTCAAACTTCAAGCTGTTTCTCCACACTTGGCATGTTACGTCTGTCTTCAGCATAAGAGGTTTTTATAATAAAAGCATAACTTTATGGAGGTAGAATAGTTAAAGCCACAAATAGATGTTGACATATAAAATCACCTCTAGTCACCCCCGTCATATAGCGACAATGGGTTGTCTGTTTTACAGACAAACTATCCCTTAATTTAGGGATTTAGGAAATATTCTAACACAAACTGACAAAGACCAGTGAGGTCCAAAAGAAGGCTGCCTTTCCTCTCCGCCATTCCATCAGAATGCTTGCCCCTTTGGGGAGAAAAAATGCTGGAGTCGAAAGTCAGTGCCCGCTGCTGAACTCATGAGTGAATCTGTGATTCCAGTATAGCATTAAAAATCAGCAGTAATAGTTCATAGGCACATATGTATGTGGGATGTGGATCGTGCTGTGGTCTAAACCACTGAGCCTCTAGGGCTTGCCGATCAGAAGGTCGGCAGTTCGAATCCCCACGGCGGACTCCCGTTGCTCTGTCCCAGCTTCTGCCAACCTAGCATTTTGAAAGCACACTAGTGCAAGTAGATAAATAGGTACCGCTGCGGTGGGAAGGTAAACAGCGTTCCTGTGCACTCTGGTTTCCATCATGGTGTTCCATTGTTCCAGAAGTGGTTTAGTCATGCTGGCCACATGACCTGGAAAGTTCTCTGTGGACAAACACCGGCTCCCTTGGCTTGAAAGCGAGATGAGTGCCACACCCCATAGTCACCTTTGACCGGACCTAACCATCCAGGGGTCCTCTACCTTTACCTTTTAGCATTATGTGTGCAATGAACACAAGAATAGCAAACCCTTTAATGACTTTTCTGGATCACATTGATGCTCCTCCAAAACTTGTGCTAGGCATCCCAGCCCCTAGGCATGAAGGAGACTAAGCTGGCTTGCTGTGACGACAATGCTCATTTGTCCTCCTCTTCCACCACCATGTTGCTGCAGTGTTGGAGAGAGTTTCTAGTACTCAAAGAACTAAATCAAAAAATTAAGTCATAAATGAAACCAGCTCTGAGTGTCATGTGCTTTTTTTCATACATTTAAATTGACTTAAAGATCTTCTAAATGTTCCAGATGTTTCAGTAAAGACACAAAAGATTGTTTCACCACCACTCTCTCACTCTTTTTACCTCACTTTCCCTTCCCTCACAAGGCAGTTTGGTGTTGTATGACCCCAGGTCACGAGGGTTTCTCTGAGGCGATTCCTCAGCAGATATCTTTGCCTGGCTTTTAAGCTTGCAGTATATCGTAATTCCTGGTTGTGGTACACTTCATGCCATTCTATATTTATTCCTTCACTGCTCCCAATAATGTATCTGATTTCTAATCTTAAAGTTAGGGTGAACTGTATGGTAAGATACTTTGCTCATAGGGATGTCCCCTTTGTTAAGGGATTTGCTACTATTGTGCTATGTTATCACAACATGGCCATGAGTATGAAAGTCACAGGGGTGGTGCTGGAGCAACCATGAAATGGCAGTAAAAAGGAAAGGGACTTCAAAATGGGAAGGGCTATAGGGCAGTGTTGGAGCATATGATTTGCATGTAGAAGACCCCAGGTTCAATCCCTGCTACCTCCAGGTAGGGCTGGGAGAGCCCCAGTCTGAAATCCTGGACAGCTGCTGCTAGTCAGTGTAGACAATACTGAAAAGTGGTCTGACTTCAGTATAAGGCAGCTCCCTATGTTCCTGTGTTCTACTACCAACCACTCTGCTGAAATGGGTGTGACTGTTGCACATGGTGTTCTACCACAAGGCAGCTGGTGTTACATGACAAGCATGGGGGGAAGAGAGATGTTACCTGGTGGCAGGTAGCTTAGCCCCAGCTGATCAATTATTAGGTGTAGTATGGAGTGGCTTTGCCTGCTGCTTCTACTGCAGTGCCTAATTAGTCAGTGATGCATGGATTCCACCCCCTGCTTTGTCAAGTGGGAAGGATCAGATGCACACTTGGAAAGTCATGATATAATTTTGTCAATGTCATAGAACTTAAAGTAATGTACTTGTATTATGAAATGTTCTGGACAATGATACCTATCTTCATAGAATCTTCAAATAAATGTTTTTTTTTGGGGGGGAATATACGCACAACCAGCTTTCTTTAATGTAGAATCATATTATTAACATCTCTGAGGCAACTTTGCAAATAGTAATAATAATAAATAAATACTACTAATAATAACATATGCCGTGTGAGGGACAAGGGATTGTAATGTTCAAACATGAAAGAAAATAAGTGGGTGGCTGCATATTGGAGTGAGTAGAACATTTTGTGCAGCAATGTGTTCCTCCTTGCAGAATTCACAATTCATGAACAAATACTATAATTAACATATTGCCATTATCAATCAGTGTAACTGAATGCAGGATTAGAATAACTGGCAGAGCTGCTGCATGCTTGTATAGAGTCCAGTCCCAGCAAGTACAATATGGCAATCTTGCCAAATGACCACTACAGAGGGCAGAACTTGGAATTCTGGGTGTGAGCCTTCTTTCTCCTCTTAAGCCCCTTGGCTTCTATTGATTCCATTGGCTTCCATTCAAGTTAAGTTGGCATGTGTTGTTGCCTAGCAACAGCATGCAGTCTACTTTTGTACTATCCCATGGAAATGCTGCCTGTCTGGAACGTGACATTCAACAGTATGGCTCTATTAGAGAGACTCTTTCAAGAGTCCTTCCCACTTCCACCGCTCGGGTAACTGAACAATCTCCAGGTAGAAACTGTTCTGTTCTCATGTCCTGAAATGACCCAGTTATGCAAAACAGGTAAGGCAACATCTCTTTTCAGACTCCTGTTCTATTGACTGGAGTGCATGAGCTTCCAACATGATCCTTACACCAATTGGATGGGAAGCTGGATCTAGGAAACATGGACTCATGTCTTTGCTTTTGACTGCTTCAAAAATTATATATTCATTTCTGTCCTCTCCCCTACATGCCCTATGCCCCCCCCCCCGATCTGCTCCAGAGGGTTGTCAGATCCACTAGAACAGTTTTAGTGGGGCATAGTGGGAGGGGGAGAACATTCCTTTGTGCAAGGAGAAATCTGTGTGCCAGTGGAATGAGGGACTTAGTGCTGCATTGGATGCCAACCACCTTTGTGTAGGTGTCAGTGTACAAGGTTGGATCATATGAAGAAGGTGCTTCATTATGAGTCAAACCCCTATGTCCTTCTATCTAAATTCCGTTCTGACTGGCGGTGGCTACTGAAGCTAACCCTTCTACTCAAGATCTCACAATGGAGATCCCGGGACCTTGTGATTAGATGATGCTCAAATACTGAGCTTTGGTTCCTCCTCAAAAGCATATACTCAAAAGCACTACTTTGAGGGAAGACAACTGAATCTCCTGCAAAATAAGTGACAGACAGTTATTCTACTCTGAGGATGGAACGAATTCCCACTACAACTGATGAATATTGGCTCCAGAAAGGGTGCAGGCTATACCAATGACACTAGGCACTCACAGATCTTACCATGATTGAGAGACCTACAGCTTTCTGCTTTGTGATACAATCTTGTTTCCTTCTTGTAAGTTCATATGTCCCTTTTTTTCCTCTCCCCAGCAATGACCAATCTACACTGAAACGACTCACTCATGCCCTTTCGCCTGATAGCCAATTCAATAAAAATCAATGGAGACTTGCAATCATAATTACAATGTCTTAACAGTACACATTGCACTTCTTCACTGCCTGAATAGTTTTCTTATTACTGCCAATAAAGAAGAACCCATTTTATTCAAACCTTGTTTATCTAGATCTTTTGATTACTTGAATTTATGGTGTGTTCTCTACATAGTCTCATTCTCTTTTAACACTTCAAAACCTGCTCTCATATTTATCCAAACACCTGATTATCCAGAGATTTTCAAGGTCACCTGGGCCATAGGAATAAATGAGATTGGGCTATATTAATATATGTTGGTCAGTGCTCTATAGAGTTTAAATCAGGGGTGAAGTATCCAGTTTGGCTGTTTGAGGCAAAACAGGAAGTGCCACTTTGTCTTGCCACCACTGCCACCACCACCTACCTCCCCCTGCTGCTGTATGCTCTGCCACTGCTATGCACCCTGCCACATCTGCCACTGATGGGGAAGCACCACCACGATAAGCACTGATTTGGGGCACGATTGAGATGGTTTTGGGTGAGATCCTTCCTGAAATCATGTGAGATCTTGGCTAAAATAATGTATTAAACGGTAGGATTTAAAGGGGAAAGTGGTGGTGGAAGAGGAGGAGGAGGAGGAGGAGGAGGAGGAGGGGGAAGAAGAAGAAGAAGAAGAAGAAGAAGAAGAAGAAGAAGAAGAAGAAGAAGAAGAAGAAGAAGAAGAAGAAAAGTGTGAAAATGAACTGGAAAAGCACAGACCTGTGCCTAGAATGTGTGGAGGTAAATTAGTGTGGATGAGCCCTTAAGGTTTAAATAAAGGGCCTAAAGTTTACTCTCTAAATCTACCTGATGAAACAACCTCTTTGATTTTCAGTTGTTCACACATATATGTGAAAAAGTGTCAGAGGCTTCCTGAAGCCAGGGTACTCTAAACTGTATTACAACTGTGTGGTTTGCCATTGTATGGATGCACCATCTCAATATATGCTAAGCAATGAAGCATGTTGAGGAAATCCGTGTGTTTATACTAGCAATGAGGAAAACATTGTTAATTCATAAACCCCTAAGTGACTCACAAAGGTTTTCTTTACGGGTAGGCTGAAACTAACAGCTGTTCTATCACATTCCATTTGCTCAAGTCAACAGACCTGTGTTAATAGTTTGTTGATTGTTGTACACTTGGCAAATATTTTGGTGCTATTACTATGTTTGAGTTTTATTACTCAGAGTGACAAGAGTTTTCATCCGAGAGTCATGAGATGCTAAACTGGATATCCAGAGCTGAGGGATTTATTACGTCTTGTCAGTATTAGCAGAATATTTCCTTTTGAAGTACAACAGCAAGTAGTATTTCTGGTGTCAGATGCATCTTCTCAGCTTCTTTGTCCTTGCACTGCCTCCATCTGTGAGATTTTCCTGAAAGTGACTTGTTAGTATGCCAGGGAATTATCCTGGTTATAAAACTAGATGTTCCTTAGGGCATGGTATAAAGCCAAAATGAGATAGATGGTCAGCTTCTCCATTGAGGTGATGCTCAAAGGGTACACCTCCAAACTCCTTTTCCTCAAGGCCATTTCCCGCTCTATATACAAATGCAGGAAGGGGGAAAAGGAAACACTACCAGGGCAGGGGGGAAAGAAGGCTCTGAGATTGAATCAGTTGCCAAAGCTTATCCAAAGTTGCAGGTGGGTTCAACCACACACTCTCACACCGAACTCATAGACACCAAACATCCCCATTATGCTCCCTCCACCCTGTCATATGAAAATAGGAAGAGCCTGTTGGATCAGGCCAATAGCCCATCTAGTTCAGGATCCTGTTCTCATAGTGGCGAACTAGTGCTGTTGTGCTGGGATCCCTAAGCAGGACCCCAGCATCACAGCACTCTCACCTCCTGCGTTTTCAGCAAATAATATTCAGAAGCATTACGGCCTCTAAACATGGAAGCAGAGCATAGTCATCATGGCTAGCAGCCGTTGATCACCTTCTTGTCTATGAATTTATCCAATCCTCTTTTGAAGCCATCTAAGTTGGTGGCTATCACCACCTCCTTTTTGGGAGTGAGTTCCATAGTTTAGATAGATAAAACTTTATTTGCATTAGCCAATGGGCATAGCAACAGTAAAACATTACAATGTATACAGAAAAGAGAATTTGATATAAAAGCACATTTTAAAATTCTGAATCATCAATCAGTTAGTGGCCCTTATTCTAATTGCCCCTGCTATGGACCTGGCAACCTTAGCCATTATCTGCTCATTTTGGTCTGATAGAAGAAAGGACATTGTGGCCGTGGTTGGACTCCCTGGGATGGTTAATAGGAGTGTGCTGATGATCTCATTCCTCAGATCTTTGTAGAGGGTGGAAGACAGGAGGATGTGTGCCACTGTTTCTGTACTGCCATCTCTGCAGGGGCAAAGTCGTTTCTCAGGTAAGATCTTTTGGAATCGACCCTCAAGTACAGCAGATGGCAAAACACCCAGTCTTGCAAATGTAAAAGCATGTCTGTATTTTGGGATAATAAGTTTATGCAGATATGGAGCCAGAGAATCGAAATGGGAGGGTGGTGTGTTGCATGAAGAAGTACTTCAAAGAGGACTGTTTGGAGGACTGAGAGGAGAATGAGATGCAGGCTTGGGGAAGGCAGCAAAATTCAGCATCAGTAGTGGTGGTGATTTGGTAGTGGGGGCAGCTTGGGCCCTCATAAGGGCCACACTCAGAGCTCCAAAGGTTGCCCACCTTTGACCTAATGCTTGCCTGCCTCATCTCCTGAATGTGAACAACATGGCTGAAATTTACTTCAAGCACATGATGTTATTTCAATGGCAAACTAGGGCTGCTTTCAATAGTAGACATTGTTGAATAACTATATCAGCTTGCTTTCTTTGGTTTCATAGCCATGAAAATGATTGAATTATGTGGAGAATGGAAGAGGTGCTATGGGCCATAATGGGGATCCCACAGAAGCTGAGAAGGAAGACCCCAATATCTGTCTTAGTGCCCCGTTTTGCATGGTACTTTGTATGATATTTCAGTTGTGGTTCATGTTGTGTCATATTTGCTTTTTTTCATCAGTACTGATAGATGACACAAAAATGAAGGAGAACTGTATTTTGTGGGCTGCCTAAAGTAATATGACTGGAGAAAAAGATGCTGGATTAGATGAGTCCCCAACAGGGCTACTCTTACTTTCCCCCCAGTTACACTTCTGACATGATTCAATCCCCAGGAAACACAGAGGAGTCCAGGCAATGCCAATTTGTTTTATGTGTTCTATATTGTAGTTATGACACATAATATACCGGTAGCTTGCAATATGACAGCACTTGTTCATTCTCGTCTGAAATTTAAGGCCAAGAACGGACAACCTGTAGGACTTCTGATGCTGTTAGACTCCAACTCCATAATGTTCACTCAGTATGGTCAATGATCCTATTCCCATCCTGGGCTTTGCTGACCATGTACAATAGGCCTGACCCTAGCATTAGACTGGACCTCATTCCAGTGGCTGGTACTTTAACTGGATATAAATGCTGAAGCAGCACAGTACAGATGAATGGGTGAAAGTGTGATAAAATCAAATTTGGAAAATCAATTGATTTAGGAAGGAAGCTGCATTAACCTGGTTGGAACACTAGAATTATGCTGGAATTGGCATCATCTCTAGTGTGAACGATGGCAAGAGTGCTATCCTGGGCTGTTTTGGGAGAAAGGATGGGTTAGAAAAGTAACCCCCCCCAAAAAAACCCACAGGAGATTTCCAGACCAAAAGTGACATAACACCAACATATTCAGGCGAAGTGCAAGAAGGTCACATGGAGCAGGGATAGCCAACATGTTGACGTCAGATATTATTGGATTATACTCCTATCATCCATGACCATTAGCCATACTGGCTGGGGCTACTGGGAGTCCAACAGCATTTGGAAGGCTCCACATTGGCTACCCCGATATAGACACTACTGAACTGGATGGACCAATGGTCTGGCTTGGTGTAAGACTGCTTCCTACGCATCTCACTGTGTAGTGAATTTCCCCATCCTTGTTGGTTGCAACTTGTAAGGCTAGGAACCTTTCTAACATCTCATTTTTGGAAAGAATTAGTTAACCTTATGAAACTGACTAAGTTAAGATATATTTTAATTTCTGGAAGCTCATTAGGATGCCTTCCATAAACAAAAATTAAGCAGGTTTCTTAAATGCTGCCGCATGATGGCAGGATGTGAAATGATGGTTCTCTGTTTCTTGCACATTGATTCATATAGAACCAGGCATGTCAGTTGCAGTTTTGTTCTGCTGTCATTCAAAAGTACAAACTTTGTTTGCTATGGCTTCCTCATGTCTTCCCATCATCATCAGATTTATGCTTCTTCGCATTTCCATGCTTGCAAGGATAAGAGATGTAATGATTTAGTGTAATTAAATCTCTCTCTCTACTTGCTTTATCATGACACATCTTAACTATACATTTTCCCCTTTCCACTGTCTGCAAGATGATGGAAATGACAGAGAGGAAAGATATTGCTAGAGAGTTGCACAAATGCCTGAAGGCATATTAATCTCAAATTAATCTGGAAAACATTAAAATTAATCTCAACATCTAATGAAGCTCTCAGTCCTTGGGATAGAACACTGTAGGGAAGGTATTAGGGTTTTTTGTTTTTTGTTTAAACTGAAACAACTGCTGTTGGTTAAATAAAAGGCAAGCTTGTGAGTTTCATAAAATATCAGAGCACAAAGAGAATCAGGAATTAATTTTAAACTATGTTTATTTTATTATTGTTCTTTGTTGTATCTGTTAGGCACTCTTCTTACAAAGTAACTCAAAGTGACTTACGTTAAAAGTTTAGATGCAGAATGAGGTTGATTAACATTGGGCATTGATTAACAAAGTCAAATTCTCTGTTGTGTGAATGGAAGTGAACCATTGGATACAACCCAATATTTCTAACCCAGTGGCCTCCAGTCTCCCTCTCCCAAACTTTCTTCCATCTCTGCATTTGGAATCATTTCCCCACTTATTAACATGGACACATTCTCGATCTCATGTTCACTAAATTGTCAAAAGTTGCCTTTGTCAGTGGAGGGTACTAGCTGGATACAGTGGTACCTCAGGTTACATACGTTTCAGGTTACATACGCTTTAGGTTACATACTCCGCTAACCCAGAAATAATGCTTCAGGTTAAGAACTTTGCTTCAGAATAAGAACAGAAATTGTGCTCTGGCGGCGCAGCAGCAGCGGGAGGTCCCATTAGCTAAAGTGGTGCTTCAGGTTAAGAACAGTTTCAGGTTAAGAATAGACCTCCAGAACAAATTAAGTTCTTAACCCGAGGTACCACTGTACTCCCAGTTGAAATGGTCTGTTATTCTTGCCAGAAGAATCTCATATAAGGAAGACTTTTCATGCAGACAAATATCTTCATCAAATGCATTTTAGCAAATTTTATGTTCATGATGTCTCTAGATACTGAATCTGTGAACTTGAGTCTGAATGATAGCAATTTAGCTGGATCCATTCTTGCCTTGAACCTTCTGTAACAGATTGTTTTTTTTTATTATCTTACCAAAAGGTAGTGAAATAAATGGACATTAGGTATGATACCCTATCACAGTTATTTTCTCCCGTTTTCATATTACCATAGGCAGGTTTGCAAATGTACTTTTTTTGTTACCTTATCCAGTTTACGAACTTGACTGCAGAATAGTGGCCATTGGAATGGCTGATCAGAAAATAAGAGAATATATATGGTAAATTCATAATTGCAATTATTTTCAAAAATGGCACATCAACTTGAGTTGCAGGTGATAACAGAACATAAAAGCTTATGGAATTAATAGTTCATCTGGTAGAGCACAGGACTATAGGAGTGCTGGCCATTTAAATCCTTAGACTGGCAGTTCAAATTTGATTTGAAGGAAATATTTTTTTGAGGAAAGGCTGTAGCTCAGTGATAGAACACAAGCTTTGCATACAAAAGGTGCCACATGGAATCCTTGGCATCGCCAGGTAGGGCTGGGAAACACACCTATCTGAAACCTTGGAGAGCCACTGCCATTCAATGTAGCCAGTACTGAGCTAGATTGATCCAATGTATGACTCCATTTATGACACCTTCCCATTTTCTGAATAGAATCAGACAGTTTGTGAATCACAAGTCCCAAATAGTTATGATGGCTGCCGTTGAACATAGAGTAAACTGTGTGTAAAGGGGTGCAATTTAATTCAGTATGCCTAATTCTGTGCAGTATTGTGGTCATTGTGTTTTCAAGATAGTGCAGAGTTCAGTGAAAATGCCACATGAAACCCATTGCACAGGAGTGCACAAAGTATTACCAAAACATTTACATAATTAAGGCAAGTTCACCTCCTCCCTCCCCGCAGAAATAAAGGCATCATGTATAAACAAGGTTCTGATAATTAATAAACAGCACATCACATTCTCTGGAACCATGCATCACTAGGGAATGATAATTATAATGATTCAGGTGACATAAGGTACTGAGTATGATAAACATTCTGGTGTACAAATTCATCAGTGAGGAAAAAAACACATTTTATTGCTACATTTCTAATTGAGACTAGCCACTAAATCAAAGTGCATCTAGGTAGCAATTGTAGCAAGTCATTATTATATTTTGTGCAACTTGTTGAGATATTTTGGGATATTTATGTGCTCTTGCAAGTCAATCAACCCTTTTGATTCCCACTGGAACTGGAAAAGTACACTTAGTGCTGTATCAACTGACTTCAGAACATTGATAAACATTGCTAATATGCCAAGAGGACCAGAGGAAAAAGAAAACAAGGCTCTGGAATCTTTAAGGAAATGAGATCTCAATTGAAACTTTGTTTACTCTTGCATAACATGTTGAGTCTGAATCACAGAATCATATAATCATAAAATTGTAGAGTTGGAAGGGACTCTGAGAGTAATCTAGTCCAACCCCCAGCAATGTAGGAATCCCAGCTACATCATACATGACAGTTGGTAATCCAACATCTGCTTACAAACCGCCAAGGAATGAGAAACCATCACCTCTCATGGGTGTCTGTTCCGCTGTCAAACAGCTCTTACTGTCAGAAAGTTCTTCCTGATGTCTAGCCAGAATCTTCTACCTTGGAACTTGAATCTATTGATTGAATCCACAGCCTCTGGAGCAGTCCTTTAGATATTTGAAGATGGCTATCATGTCTCCTCTTTACCAGGCTAAACATACCCACTCCCCTCAACCATTCCAGTTAAGGCTTGGTTTCCAAACCCTTTACCATCTTGGCTGCCCTCCTCTGCACACATTCCAGCTTGTCGATATCACGGCGCCCAGAATTGGACACAGTACTGCAGGTGTGGTCTGACCAAGGTAGAATAGAGCACAACCATTACTTCCCTTAATTGGGACACTATACTTATTTTGATGTAGCCTAGAATACCCTTAGCTTTTTTGCTGCTGCATCACACTGTTGACTCATGTTAAGCTTGTGGTCTACTAATATCCCTAGATCCTTTCCCATGTACTACTGACAAGCCAGGTGTTCCCCATTTTGTATTTGTGCAGCTGGTTCTTCCTGCATAAGTGTAGAACCTTACATTTGTCACTATTGAAATTCATTTTTAAAAAAAGTTTTGGCCCAGTTCTCCAATTGGCTAAGGTCATATTCAATCTTGATTTTGTCTTCAGAGGCATTGGCTACCCTTCCCCATTGGGGAAGGGTAGCCAATCTACAAATTTGATGAGCATCCCCTCAATACCTTCATCCAAGTTGTTTATAAAGATTTTGAACAACAATGAGCCCAGGACAAAACCTGCAGCACCCCATTTGTCACTTTCCCCCCAGGGAGACAAGGAACCATTAATGAGTAGTTTTTGGGTTCCGTCAGTCAACCAGCTACAAATCCACCTAACAGTTACCTCGTTCAACCCACATTTTACAAGTTTCTTTGCAAGAATATCATAGGGACTTACTGAAACAAACAGTATAGGATCATAGAACTGTAGAGTTGGAAGGGACCAAGACAGTTATCTGGACTAGTCTTTTGCCTAATGTGGGGCTTGAACCCACGGCCCTGAGATTAAATCTCATGCTCCATTGACTGAGCTATCTAAGCCTCAAAACCACTTCTCCTTGAAAGAACTTCAGCAAAGACTAGTTCTGGAAAGTGCTGTGCCACAATTAAACTCCAGACCCATCTTCAGGAGTCATGTATGCTGTTGACGGAGTTCTCGGCAACCAGAGGGATGCAAGATCACGGCAGTACTTTTTAGCTTTCTTTGGGCTATTTGATAAAATCTTAGTCTTCACCCCATTTGGGTTTTCATTGTATTCCAAAACAAAAAAGAATCTCTGCCCCTTGGCAGAAAATAGATGTTTTTGAATTCAGCGAGTCAAATATACTAATGCTAATGATCACTTTTGAATGCTGTTGAGGAAATGCATTTAGCTTGCATTTTTTGAGATCTTGGCAAAACACTGCTGAAAACTGGGAAATCCTTTTGACTCACAAAAATATGCCATTGCCATTGCTTCTGAGCTGGATGTTTCCCAGGTTTATTCCAAGCACACACAGCTCTGTCCATACCCAGGTCTGCTTTTCCATTTCACTGAAAAAACTAATATGGGCCAAGCAGTGATGTTCTGGCCTCCGGCCCTGTACTTTGTTACCAGAACACAGGGTCTGGCTCTGGTCAAATAAAACAATCTTTTGATTAAGCTGAACTTGGTCATTCAACCAGAAAGTGGTAAAAGCCAAGGCTTTAACCTTCTCACTCATTTTAAAAAGGGGGTGGGCGGGTATTGTCCTGTTGCAGGGAAAAGTATTGGAGTCCAACTGAAGGGCCAACAGGATCACCAGGCATGAAGTGACATCAAGAGTGATGCAGCCAAGAAAGGCCTGAGCAACAGTCAGAAATGGATCCATAGTATAAAATAGGCAGGCTCTGAGGCCCACAGCAAGGAGCAAAGGCACAGAAGCGCTTATGTATTAAAAGGCAGACAGAGGTCACAACCCAAGCTGGAAATCAGAAAGAGGAAGCAGGAATTAGGCAGACTCTTTCACACTAAAGACAAGTTGAAGAGCAAAGTGATCCTTTCACTCCTTGTGTTAGTTGTCTGAAGGCTTATGTAAGCTGGTACTACAACCTAGAGTTTGGGTTCCCAACACAACACTCATGGGTACCATGGAGTCCCCCTGATCCTCCCCATTTCTTTATTAATGAGTACAAATTACTCACTTTTGGCTTTTATGTCTCGATGGAGGTGTTGCCCTCTTTTTCTCAGCATCTTGTTTGCTTTGGGGTATGAGTATGTATTTTCTTATTTGATGGTGGTGGTTACTTTCTGAGCACTGTGGGTTTCTCTTTTGTGAGATGGGTATTTTGAGGTGCCAACAGCAACTTCTTCAGTTTCCAAATGTGTCCTCAATGCCCCAAAAGGTTGGATACCCCTGACCTACATGGTGCCATGGAATCCAAGAGGTCATTCTAATAGAAAAAACAGAGCAATGATGGTGCAGGAGATACAGTATCTGATACTAACTGCTGGGAGCCCCAGTTTGAGGTGTCTTTGCTGGGGCTTTACAGGTGCCCACCAATGCCTTTGATGTGGAAGTTCCTGGCAGTCTTCCAATCAAACACAGTGAGTTAGAAACACATTGCCAA
Organism: Lacerta agilis; assembly: GCF_009819535.1. Taxonomy (NCBI): domain Eukaryota; kingdom Metazoa; phylum Chordata; class Lepidosauria; order Squamata; family Lacertidae; genus Lacerta; species Lacerta agilis. The sequence goes on along the minus strand of NC_046318.1, from coordinate 53,076,978 downwards.
GAAAGAGGAAATGTAAAAGGTCAAAAGGGGACACAGATTTGCCTAAGTTTTGCATCTGCTCATATATATGTATAGATGCATATTTAGACATAATTACTCTTATTCATATAGAAATAAAATACAAGATTGTTACTGCTCTGCAACGAAGATAAGACCAAATGCCATGGCAGAGAGAGGAACAGCCAAGTCGTATGGCCTGTACCTAGAGCAAACAATTAGACTAAATTTTGATAAACAGATGCCTTTTGTTTAAATGGCCTTTTGCTTGCTATATCTAAGCTACCAACGCCAGCTCAGTACTGGTGTAGAGAATGTAAGCATTTCTAAGTAAAACGAATATCTCAGCCTGTCTCTACATTCCCTCAAAAAACAGCTATTCTGCACATGTCCTTGTATTCCAACAGCAGATTGTGTTGTGTATGTGGTCGAAGGGCTGACAGCAGAGCCAAGAGAACAAGCTTGGGTGCACATGCTTTCTGCTGTGGCTAACAGATAACCTGAGCCACAACAAAAGTGTCTTTCTTTGAACTGTTCTGCGAGGTATGTTGGAGCAAATTGCTTTCTGTTGTTATGCCGAAAAGTTCGCTCTTCCCTCCTCCCCGCTCCAACGACATCTTTCCCCCCTCCCCTTTCTTCATGACAGACTAAAGAACTCATTGGGGCTATAATGAAAGGCAGACCGCGCTCCCTGTCATGTCAAGAACGGTGCAGTCGGCAAAGTCGACATGATTTCATGGCTAATGATTCACTCGCTAATATCAATGTGGGCTGCAGTGAGGATAACCAAGTTGAGCTGTCTTAGATCAAATGATTCAATTAGGCCAGCTGTCCCTATTTGTCATGGCTCAACTTGCTTTCAAATTACCTTTCCAAAGTGCATACGTGCCTTAGCATAGAACTTAACAGCTCAACTGTTTTTAAAAAGTGGCTATTTAGGCACGGGTAGAAGAAAGTTGCCCTTTGTATTAGGCAGAGTTCCCCCCACCTGCTAGTAAACACCAACCACTAAATTAACCTTGCTTTAGACTGAGGCAGGAATACATTGCATCCTGCCAGTTTGGAAAATCCAAATGGTGTAGTGAGGTAGCACCCTCAGCAATCTCCAGGGAGGGCAACTGCCAGCCTGGCTTTCTGAGCCTCCTGCTTGAAAGTAGCAAGCAGCAGAGTCTTGTGGGCACCAGCAAGAGTCTGGCTGATGCAAGTGACAAGCTGGTGAGATCACTCAATGGCAGGAGGTGGGGTTTCCTTTGCTGGAGGTAAATGGAAGGCAGCTTTGGGGAGTCTCTATCTGAGGGAGGACCCTTAAGTTAAGCCATCTCCCTAGCTAAGGCTGCTGAGAGTGGGGGGGGGGGAAGAGTGGGGGGGGTGTCACAGGACTATTGCTCTACCAGACCCAGAGCCAGCAGGGGTTCCACATTATACTTTTTTAAAAAAGTAACCTTTGTAGAACAAAAGTTATTAGACAAAATGTGCAGGCATCATTCAAAACAACTGCTTTTAGCCAATAAGTGAAGACAAAGCTGTGATTGACAAGTGTTACACAGAAAATTTGAGTAATAGAAGTCCAAGGAAAGGTCCCTAAAACTGCTTTAGAATGTCCTAGGAATTCCCTTCTCTATTTTTAGAAGGCATTTCCTGGTCATCTTAAAGCAGTTCCATGGCTTATTCCAGTGAAATATCATGGAACTCTCACAAGATCTCACTGGGAAATGGCCTACTTATTCCAGTGAGATCTCATGGAACTCTCACAAGATCTCACTGGGAAATGGCCACCCCTGCTTCATGGCCTCCTCCATGAAGCTGGGGCTTTCCTTCACCTAGCGATGAGAAACAGATGCTCCCAAAATTGGCTTCATTGACTGATTACACCACACCCCTGTCTTTGTGTTCCTAGTGGCACATAAACTAGGCAACCATAGATAAACCATGATATCCCGAAACTATATTCACCTACAACACAGGGACAATAATGCTGGCCTAGCTAGCATTACTGAGCTTGTATATGTGAAATGTGCTTAGAAATCACAGCAAATGCTAAATAACTGTTAAGTATTATCCTGCCATAGCATAGCTTGCTAGTAAAGAGGCAGTGGCCCGGGGAATAGATGGCTGGCCTTGGAAATTGGTGCTTGTTCCTTACAAAGGTGCTATGCAGATTATGAATAATACCATACATATAGTTTCTGTTTGGCACAGGAATTCTGTGATTGCAATGCCAAGCAAAGCTTACCATTGTTCTTTGACAGGGTGGCAGGTAGAGGAATTATTTTCTCATTCCACTACAGAGCAGTCAGGATTGGTTAATGTTATTTTCAATTAATAAATGTTGATCTGCAGAATGTTTAGAATTGGTTGGTGGTAGACTAACATAAAATGCTGGTATAGTGTGAGGGGGGTGGGGTAGAAGGTACATCAGGATCTACTAGAAAATCACTGGGTGATCTGCGGTAGATCAGAAAGGGTTTTTGACTCCCAGTTGTTTGAACAACAGTAACAATTAAAATGATTTATCCCTCATTTTATTATCCTGTTAGAATCCCTGATCTGAAATTCAGACATAAATTTGTACATGCTTATACAAGTGTATAGCTCAGGGGGTGGAGCTCATTGTACCTGGCCTACACCTGGTATATGGGGCAAGTATTAATCCAGGACCTGTGTGTTCTAGTACATTTAACTGCTATTAGATTCTTCTTGGGCTGAGATTAGAATCCCCCAATGACTGTATTTTCCAAGAATTGTACCTATGCTAAAAAGGCAGAGAGCTAGCTTCAAATGACTATTGCTGTCCAAACCAACAACAAGACTAAACTATAGGTTACCCTAGCATATGGTGCCACAGAAAAAGGCAACTTTGAAGCTAGTTAAAAAAAGAAAAAAGAAAGCAAAATGCAATCCATTAGGGCATGAGAAACATCTGCTGTGTGCCCTGATGCTATTATGTCCTGCATTTCTTTACTCACTACCAGTGATAGCCAATGATATGGAGATAATCTTTCTTAAGAAACACAGAATTTCATGAAATATGGACCCAGGTAAAAGGTAAAGGGACCCCTGACCATTAGGTCCAGTCGTGTCCGACTCTGGGGTTGCGGCGCTCATCTCGCGTTACTTGCCGAGGGAGCCGGCGTACATGTGGCCAGCATGACTAAGCCGCTTCTGGTGAACCAGAACAGCGCACAGAAATGCAGTTTACCTTCCCACTGGAGCGGTACCTATTTATCTACTAGCACTTTGACGTGCTTTCGAACTGCTAGGTTGGCAGGAGCTGGGACTGAGCAACGGGAGCTCACCCTGTCACGGGGATTCGAACCGCCGACCTTCTGATCAGCAAGCCCTAGGCTTTGTGGTTTAACCCACAGCGCCACCCAGGTAAGTTATACTAAACATTGCAGTAGATGAAGAGAAAGCTAGACAGGCAATTCCTGTTTTCTGTGACAGTTTCTTGTTTAGGGGTAATATCTAGTTTGCTCCTTGGTTTTATCAAAACCCAAGAGTTAGGTACAGTATCAATAGTGGAACAGAGCTGTTGTCCCTTCCAAGCAGAGGAGGGCTAATCAAAGCATCAAGACTGAACAGAAACTGACTTATAAACAGACAAAAGAAGATGCAGAATTATCTTTTGCATATAAAATGAATTCCGTTTGTGCAATGTAAGAATACATACACAATGACATTAGACCAGAAAGGAACCTTTTTTGTAATATCAGATGCTCATTTGTTGATTTGAAGAAAAATAAAATAAAATAAGCATTAGGTCTGCCAAACATATATTGACTTACAGTGCTAATGCATTTTGGATTTTTTCCTTGATCCAGTTTCATATCAAGAAGCAACTGAAACTGAATCTCTATGAGATGGAAGCTCTGTGGGTGATTGGTACAGTAACCTGCTGTTGATGAGGTTGCATTCCCTTTGTAGGAGCAGGTAGGTAGTCCGGGAAAACTCTTGAGGTACTCAAATAGCTGCAGTGCTTTTGGCCAGCTAAGTGCTATGACCAGGGGTTGGCAACCTAAGGCTCATGGGCCACAAGTGGCCCATGGGGGTCGTTTAACCGTCCCACGAGCTGCCCCCGAATTGAGCCGCCTGCTCAGTGAGTCCATGCGTGCTGTGCTAAACCAGCATAGAGCAGCGCGGGGACTCGCTTCTGCGGTGCCAGAAATTGCATGTGCAGATGCCAGAAATCATGTTTGCCCAGACGCCGGAAATCACGGGCAGGTGCGCTGACACACACGCACGATCCAGCCCATGGAGGGATCTCTGCTGGAATGAACCAGCTCAGGTGAGGTAAACGTTGCCGACCCCTGCTACAGCAGGGATATCCTTGCTTCAATAATACATGCCCTGGGAACTTCCTTGATTTGATTACGGCAATGTACTCTGCAGGAGGCTGCCCTTGAGGACAACATGAAGCTGTAGTCAGTGCAGCTTGAGGCACATTGACTCGTAAAATGATCTGTTGGTTGCTTTTATTTCACTTTCTTAATTTTGTTCATCTTCTCATGGTTGGTATTTAAGGGGCAGATACATAAAGCTGATTTAGTTTGGTCCAAAAAACTGCATGACTCAGTGGGACAACTTTCCCCTCTTTGGACCACAGACCTCTATGTTGCCTTCAGTTTCAAAGAAGTTTGCCATTTGGTATGTGGAGCTGCAGTTTAAGAAGAGACCGCTTTGAACACATGGAACAAGTTACACTGTTCTTTGGGTCCAGGCCAAAGTCTGGATTCTGATGCTTTTTAAATCTAGCACTATAATGTTGTTCTTGCTGTCTTAACCAAATGTAGCCCTCTGCAAACATTTCCTTTCCTCTGTCCCCTAGGCACCCCCCCTCCTTGCATATCAAAACTTGAAAGCCTTGTGGATAGCTTAGCATCTGTACAACAAAGGCTTGCAAAGTGCTAATGGTGTGTGTTATGCTGTATAAATCTTTGCCTGCAAATGCTGTACAAAGCAGAAGTGAAAAGTGTAAAAACAGCAAAAATATGAAAACTGTAAAGATATTTAATGTGCAAAAAGAACCAACGAATGTGTGCCAGCTCAGCCAGTTGCCTGAGGGAAAATCTCTTGATGGGGTGGCGATTCAGCTGTCAAGGTGCCTGAGTGGACTTGTGGTCATCATAATGATTGGCTATGGACTGAATTCTTTCCCCACTACAAGAAGGCAATAAACAGAAAAGGTCAAATTTATTCAAATGAATCGACACACATTTTGGTAGAAATGCAGGCAGGCTCGTTAACCCGATTCACATCTTTTGTGTCAGGTTTCTAACATACCATACATCTGGAAAAATGCAATGATTTGTAAAAGACATAATGTGCTGTTTCTCCAAAGAGTTTGTTTGCAGTCTGTGATAAAAATGATGCACTTTTTAATAGAGATGGACTCTTGGAATTTGTAAGAGTCCTGGTCTATGGAGAAAAACAATAACAGGATAAGCCGAGTTAACAGGATAAGCACAATGCATTTTCAAACTGGAAATTGATAATCTCTTGCTTCTCTGCCTAGATTATTGGTGAGATCATAAAGGATGCTCTACAAACGATCTATTCCACTGAAAAAGGAATTGTCTTGAAGGTGCTGTCTGTCTGCAGCATCAGTTCTTTTCTTTTAGCAAGTGCAGGTGGTGTTCTCTTTTTGAAACCGTGTTGCCATCCCTTTTTATAAACTGTCAGCAGGCAAATGAAATGAATTAAAAAGCATCTCTCTCTCTCTCTCTCTCTCTCTCTCTCTCTCTCTCTCTCTCTCTCTCTTCGTTTGTGCTCATAAGGTGGGGACAAATGTGTTTGGTGGGTGGTCATCAGCAAGTTTCAAATAACATTGTTTAGGAACTGAACAACACTTGCAAACAGAATCCTGGGCTGGTACATTTGTGTCTCAATATGCTTGGCTTTTTTTTTTTTTTAAAGAAGACAGCTTTGTCTTTTAAAGAGGGGTGGGTGGGTAAGCAACCACTCCACATGAAAATCTGAGGATTTTGGAGGCCCCTGCTGTTGGGGGCCTTAGACCATTCATTTAATCACTAAATTAACTCTTGAGATGTCAGAATTCTGGATTAAGATAATGCTGTAGTTTCACAGCAATGAGTGTTGTAGCACTAAGGAGTTACAGGCAAATTATATAAATTCTTGTGTAGGACATCACCAAATGCAATGAACATGTGAAAGAGAAAAAAGAGAGTAAAGATTATATCTGTCAGCTGTGCTACCATATGTTGATCTGGCGGAAGTGCAATGCAATGGTGACAATTTCTGCTTTATGGAATTAAGATCTGCTTTGATTCCCATTATCTTAGAACAGCCACCCTTTTTGCTATCCCCATCAATGTTCACCCTTAAGCAAGTGCCCACATGGCCAAATATTAGTTTACCCTGGACAGTAATCAAATATCTCAGCTAGGTTTAAGGAGGTCAGCATGCAGAGAACAATTGGGTACACGCTGACCTCCTTAAACCTAGCTGATGAAGGTAGAGACACCGAAACAGGGCCCTGTCCTGGCTTCTGACTTTGTTTTACCATGGATGCTACCTTATTCTAAAAGACTTCTACATCAAACACAATACCGATACATCCTGATTTTGGACCATTATGAACTCTATCTAATCTTTAAAGACTCTTACACCAAACACTGCACCAATATATTGTGTTAAAAGACTTATTTTGTGAATGCCTCTGTAGCTTTATTACAACAACTGTATGGTTACATGTATTCCTGTTTTTGCTATTTATATTTGGCTTGCTAGTAGGGATTATTCTCACTATTACATGCTACATTGGCCCGAATTCTTGGTCTGTTTCTTATTGGTGTACTTAATAACGAGAACTCCAATTTATTTATCCTCAGTAAACATGGCTAGCAGCAATCCCAAAAATAATTTCACAAAAACTCCACTTCCTCCACAGCTGGTATTTAATTTGCAGCTAAGCCAATTTAACAGGGTATAATAAGGGAGAATATTTTTGAGAGGTTATGGTGGTTGCTACTACCATTTGCTAATATTGAAGGATGTCACAGCAGGACTGAAGGAACGCAGATAGAACTTTGAAGAGACCTGTTTTGGAGACAGTAGAGGTGTATGGAGGCTTGATTTTGCTGTGCAGATATTTGGAGTAGTTTATTCATTTTATTTATTTCATAAAATTTCTATTCTGCTTGGTTGTAAGCACCAACCCCCCCCCCCCCAAGTTAATAATGCCTCCTCTCACTTCTTGGCATTTTTACTCTTCATTTGGTCAAATTCTGCCAGGCAGTTGTCGCTGTCTTGTTTGGTATTTATGTTTGGTTGTTTCTGTGTTATTCCCCCAAAAGTCAAATGAAGAAATAATTTTTAAAAATCCACAAGCTCACAATGTGATTGCTAAGCATGCCATCAACATCTCAGGTAGTTAGGCGCTGAGAGTATGCAAAGGCAGTGTGAGCCTTCCTTAGCATTGTTCATTTTACTTGCTGTTTTTGCTATGTATCTGTGGATCAATTAAAACAGACCATCTCATTGTGGCAGAGGGCATAATACTAATAGAACTGTATAATCCCAGGATTTCCTGTCACATTCATTTTCTGTTCTAAAATTTACTTATTTTACTGCCACAGCACAGTGAAAAGAGGCTTTAATTGGAATCTCCATAATGAGCTTAGATCTTTGACTAATTACTTTTTCCTGAATCTGAGCCATCTAATTTGGGATAAAATTCCTGCTAAATAGTTGGGGACATTATTAATAGCTATTTCTCAGGTAGTTTCATTGGTGCCTTACTGAGCTAATTAAATTCATTACCAAACTGAAATCATTTTTCAAAATTAAGTGTGTGGGGGGCACAATCCAGCAAAAGGTAGACACAATTTAGTCCCATTGACATTAATGAAGCTAAAGTACACAGTTAAAGCCCATGAATTTCAATGGGGTTCAAGTTGTGATCCTGTCTCCCTTTACTTGGAAGTAAGTTCCACTGAACTTAGGCTGTTATCCAATTTGAGCACTCACAGGCCAGTGTTTTCCAATTGGCTGTGTTAATACTACATTATTTTTTTTAAGATTTGCTTTAAGAGAGTCTTTAAACCTCTTTTATTGACCACCAGCATTACAGTTTCCATTTTTAAGTTCGGAATAGAGTAGTTGCTTTGGAAGACAATAATCAGGCATCTGCACAACATGACCAGTCCGACGAAGCTGGTGTTGAAGAATCAGTGCTTCAACACTTTGCTTCTTCCAGGACATTGGTATTGGTTCACCTTTCTTCCCAAATGATATGTAAAATTTTCAGAGACACCAATACAGTAAGGTTGGTAGTACAATAGCTTTGTAAACAAGCATTTTGGTTTCCCTGCAAATGTCCCGGTACTCAAACACGCTGCACTTAAATCTGGAAAAAGCTGCACTTGTAGAGCTCAGGCAATGCTGAGTTTCAGCATCAATGTCCTTGTGGAAAGATAACTAACTGCCCAGGTAGGAGAAGTGATCAACACTTTCCAACATTACACCATTGAGTTGGATTTGTGGCGCTGTAGAGAGGTTGTTTTGTGCTTGTTGGAGCACCACTTTGGTTTTTGGGATGTTGAACGATAGGCCAAGCTTTTTGTAAGCTTCTGTGAATATATTTAGGATGGTTTGGAGGTCATCCTCTGAGTGTTCTCACAGTACGTTGTCATCAGCATACTGAAGCTCTATGACGGAGGTTATGGTAACCTTACTCTTTGCTTTCAGCCTACTCAGATTAAAGAGCTTTCCATCTGTTCGATACCACCTCAAGTTCCTCATAGGAAAAGATTGTATATAAATGTGATAAATAAAACAAATGAATGTCATGTGGTGACTAGCATGTGTGAAACAGCTATCACAGATCCCATAAACTTCACATCACCTCAGACAATGAGATTTCTTCATGATACATTTTTGAGTGAAGTTTTTTTGAGTGAAGTCAGTTGGATTCATACCTGCATGCACACCTCTCAATCTAGTGCTATATCTCCTCCTACTGACACCACTTAGAGTGGCACTGATACCTTCCCTTATGCATGCCAGTGTTAATTATTCCTCTATTGAGCTACCTGGCAGATTTTTATTTTTAAAAATATTGGATATATTTTATATGCCCTTCAGTTGTCAGAATTCAAACTGGTATTTGAGTTGACAGGTATTAAATTTCATGGGCAGGTAGCAGTTGACTAATCTGAACAAGAATAAATTGTGTGCCATCGTGGTATAATCAAATATTTTACTCGTGGCTGGTATAGGATGAGCCTCTCATGATAGGGCTAATGTGGGAACTTTCAGAATCGAAATTATTGCATTCTGATGCATTCAGTATTAAAACATCCTATATGATTAACAATCTTCATATTACTCTGGAAAAGCATTGCGGTGTTATTTCACATTTTATTCCACAATCAGGTCTTTTATCTTTTCCTATTTTTTGCCATTTCAGATTTCCACCCACTTCCCATTATTTATTGTTGATTATACTAATTATCCTTTATTGTCTATTACTATATGCTGAAGTCTAGTCTTCTTCTTTTTTAGTCTTTTTCACTCATAGCTGAGTAAGATTGTCTTCCATGAACACAATCTTAACAATGAGCCCGTAAGTGACTGTGGAGGCCAATTCTTGATCCACACGTCCTTCCACAGTGGGGACATAGGTTTCTGGGCAGGAGTTGATCATGGTGAGCATTTGCCAAACATGCCTTCCTCTTAGCTCGTTTCTCTCTTTTGTCCTGAGTTTGAGCGTCTTCAAAGTCCATGACACCTTTGGTAAAGGCTGTTCTCCAATGTCTAGTGCCTCAATCCAACCAATATGTGTGCAAAAATGAAATGAAAAAGGACATAATTGCAGGGCTTTGGAATGGATTCAGCTAAAGTCCAAACTGATTTGGATTGATTCTTGGGGATCCGGGCTTCTCCTAAGTTGCTGCAGGTCAGGTTGGGCTGCCCTGAGTAAACTGGAGCTGTCAGGGAAAAGGTGGTTGGGCAGGAAGGAGAGGCAGGCATTGGACAGGAAGGAGAAGCAGCAAAGAGGCCTAGGAGAGCAGGAGGGACCTACCAGACCAGCTGCATCTTCCTGGGAGAAGGTAGGGGTGAGACACTGCATACCTTTGGATGTGGGGCATAGGGTGTTCTTTCATAATTGACATTCCCTCCTTCCCACTGAATGCTTGTCTCCACTTCCTACTTGCTTCCCTGCCTCCTGAAGCAGCACCCCGATTCTCCACTCAACAGCTGTTGAGTAGAGAGTCAATCCTGTGGGTTGCAGATTCATCCTTCACAAGCACCTCTCCCTCAAGGAGTCCAGTTGTGAAGCAGCACCTCACACTATTGAATGCCCCCTGCTCTTGGTTAGGAGAAACAATGTGTTTAATTGAATTTATCCTAGTCATTTATCCTGGGCTAATTAAACATTAGTCCTGCCTGTAATTGATTTGGGGCTGGATCAGTGGTGGGGAATGTGGTCTCCGGGTGGGCTCAAGGTTGGGGAGGGCTGTGCAACACCCTAATAAGTTGGGTATCTGGAACCTCAGGCCTGGGGGCCAAATGGAGACCTCCAAGCCTCTCTCTCTGGCCACTTCCCCTCCCAAGCCATGCCCTCCTTTTCCATGCCTGGAATGTGCCTGAAACTCTTATGTAGCTTCTTGCTTGCCTAGTTGGAGGACAGAGAGGAGTGTATGAGTATGTGTAGCCAACCATACAAAGGTAAAATTCACAGTTGTTTTGCCCACTTTTGCCCCTGGCCCTGCCCACCACTGGCATGTGGCCCCTGAAAGGTTGCACAGATGGCAATGTGGCAGTTTCCCACCCCTGAAGCCAGATCTCTTTCTCTCTGAGATGGCACATCCATTCATAAACAGTCCAAAAAGAATTTTTGCAATTAGAAATTAAGGGAAGGACAAAAGCACTAGTCTGAACCCAGCTTCTTGATAGCTAATGCTGTATATTAGACAATACAAACTATTGTTTCTCATTTGCATCAGCAAACAAAGCCCCTGCTGCTAAGTATCATTAAGAGGAGAGCTCCCACTCTGTGAAACAATAATCATATTCATATTGATGGGCAAGATACACTGAAACAAAAAAAGCTTTGTTAAATCTTAATTGAATTGTTCCTGTAACTGACAGTGTTCTTTAATATTTTGTTCATTTGGAATGGGCCTGAATCATTTGAGGATAACAATAAAAGGGTACTTGTGAGCATGTGCAGAAAACCCAACTTTCATCAGATGTGCTGCTATGATTGACATACGTAAGAGAATGGTATTGGTATGTGCCACACAGCAGGTATAAAACTGAAGGTTTCATTTACAAGTTTTATGCATTCTAATCTTATGCTGGTCTATTGTAACCAAGAGTATGAATATGTGTATCTTCTACTTCTGCAATTGCCATATTGGCTATCTAGCATCTTTTATTAATGTACGGAGGTGCTTTTATAATGCTGGTCTATGACCGGAATAAAGATTTGAATTGGAGGTCAGATGTGATGTTAGGTTTGATATGAACTACAAGTAGTAGAAGAAGCACAAGGAATCTGGGCTTCATGGAGCTTTGGTTGTGTGAAAGCCTCTCTAACCAATGATCAGTTGATAGAGGGAGCCACTTGGAAGTCTTTGCACAGAGGGAAATGCTAATAAAACTGGAGCAATTTCCCATCTGCAGAGAAAACACTTTGTATTCAAAGTGCTTCTCCAAGTGCTTTGCATGCCAACTGTTTCCTTTGGAGAGGAAAAAAATTGCTCCTCCCCCCCCTAAGCTTTCCAAGTCCCTAGTGCAATAATTTCCAAGGGCTTGCAAAGCCCCTTTGCTTCTGAAGCCCTGACAATCAGCTGATTTGGGCATAACTGGGAAACACAGGGGGGGGGGAGCAGTCTTTGGTGACATTGGTGATTGGTGTGGCTTTCAAACCCCTTCTTCCAAGCCTTGCTTTTACCTGCCTCTCAAGTGATGTCATATATAACAGCAGGTTCAGGACAGTTGGGTGTGGCCTAGCTAAAATGGCCTCCTGGGCCAAATGAGGATTCCTGGCATGCATTATTAGGCTCACAGACCAGAGATTCCCTGAGATGTAAAATTTGGAAGACGGGCCATTCCGTGAAAAATGAGCCTGATAAGAATGCTAGATGAGCACTGGACTTTGGTGAGGAAGATTCCAAACGTGCAGTCTAACCCTTTTTTTAAAAGCTAAAGACAAAAGAAGTTTATTTTATGGACCTTCTTTTCAAAAGTCCACCCACGTAGTCTTCACAGAAGTGTTCAAATTAAAAGTTTTCTGATGATTGTCCCACCCGTGACAGCATTTTTTCCTGAATTTTGTATCATTAAATTTCTTAAACTTAATTCCTGATTGCATAGTTGTAACCAAAAAACATTGATTTAAACAGATATGCTGAGTTTATCATTGAGTCACCCCCCAACTCACAGAGTTTTTCCATAAATCAAACTTATCTCAAGCTCCATGTCCTTTTTTTGTCCCACCCGTGACAACACTTTTAACATTTAATAAAATTGTCAAAAATATCCATAAAAATAATAAAACATTAGTAAAATGTTCAGTATCTTATTAAGAACATAGTTTAAATTTTGGTTGTTAGTTTTTATGTATATTTACATTGTTAAACATGTTTGAATACCAAAAAACATGGTCAAAGTGTCCCACCCGTGACAATGGAATGGCCCAGACATCATGGTATTTAAGTTAATTGAAGCCAATCTATTCCCTTGTCCTTACTGGGATTTAAGCGTCATTCCCTTCTGCCTGGCGTGCTCTGGTCCATGGGGTCACGAAGAGTCGGACACGACTAAACAACTAAACAACAACGACCCTTCTTTAGATTTTGATTTCTGCTGTGTTTTGAGATTTCTGGTGCCTGTTTCAGATGTACAATATTTATTATTTATGTATTTATTAGATTTATATATGTAATAGAATAAAAGATAGTAGCATTCCTTGATACTGCAATCATTCGCTGATGAACATGCAGAGGCCAACTCACCATTTGTTCTTCGTCCCTTGATGAGCATGATAATGAAGAATATTTGTTTTTTAATGTCTGTGTCCAAAACACTTCTCTTTGCCAGTCTTCCTCAGAATGGCAACATTTCATAGACCAATCCTGCATATCCAACATACAACAAACTCCTACCAAATGAACAAATGCGGTGAGTGACTCACTGACCAATTACATTGGTGTAGTCTCAAGGGATGTAATGAGTCTACACTAGTAAATGACCAGTGATTCACCTGAATAATGTTCCTTTTGTTGGCATGATTAAAAATCTATTACCTACTACGGTATTAATCACTGTCATTTCAGAACTGCACATCATTAACTTCAACTTTGGGTTATTACCTACTTTATAATGAAGGCAACATTTTTGTTATGTATTTGTGTAATGCTTAGCACAACTGAGGTATTTATCCTTCTATTGAAGACTGAGAGTATTAGCAGAATAAATACAGATTAACACCTATCTTTTCCCTGAGATACTCCAATGCAACAAAATTATTTTTGCATTTATATACACAAAAAGTAATCTTGTGACTTTCTTAGACTCTCAAGCTTCAGTTTTTTAAAAACAGAAAAAGAAATTGTTTATGCTAACCCATTTTCCTATGAACATATCCATATTAACATATTGTGGAAGATGGGATCACATCCATTGGCTTCATCCCCCATTGTGATCCTTGGTTTGGGACCAAGTTACTAACACCTACCTATTCCATCCTTTTCCAAAATGCTATTCTTCAAATATCTTTGACTACAATTTCCATCAGTCACAGCCAGCATTGTCGATGGTCAGGGATGATGGGAATTCAAAACAACATCTGGAAGGCATTGGGTCAAGGAAAACTGGCCTCTGCACATTTCCCCCCGTGTATGTGCTTTTAATTAATGTTTTAAATAAACATATATAGATGTAATTTTGCTTACACCACATAATGAAGGAGAACTATGATTTAATTAATCATTTCCTGCCACCTTCACATATTGCACAGATCAGAGATTCCCATGAAGTGTTTTTTGAGTCCTGCACACCACACACACAGGATAATAGAATCATAGAATTGTAGAGTTGGAAGGGACCCCAAATTGGTTAGAGCATGGTGCTGATTGTGCCAAGGTTGCAGGCTTGATGGTAGTATTGGGCAGCTGCATATACAGGTCGGACTACATGATTCTCAGGGTCCCTTCCAACTCTACGGTTCCATTGATTCTATGAACCCCATGCAATGCAGGAATCTCAACAAAGAATCATAGAATTGTGTTTGTTTATTATTATTATTATTATTATTATTATTATTATTAATGTTATGGGTATATAATATTCATACAGTTTAATCTTTCTTCATGTCTATTTATTTTTACTCCACTGACATTCTCACATCTAATTGCAAGTAGATTTATTCCCAATGCAAATGAGAGTAGAGATGAAGGACAACCTTGTCTTGTACCTTTATATGAATTAAAGAGATTTGAAGATATCCCATTGATACGTATCTTTGCTTTTGTGCTGAACACATTACCTGCACCTGTGTTTTGAATCTTTCCACAAAATGGTAAGCTTTAACATCTCAACCAAAAATTGCCATTCAATATTGTCAAAAGCTTTTGCTGTGTCCACAACAACAACACCACACGTATTGCTGTAGAAATGAGATCTACAATATGTACAATCTTCTGTGTGCTCTCTTTTATTTCCCTCTGCCTAATAAACACTGATTAGTCTGAATTTATATCTTTGCTAATAAAATAATAATAATAATAATTCTAGATTAGTAAGTATTAAAATACCAAACAAAATACAATAAAGTACACTAAAAATGTGAATATACAGTCGTACCTTGGTTTTCAAACAGCCTAGTTCTTGAATGTTTTGGCTCCTGAACAATTGAAACCCGGAACTGAGTGTTCTGGTTTTCGAACATTCTCTTGGAAGCTGAATGTCTGATGGGGCTTCCACAGCTTCCAAAGCCGTGCTTTGGTTTTCGAACTTTTGGAAGTCGAATGGACTTCTGGAATGGATTCCGTTCGACTTCCAAGGTACGACTATAATAAAGTGCACTAAAATCCAAACTGTACATGCTTTTATTGGCTGTGACTTAGAGTTTTAGACTTGCTGACTTGGAATTATATGGATTTTCTGTTCTTTCTATTTTATTGCATTAATTGTGGATTCTGATGTTTGCTCCCATTTTTGTATTATATTGTGTGTACGCCACTATTTATATTAGAATTCTATTAAATAAACTTGCTGAACATATTCAACAAAATATGAGAATGGTTTGTGTGTGTGCATACATATAATAGGGCAAATGAGGGTTGTGTTTGTATGATTGGGGATCCTGGTTTGTATTTGCAGCTGTACATGCATAGAACTCATTTTCATATTTTGCTGATTATTTAAAGCAGAGGTAGCCCTCCAGATGTTGTAGTAAAATGCCAATCAGTTCCTACCAATTTTCACTCAACACAAGGATGTAAGATGAAAACGGGACTGTTGTTTGGTCAATATACCCTGTCATGCCATTCTACCCTTCCTTATTCTTTTTCCTAATTTCTCTAGCCTTCCCTGATGTCTATAAGTGGAGAGGTCAGGTCTCCCCTTCCTTCACATAGAAATACACTAGCTGCAGAAATCTAATGGTTTTGCAGGGAAGGTGGGCATTCTTACAGCAATTAATGCTATAGTCGCCCCATGTTCCAAGTTCCAAAAAGTTGTTAACAACACTTTCTATACTATGCGTAGTCTTTTTGATTGGCTGCTTGGGTCCACCTGTCAGTTAGAGCCTACCTGGGTCAAGAGCCCTTAAGAATAGCAAGTTACCAACATTCACTTGGTCTCTTATCAACATTCTTTGGCCATCACACCATCCAGGGTGCTATGTTGCTCATAAGAAAACAATCAGCTTATGTTTAAGTAGAGTTATAGAGAAGGTAGTCTTGAAATGCTTCTTTATTTTCTTAAAGCTCAGTTCTTCTTTTTTCCAATCTTAAACTTTATACTTAGTAAATCAATTAATGTGGAGGTTTGATATGCCTCTATGACTGCTCACATGTTATTTCCATTGTGCCCTGATTACTTTGGCCCATGCTACATATAATAGAGAGAATGCAAGAAAATAGGTTTTTCTCCTTTCCAGAGAGGACAAGGTCTAAGCAGTAGGCTCTTAGCCTTGAGAATTTGCTCCTATCTCAAGGGCAGAGGAAAAGAATGAGCTGGTGGCAGTGGTACCTAATGGAGGAAGATGTGAGTTGCTTCTGTTCCCAAGCTTGGAGTGAGTGAGCTCTTGGGCTCTTTGTCACACTCTACTCTAGCCTTTCCCAACCCAACACTTTGGAGAGCTGAGTAGTGGACTTCAGCTCTCATCAGACCAACCAGCAATGGTCAGGGATTATAGAAGTTGTCATCCAAAATACCTGGAGAGAACTTCATTGGGAAAAGTTGCCGTACTCTGACTGTCAGCAGCTCTCAAAGGTCTTGGCAGTTGAAGCTTACTTCAACACTAGTGATGGGACATTGTCCTCCACTGGACCTGAAGACAGCAGACTAGCTTAAGCATGTATATGCCAGGGCCAGAGGCATACACAGTTTTGACCTGCAAGCCCTCACCACTACTTCCACCCTCCAACATTTGCTGTCTGAAGCAGCTGCCTCCTTCTGTCTAGGGGCTGGCCCTAACACGTGCCTTTGCATTTTCTTGCTACATTTGCTCAGCTTGTCTGAGGTGCATGAAACAAACCTGTTGGAAGTAAACAATTAATTCATGTCATGGTTGTTCTTATACATCTTCCAAAATGACTCACTTTATTTGGCCCTGTATTCTGTTGTTTATTCTCATGTTTTGTGATGGTTTCATTTATTGACAATTCCTTGATGGAATAATGTTCCGTTAAGCCTGCAAATACTCACATTTCTTTGCAAAATCAAGTCCATTTCTCAGAATAACATTGTTCTGACTTTTCTGTCTTGTTATGACACAAATAACTAAGTCTAAATATGCATGATCTCAGTCCACTCTATTGCCTTGTTTCACTGCCAGCAATAATCTCACCCTGATTACAGTCTTTTGGTTGCAAAGAAGTGTGCTGTGAGCTTGATTAAGATCTCAAGTTCATGTTTACACATTCTTTTCTCTTTGCTTTAATAGCAGAAACAATGTGTGATAAGAACTGGGCCATTGTCAAATGTAGAAATAAGTTAAGAATGATGAAGATACTGTGGGTTGGAATTCTTTTATGGCAACTTCACTGGCACAAAGTATTACTGGGTGTTAACTAAACATTTTCTTGGTGAAGTGTCAGAACTAGAATGGAGGCAGCCTTTGGTGCTATGCTACTGCAGCCCACATTGAATATTGCAGGGTTATTGATTAATACAGATTTTGTATTCAGCTTTTCACACTGCAGTCTGGAATGTTCAGTGGAATGAATTCTGTTATGCTCTGCCAGGGCTTTCGGTCCACAGAAAGCCCGTTCCAAGCTAGTCAAGTTAGGCCAGGCAATGTCAAGCCAAGTCCAGGCAAAGGCAAAGGCAAAGGCAAAGGCAAAGGCAAAGGCAAAGGCAAAGGCAAATCAGGTAAAGTCGAGGCAGATTCATGTGCAATTAAGGAATGTCCACACAAGACAGTTCTCTCTAAGTAGAGCAGGACCCTGGATAGCTCCCAGTTGGCCCTGCTGGTTGAACTATGCAGGATCTTTGTCTCAGCAGGGAGATGGAGTCTATATTCTAGGACAGTATAATATAGACGTATTAGTCACCATCCTAATCAACACTGTATCCTTTACAGGCCTATACCAGCATGCTGGTTTTAATATACTTTTTGTGAATCTTATTTAGCACTATCCTTAAAAACTTGATATCTAGTTCATTTCTTAGTTTGATCAGCTTGGCTGAGTTGTGATCCACAATTTTTTGAAAAAGGTTCAAATTCCCACTGAGTTGTGAATCTTAGTAGGTGCTCTTAGATAAACAGTGAAAGGTGACAACCTGTTATTTGGAAGTTCTTGGGGAAATGTTAGAATAAGGTAAAAAAAAATACATTAACCTTGTGATGGAATGCTGCTTGGATTATGGATATATAACCCTATTAGAAGCATAACCATATTATCATCCATAGATGCTTAAAGACTGCCTTAAACTTGTGCTAATGGTAGATTTACATGGTTACTATGCTATGGTTACTGTGGGAAATCATTTTCTTTAGAAAGGGCCACTGGGCATCCCTATAGTCATGTGGTACAGCCCTCAAAGCCCTGACAATAGAAAAGAAATGACTTCTATTGAAAACTTATTGTGCAAAACAAAATAAAAAATAAAAAATAAAAAAATTCCTTCCAGTAGCACCTTAGAGACCAACTAAGTTTGTTCTTGGTATGAGCTTTCGTGTGCATGCACACAGATATTGATCTGTGGTGGCTGTTTCATATGTGCAATGCATCACTTGATGGGTGACGTCAATCAAAGATAGATGAAGGTGCATGTAGGAACTTTTCAGACTTTTCAGTTTCATTCATAAAAGTTAACTACTATAAAATTGCACGTTCTTGGCTCAAACAAACCATATGTACCCAACCTTGTTCCATACATATATGTTAGTTCTTAAACTAAGCCCGAATTCTTGTCTATGGTAAGAAGATCCAACTGCAATGTTTGTGTATTCCTATCTCATTATTTTTTTCTGGAGTTCTGTTTAATAGGATTCATTGTAATTAAGATTTTTTGAATTGCCCCAGAGTCATAGCAATGTTAGTGTCACTGCTATTTGACAGGAGACATTTCAATCTGTGCTTGTTTTATGTGCCCTAGTCATGCTAATATACAACCTAACCACAAACAAAAATAGTGATGAAAAGAAGATGGTGATATTATTATTATTATTATTATTATTATTATTATTATTTTATCATCATTATTATTTTCATTATTTAACACTGGACCAGTGCTGGAGAGATTTCATGCTCTCTTGAGAGAGGGGAAAAATAGTTTTTTAAACAGATCATGCATTTAGTTTCTAGTTACTGTTTTAAAAGGCATTTATTTTCATGACACAAGCTGAAGAAGGTTGTGGGGGAAGGGAGAAGGAGAGGGAATCCTTCCTTAGGTAACCTCGGAACAGAAGAACTTTGTGCATTAAGCAGCCTAGGCCATGCCAAAATGCAATTTGGAGGGTGTCCAGCACTTCATTGGAAAGTAATGGTTTTCACTGAACTGAGTTATGACCAGCTGTTTACAGACAGTCTGTGACATACTGATAGAGCAGAACACCGTATGTTGCTTTCCAAATCAAATGATACAAGAAGTGTGACAGAGTGGAGAAACATCTGTCATTAGCAATTTTCAGCACGCTTCACTAATTCTGGACAAAATACGAGTAATGAACTTACTGCAGGAAACTTCAAATACTACCACTGCTGAAACAAGGATATAAACAGCGAGTTCTCTTAATGGCATCTAATTTAATTCATTTGCAGTAAGAAACAAACAAAGTGGGTTATTTGCTTTTGATCATGGGTTAGCAAGTGGTTGTGCTGATCACAAACATTCGTTTTTCATCCAAGATTAAAAAAAAAAAGAACCAAGGACCTCAAGTTCAAACAGAATCATGTATTTTGGATGCCCTCAATGGTACCTTTTGTCTTTTGTTTTAGAAAAGGATGAAAGTATATGAGACAAGGGCAAAAATGGGTCACAACACTCTTCACGCTTTTTAGGGCATCATATGTTTAAATCACGGGCTCAAGAGGTTATGATGAAGAGAGAGGGAAGGCAGTGGTCTGAGAAGTTTGGGAGATGAAATGCTCTTGCATTCCCTTCTACACAGCTCATAGTGAATTAAATGGAACAGAATGGGCTGGGTAATCTGCATGGCTGGCTTTTCACTGGCTTTGCTGGAGTGGAGGATGGATGAACATGTCTTTGTGTGTGGGGAGAGGAAGTACCAGCATGAGCAGATGCCCTGAAAATGTACCCTAAGACTTGCTGCATCACGAAATACATGCACAATGACCAGAATCTAGTATTTCAATATTCAAATTTTTATTTTGGTCATCCTAATTCTGAAAGGATCCTGCTAGAAAACCCTATTTTCAATGGTACAGTGTTTTGTCATTTTATGGGTCTTAATGTGCTATAATTGAAAACTCAATTATAAATAGACACACACACACACACTTAATTGGCATATTATTTGTAATCCTGCACAGTGTTATGCCCCCCCCCATGATATTTCTGTGTGGTATCCGCAATCTAAATGGAACAGTGTCCTTTTCTGATGACATACTTCCAGTATAGGACTGAAATCAATTGAGGTAAAATGCTTTTCTCATTTAGAGTCTGGATTCTTTTCCATTACAGTGATAACGTGGCAAATTTCAGAAACTGTTAGGATTAAGTAGCCACAGCAGAAGGAGAAAAAAGGTGGGACCTTCCCCAAATGATGGGTAGTTATGCGGCTTATCTGAACTTTCAACTAATGTTCACAAAGAGCTATAATAGAAAATACGGAGACTAGATTTAGTTTAATCCATTGGTGTTTCACCTGGGGGACCTACTTTGGATTGCATCCCAGACCAGAGAGACTGGAAACCATTCAGAATTGATGACTGTAAAATGAGTGTAGGGGGGTCTTTGAGTAGCTGCATAATTACAAAATTATTCATGTTGTGTGTTTTTTTTTTAAAAAAGAAAAGCTAATCCAGAAATCATTGGCTTTTGAGGGGGGGTTAAGTTTAACGGAGGCTCTGCAAATTCAAATCAGCCTGCCAACGCACAAGAGTAAGACCACGGGGAAATATAGGTGCCGGGGAAAACCCACCGGTACGTTTGATCTGGATAATAAAGTAAGCAGACCCGAGCAATTCACTAACACTAGCGCTATTCTTTACATAAACAGTAAATGTTTAGATTTTCCTGTTCACTGACTAACAGCACACATATCATAAACACTAAGCTGTTAGAGTACGTTTCGTGTGTTGATTCACTTTAACAGTTGTTAGTGTGAAGACAGGAAAAGAAAAGTGGGTGTAATGAGACCATGTGCAGTATGCTGTGAAAACAGAGGCCCTTATTTGGCATAATGGGTTGCACCATAAGGGCCATAAAATTGTGCATGTGTTAGTATCATTTTAATTATTACGGGTGCCACATGTTAAGCAGAATAGCGGAACTACTAAAACAGCTTCAAAATCCTTACTGCTGATTGCTGCATTTAATTACAAATAGGAACATTTGGAGATAGGTCACCATAAAAACCCTTCTGTTGTCAAATGAGCTCAAATCTGATTTTTGTAATTACGTTCTTATACCATGGATCCTGTTGAATAACTATAGGGAATAAAATTTTAATAAGTGCTGATTAAATGTAGGTATATCTTTGCTTCCTAAGAATATTTATTAATGTTATTTGCCATTTAAATCAAAGTACAGCCATTGTTGTTGTTTTTGTATTGGTCAAGACATTCAGATTTCATGAGAATAAACTGAATAACTTGATGCACCACAAAATATTGGTCTCTCCCCCACCCAACACGTGAAGCTAAAAGTATTGTGTTTTCAATTATTCATTCTGTTTGCTTGCAAACCTTTGTAATATTCCCACTACTGTGACAGCCATTATACCACTACATGTCACCCACAGTATAATATGATAATTATTCTTCCTAAGGCAGAGCTTTAACCTAAGAAGTGACACATTCTGTTGATCTCTCTCCTTTTCTATTATAGCAACATGTTGCTTGGATTGCACAAGTAATGGAAAAATAATGTTCTCCGTTAATAGTAAAATAAACAAGATAAATATATCAAACTTTCACTAAAAGGTGTTAAAATTCATTGCATGTAGGTAAATTGGATATAAATTGCAGTTCTTCATCTGGGTGCTCTTTTGGGTTTGCCAGCATTGAAAGCAAAGCTTTCAAAGTGAACCTTAAGACATGATTGAGATTGAATGTTTATTGTTATTCCACAATGTGATTGCATTTATTGTGAATACACAAGTTAAAAATGCAGTAATCAACAGAGTCAAAGGTATCTCTGTCTCTGTAACACTCCTCCAACAGGGTATCTGTGAGGTGAGGTAAAAGTAAAGGGACCCCTGAACATTAGGTCCCGTCGTGTCTGACTCTGGGGTTGCGACACTCATCTCACATTACTGGCCGAGGGAGCCAGCATACAGCTTCCGGGTCATGTGGCCAGCATGACTAAGCCGCTTCTGGTGAACCAGAGCAGTGCACGGAAATGCCGTTTGCCTTCCCGCTGGAGCGGTACCTATTTATCTACTTGTACTTTGACGTGCTTTCAAACTGCTAGGTTGGCAGGAGCTGGGACCGAGCAATGGGAGCTCACCCTGTCACAGGGATTCGAACCGCTGACCTTCTGATCAGCAAGCCCTAGGCTCTGTGGTTTAACCCACAGGGCCACCCGCATCCTGTCTGTGAGGTAGTTTGCTGTAAAATATTCCACAGTCATAATAAACTTGTGCCACTGATTTTCTGTGAGCACACTGGTGGAGATATGGATACAGACATTTTGATCTGCAAGGGCTTCTCCATTTTTTTCCCCTAGAGTGAGAAGCTCTGCACATACATCCCTCAGTTCTTTCTTTTATCCGTTGAACTGAATAATGTCTACTGAATAAGTTTCCAATAAACTGTGTTCCTGGATTGGAGCATTGGATTGGGGCAAATGTGTTAAAAGTCTGTATTGCCATTGTGTGTTTTAGTAGGCTAACAAGCCATTCCTAAACACAATATTTGAGGAGAGATCTCATTGGTTCAGAGACCTTCAGATAACTATCCTTCTTGATTTAATTGTGGGAAGAATGAAAAAATAGAATAGTTTCAAATAAAAATGGGTGCTGTGCATTACAAGGGACCCGATCAAAACTGGAATGTATCCAGCATTGTTCTACTCATCTCCTTGCTTTCATTCTGAAAAGTGTGCAGATGCAGAGTTCTTAGAACTGAAGAAGAACTTTGAATTTTAACTTTAGAGCTCCACTCTCATAGGGACGTGGGTGGCGCTGTGGGTTAAACCACAGAGCCAGGGCTTGCTGATCAGAAGGTCAGTGGTTTGAATCTCCACAACGGGGTGAGCTCCTGTTGTTCGGTCCCAGCTCCTGCCAACCTAGCAGTTTGAAAGCACGTCAAAGTGCAAGTAGATAAATAGGTACCGCTCCAGCGGGAAGGTAAATGGCTTTTCCGTACGCTGCTCTGGTTTGCCAGAAGCGGCTTTGTCATGCTGGCCACATGACGCAGAAGCTGTACGGTAACGTGAGATGAGCGCCGCAACCCCAGAGTCGGACACGACTGGACCTAATGGTCAGGGGTCCCTTTACCTTTTACCGTTGTTCTGCACCATCTCTGTGTTGAATGATACGATACCAAATTTTTATTTTGCTAAAAAACAGCTGATTGCTTACTTGTTGTTACTAACAAACATGGCTATGTATAAAAGTGCTTGTATTTCATGCCTCTGAGAGTCTCTTGGGATATTTACATAGCTTGCATTTTTCTCTGGAGTTTTATTTATTCCTTGGGGCAATGGCATACAGCTTGTAAAGCCGAACTTCTGAAATTGATTTCAATATGATTTTTAGGATATTTCCATCACACACCAGGTGCCAATCCATGTTTTGAATACACTGAGCCATGATGTCAGTACCTATTGTTCCCTTTCCTTTCTGTTATAAAGTTCCGTAGTACAAAACTTTAAGCCACAAACTGTTCAACAACAAAATAGCATCTTTTTTGTTTTTTGTTACAAAGAAAACAGAATGGAACCCTTTTCCAGTTCCTTAGTGCCAGTACTAAAAACTGTAAATTATAATGCTGACCCCCACAAGTACAGACCTATATGTTAACCCCAATCTTCATATTTTCTATTTGTCCCCTTACCCACAGTTAATTTTTCCACTTAGAAATGTACCTTTTAAAATTGCAGATGCATCATAGTATTATTTCCAGTATGAGAAATAGTCATTCAACACAGCAAAATATTATCCTGGTTTTGTTAGCCTTTTGATTACATGTATGGGTAACTTTCTTTCTTACTGCTGTTATCGGAGCTTAGTGTACCAAAAGCCTATGGACAACTTTTCTGTTTTTGTGTATTAACAAGTCTAGCCATAACCAACACAAAGTTTTTGGTTTTGTGTGTTATCTCTCCCCACCCCAAACATGAAATGCAATATCTGTTTTGGAGTTTTCACAAACATTTGCTCTATAATTTTACTCATTTCTAAGTGGGAGTGATCATGTGACAGAGTTGAAAGACTTACATATTTTGCTTTAATCTACGCAAAGATCAAAAGATTCACATTTAGCTCACTGGTGTGAGTGTGTGGTTTTCTAGGAACCCAGAGATGCTGGCATCACTCCACAAGCTGCAAACAAAGGAATACTTACAGAAGGTGCATTTCACCAGTTGCTGAGAATATGATCATATTGCTGACTGGTCACTATCTTCGAAATTCAGCCCCTCACAAATGTCTTTCAAGAAGGTGCTGAAGAGTGAATCCTCTTTTTACAATGCAAACTTATGACAGGCCACATATACATGGAGGCCTTTCTGAACTTACCATTTATGGTGGTATAGTTGCTGGTTTTTCCCATTTTGGGGCCATGCTACCATACAGTATCATCATTATTCAGCTAGTATTCTGAAATAATGTGCTTAAAAACACACTTCTGCTGCTGCTGGGGGAAAAAATCTGACTTTTGCAAAAGGTCTGTAATGGATCCCCCATTTTTTCATTTGTGTGGCATGTGTACAACCATTGTTCCAGTTTCTGTGTGGACAGGATTGAGGTTGGTGGGCGTGGTTTGGGAAACATCTGTGTCACACCTTTTCTCTCTGACTGGTGTAAGATGTTAGTTTGCAACCTCAGTTCAGAGATTATATATGATAGATACAGAGAATGGTACTGAGTTGAACTACTACCCATGACAGCAGTCATTAGCTGCATACAAAATTTATTCACCACAAATGGGTTTGCCAAACTCAGGCAGACATGTAGTTCCTTTTCTAATCTATTTTAATCCCTCAATATTAGAATTCCAGAATACTAGACATTTAATAATAATAATAATAATAATAATAATAATAATAATAATAATAGGACTATTCCTGTGCGCATATTTATCACTCTGACATGTACTGGAGCATGATGTCATGAGTTCCATGGTGATGTCATGGAGGAGGTGATCAGATCCTGAAGAGGAATGGGAGGAGCTTGGAAACTGAAGCTGGACGAACCTGGTCAGGCTGGAAGAACATAAGGATGTGACTACAGCTGCTGAATTTCTTTTCAGTTCAGGGCCAACCTACTATTAGTGTGGAGAAGAATACCCAACACTCGATCTCTAATAACAGCAACATGTGACCAAAGGCGCAGACAATCAACCACAAATCCATCTTTTAAAATGTCAGATTAAACAGCAACTAAGCCACTATAAATAGTAAGTGCATAAAGGCCCTGTTAGATGCTTAGCAAGTTATAAATGTTCAAGAAATTATAAATGATGGCACCCATCATCTCGCTGTCATCTTGTCCCTTAACATATTCACATGCTACCAGCATCTTCGTGTTTATTGTTTAAGCCACTTGGCCATAAGAATTTCAAATATATGCAAAAATAATAAATGATACGCCATAACAGAATTGTATCTCAGATGGAAGATAAAAATCCACTTGAGGTTACAGATCATATTAAAGAGCCCCCTTTCACTTGGTGCCACATTTCCCCTACAAATTCCATCTGAACTTCTGCAGCCATGTCATGAAATCAAAACCCCAATTACCCTCTGATTTGGGGCCAATCAAGAGCCAGTTTCATGACGTGAAATGCCATTTCCCATCTAAGCTGCCTTGTAAAGAGATTGACTGCATATATTATCCACGAGTGTCATCAACTCTCAATGAATAAACCTCATTAGTGACTTCCAGAACGCAAAGAGAAATTCCATCAGTATTTGTTGCCTGCTACGTTGTGCTCCCGCTGAAGAGTCTTGATGTTTGTGTAGACAGCTGATTGCTCAAATTCATTGTAGCTGTGTTTGCTGAAATACATCAGCACCAATGCAATAACATTGCAGGCAATTTTACTGTAAACTGTAAATCTGTCATTTAGCTGCATGAGTCAAGCCATCCACAAATGAAAGAAATAGTAAATGTCTGTGATATTGCTGTACCGATTCCAATGGCAAAATTCTGCCAGCTTTGTTGTTATTTGACAATGCAGGGCACTGAAGGCAACCTCATCTTCTCCTTTGTTTAATGTACCTAAGAGCATGCTGCATTCAGAATGTAACAATCATTTGAAAGACCTGACTCACCATTTTGGAAGAGAAATGGTTTGTTACAATTGAGTCTGTCCCAGCATCTTTTACTCCTTTGTCCAGGAGTGCTGCGTGTACAAATAGTTTTGCACAGCAGGCAGAAGAATATTTATGTCTCCTGGTGCTGTTTTGATCTGCTCTATTTCTAAAATGTTCAGTTGAGGCACCTAGGCAAAACAACCACTGAACTACAGCGAACCCTGTCCAACAAGTGTGGGGATGTGCGATGAGAATTTTGTTGTTTTCCACCTGCAGTAACAGTAATGGCAATAGATTTAGGAACCACAAAACATAAAGCTATAGGAGCAGTGATTTTATGTGTGTATGTGTTTAATTTCTTTTTGCTCTTAACTTGTTCTTAAGTCAAGGTGCACAATATCCTAGGGTGATCAGGTTTTTTTATATATATAACTGAAAACCCCACAGGCTCCTCTTCCGTTTCCTGATGGTAAAAATACAGCAATAATAATAATTTATAAAATAACAGTTTGTTGCCCTTTCATCACTGGGCTCCAGCAAATTAGCTCCCTGATATGCCTATCTAATTCTGCCCAATGGAAGAGCTGGTACTGCATGGGGGACATCACTGGAAATGGAGCTTGGGCTGGCTTTGCTCTGCACCATGTTGAAATCAGCCACTGGAGTGAGGGTGGCAAGTTTAGCCCCTTCTTAACTGTATTCCACATTCATTTTTTTTTACACTTCTAATGTGTAAAGCTGGGCACTGGCAGATACTCCCCCCTCCCTTATGGACTTCTAAAATATAAAAAAATGTTGTGCGGCTGATGGCAGAAATATTGGAGTAGGTAATGTGTAAGATGGCATCAGTGCTAAAGCAGCTGAAGATGGCATTACCCAGGAGGATAATTCATATATTGAAAAGGGAACAGATGTCAATAGAGACAGCTTGTCTGGTTGTTTGGATGGCTGTTCTGTAGCATGTATTGAAGGGAAGGGATTTCCAGACAGTCTGTTTGTGAAGTTCCATGCAGCCTGTCCTAATTGTTTGTTAAAGAGAGGTGACATTTTGTTGTAAAATATGTTTAAATATGGTAAGGCTATAATAACCCCCAGCAGCCTTTACAGGATGCAGATGAGTATTCTTCCTGTACAGTCACTGTTCCACTTCCCATTTATACTACCAGTTAAGACTCTCTCTCTCTCTCTCTCTCTCTCTCTCTCTCTCTCTCTCTCTCTGTGTGTGTGTGTGTGTGAATATTGGTTTTTCTTTCATGGCAGCTGTTTCAATGCATGTTTTATTTCATCCTTTGGAAGGACATGAGCATTACAAAAGAACTGCATGTGAAGCAAATAACAGTCTTTACTTGCATATGTTTATGTAGCATTTACCTCTTAATCTTGATCCAGATTGGTGACATTGTGGGATTTTTAGTTTAGAGGTAGGGATCAGTGACTGGAAGGGAGCCAGTGTTGTGTAGTGGTTAGATTATTGGACTAGTATCCCTTGCTTCCTTGGGTTTTCAAATCCTGACTCATCCATGAAAGTTGCTGCATGAATTTAGCCTACCTCCCATGGCTGTTGTGAGGATAAAACAGTAATGGTTGTTTGATGCTTTTAGATCCTTGTAGGAAATCAGTAATGGAGATAAATCAGTAATGGAGAACCACAGAGCCAAATCTTGCCAAGATGGTCTGCTACACATGTGTGTTTTCTAATATGAATATTCAGACTAAGGCTATAATCCTATATATACTTCTTGGGCATAAACCCTGTTGAATTCAGTGGGATTTATTTCTGATTAACCATTCATTAAATTTGACATCGGATGTTTGATTATATTATATTGGAGCAGTGTGACAATTTGTATGCATCAATATATGATTTCTGTACAGTTTTATAAATGTATGGATTTATATTAAGATACATTTACACGCTATGGCCCCTCCACCCCGTCCTTTCATATTTCCTTATGGGGATATTGCTGTTCTTTCTAAGTGTGAAAAGAAAGGGGGAGACGAGTTCACAGATGTTGATGGCCTGGAGATTAAAAGTCTGAGGACATTTCAAAATTGTAAAGGTATTATTCTCACATGCACTTATTTCTTGGTGAGTGTGAAAAACAGCAACTCTTCAAGCTGAGGTAGTGTGAAATAGCTTCCTGCAAATGATGCTCAGACATATGCAGAAAGTACAGGGACAGGTTTTGTCCCTTTTTATGAGCACTGAAGATTTATTGAATGATAACACAAAAATTTGAGAGAGAAGACTCCAAACATTAATGATTTTCACAATTTTGTG
Organism: Lacerta agilis; assembly: GCF_009819535.1. NCBI lineage: Eukaryota > Metazoa > Chordata > Lepidosauria > Squamata > Lacertidae > Lacerta > Lacerta agilis. The sequence continues at coordinate 53,048,393 of NC_046318.1, read as the reverse complement.
GTTTTGTTTTTATCATAGGGACAAACTAAGACTGCAATCCTCTTCATTTTTACATTATTTCTGTTTACTTATTTCTGAATAAACTTGCATAGATTTTATACTGCACATGTATTTATAGGTATATGCTAGTGTCTTGGTCGCAACAACCTGCTCTATATGAAACATTGTGTTTGAATATGAAATGCCAGTTAGCTTTCTTTCAGTTATGGACTCTGTATTATGTCTTTGGGGAAATGTTTCCTGTACATTTTTCTGAAAGAAATCCATTGGCCGTTGTATTTGATCATTCAGAATTTATCTAAGAGGAGTTGTGCAATACAAAGGGACTCACATATCCATTTCCTGAGCTTTGGCTTCATATATTTCTTATGTGCCCTCTCTGTTCCTGTGGGGAGGGGCATTTTCCCTCCCCACTGTGGTGCTGAAGTGGGGGTGAAAATCATCCACGCCCTGTTCATCAGATAATCAGTCTGGTGAGTTGAGATGGGGTGATTTGCATCCATGTTGCAGTGGATTATGAAGCAGGGATGGCCCATTATTAATTATTAATTTTTTTTTAAAGGATAGATTGCAATTTTAAAAAATTGACACCACAGGGAGGGGGTCTCTGACAGTCAGTAGAAAATGATGACTATTTCCCCTCTGCCCACTTTGTTGTGCAACAAGGCACTCTGGCCCCAAAGTTCCCAGGAGAACAATAAATCACACTGACATGGAATATTTTGGTTTATGGGTTCAAATAGGCCACAACTTTATTGGTTACAGATGTGAGCGGTTTGGCTTTGGCACTGGGGTGAAGCCAGGCTATATCTTGACTCCTGCCCATCTGCAGGGAGTCCATGGAATAGTAAACCACTGATAGGGGGTGCCCTATAACTTACATCAGATAGTGGCACCACCCGAGGGGTCCCTGAAGAGGCTGTGACATAGCCCTAGCCCATGCCCAGGCTTTGGACAGTACTCACACCACAGAACCCTTTAACAGGATAACCTTACTGAGGAGGGGCAGATGAAGGCAACAACCTCTCCTCCAACCAAATGAAGGCTTACCCAATGCCTAACCTCACAAAAGTTGTGAAGATTACTACTAGGTAGGCAAAAACCAAATGGCCAGTGCCAATTTGCCAAGTGGGAAAAAATCCTACCCGGCCCCAACAACATGGCGACCAACAATTGCCATAGCAAGGTCATATCAGAGCAAAGCATGAAAAGAGGGTGGGTGGGTAGGGTGATCTGACAAAGAGGCAAGGAAGAGGGAGCTGGCCAGCCGCCCTGAGATTAAATGGCCTGCGGCCACACCCACCCTGCAAACTGATTGGCTAGGGCTGTCCCTCAACACAGGTGATGCGGCCAGCCATGACGCACGGGTGAGGTGGCATACCTCCACCCCTATGCCAGAAAACTATTGAGGCACAGTTGCCTGTGTGCAACACCACCCACCGATATAGAGGTGAGCGGATTTGTAATACTGATTATTTCCTTTCTATATGAAGGGGAAGGAAATCCCTGACCTAGTACTATAGCATTCTAGTAGGGAGGAGAAATTACCTCCTTTCTTGGGAAACACCCTAGCTAAATCCAGCTGTGAAAGCAACAAAGAGAGACCCCCGCTTCCCTCTCTAAGTTGGAAAATGTCAATGATTGGTTGGCTTTCTGATACTGGAAGTTGTGTCACCATCTTGGGTAGGGAGAGTATTTGCAAAAATCCCACAATCCAGTTGACACAGAAGATTTTGATACTGTGACATTTCAAACAAAAGTGAGCTAAACTCTGTAAAGAACCTTGCCAGAGCAGCAAGAGGCAAACTGGAAAGAGTCTCTTTAGTCCGTGCTGCAGCACAGTTGCGTATGCTCTGAAATGTGTTATATGAGAGCAAGGACGTTGCCACAGTAGCCAGCAGACATTGAATTTGGCTCCTTGCAGCAACACATTCATCAAGAAACCATGGAGGCAATGTGTTATCAGCCTTTCCCAACTTGATGTCCTCTCAGTGTTTTGAACTACAACTCCCATCATCCTGACCATTTGCCATCCTGGCTGGGACTGATGGGAGCTGTAGTCCAAATCATTTGGATGGTAGAAGGTCGAGGAAGGCTGATGTAGACAGATGAACCAAAACAGATGAGAAGAAAGCTTATGAACTGGCATCAAAATGCCCTCGAACATCTGCTTACCAGGCAAAGTGCTTTGTCATGGAGTCCTTAGAGATTCTCTGGTCCCAGGTGATGTGTGCTGGCCAAGAACCTTTCAGAATGGGAAGAAACTGGCAAATTATTAATTTATTAGGAAGACTGAATACTTATGGTGCTCTGTGGAAGAGCAGGGTCCTTCATGGAATGTACAGGCTGAAATAAGTGATCTTGGTGCAACTTATTCTCATGTAAGCAGACAGGTAATTGCAGACAGCATAAATCATTTACCACAATAAAACTTTAGCAGTTATCCCAGTGTCATAGAGTGAGCTTCATAGCTGAATAAAGTTTTGAACCCAGGTCTCCCACTGAACCTATACACTGCAGGACTTTTGTATATATCACAATGCAATAGAAATTATCCCACAATACGTTTATTTTATTCTTGGAAATCTGTCCATAAGAGAAGTCTTCCTTAAATAGTTCTAATGATGTTCAAGGTAACTAGCTGCACTGTGTCTGTCTGCTGACTACCTGCTTACTAGTGGTGGGTGACAGGGGACAAGAGGACACCTTGAAGCTACTGCTTACAAGCAGCAACTGCTAGGTGCAGCTGTGAACTTACAAGTGGTCTCTGCACAGGGATAGCAAAGGAAGGGATGGAAGGAGCTGCAGAGATTTCGCACTGCTCAGAGCATAGTGGATTGGCCCTACAATTAGGCAGTTTGAGATGAACGCTGGGATTGTGTGAGGGTTGCATAGGTGGCAGTCTCCTTGCTGATCTTCTGTTGGAGGAGGAACAATCTAGTTGTGCTACACACAGCCTACTGTGTACCTAGCTTGCTGCACACAGACACAGTGGAGGGTGCTAAATAAGATCCAGCTGCCAGTCTGGCCAGCTTCGGTAAGTGGGATGGGTGTGGATAAGGTGCTATCATATCCTTTGCTTCAGGCAGAAAAAAAGTTTTGGACTGATTCTGACACTGATGATGCCATTGGCTACCAGGGATGAATAAATCTGCCAATTTCAACTCTCCATTTCCCCCCCAATCTAAATTCAGTTTTCTGCATTTATGCAGCAATTTGAAATTTAAAAACAAAACAAATGGATCACCAGCATTTAAGTGTGAATTTCTCTGAATAAACATATTTTGTATGCAGTTTTGATGACTATACATTTTTTTTTTTACAAACAATAATGCATTTTTGTATGTTTTTTCACTAATATATGTTCTTTCATGCACATTTTACCTTACTATATATGCATATTTCTTTTAGCGTATTGCTTGGCTGGAGAACTGCTTTGCAAAATGTGGAGAATTTCAAAGGATAGCTGCCGTCAGTTCACACATCAGTTCAAGAAGTGTGAATCACGAAGTTTCTCCTTTAAAAGCAAATAAAACTGAATTTATTGTCCCGCTCTCTCTGGTGCTTTCTCTGTTGGACAGCCCATCCACAACAAGCTGCTTTTCAGCAGTGCCCATCAATGATCGTTCCGCTTCTTCCCATTTGTGGTTACATGTCCTGCTAGTAGACACATTTCATGGGGAAGATAATATTCTAAATCTAGAGGAAGTGGTAGTTTCCTCTCTTGATGAAAGAGAAATGACAGCTATTTCAATAGCATGGATGCTACTGCTCTGCCTTCTGTAGCAGCTCAATCAGCTCCAGGAAAGCCAGAGCACCACTATGAATTTGGAGAGGGGTTAAGAGATAAATTTCCATAATTTTGGAGGTCATCTAGCTAGAGGGAAGAGAGCTCCCCAGGCACTGACATTAGCTGGGGAAACCCTCTTCTTGGCATCCCTTTCCAGCTGGCCCAGTACAGTAAGTACACTTTGGTATTAACATTATGTGCTATTTTTATTCCATTTCCTCTTTTTTGATGCAGTGGGGCATTTATGATTTCAACATTTCAATATGGCTATGGTCTTGTGTGTGATAAGATTTGCTTACTGAAATGGCCAGACCGTTTGTCCATCTCACTCAGTATTGTCTACACTGACTGGCAGCAGCTCTCCAGGGTTTCAGATGGGTATCTCTCCCAGTACTTCCTGGAGGTGCCAGGGATTGAACTTGGCACCATCAGCATGCAAAGCAGATGCTCTAACACTTAGCTACTAGCCCTTCCTCTACCACTGCTCCTTAAATAATGTTTGTATGGCTATAACAATGGCAGGCATAATTAGGTTAAATCTGTCTGAACTATTGCCCACCCATATGGTGGGACAGAATTTCCTTTCTTTCTACCCATGGTGATCTGTCTCCACCATTTGTTGGCAGTTGCCTAGGTGCTGAGTCTCCTCCTTCTCCTGGCTCCTCCTTTCCACAACTCTCCAATTGGTGTGAGCAAAGCTGGACAAGGATAGTTTTTCTTTAACGCTAGCTGCCCATTGCACCACAGTGCCCACTGTCCATTAACACCCCCCCCTGACTAAGGCCTTCAGATAATCAAGACCTAGCTTCCTTCCAGCATGATGCATTCACAACCAAAAGAAACGGGGGCAGACGGGTGGAAAACAGTGAAGTAAAAGCAGATGTCCCCTTTTCTTGACCAGTAATTCATTCTCTCTCTCTCTCTCTCTCTCTCTCTCTCTCTCTCTCTCTCTCTCTCTCTCTCTCACACACACACACACACACACACACACACACAAACACACAGGTGGGTGGTTGACAATCCTCCTAACAAGTAGCCCCACAGTTACATTACTTTATTGTTTAGCCATGTGCTAGTCTATGTCAACACAGATTGTCAAAGTCATAGAATTTTATTGGACAATGTGAAAACTCATTTGTATATTTTACTGCAGTCCATCACTGCCTCCATTCACAGTCCAGAGGCCTTCCATTGTTGTGAATAACAACTGGGAACAATTCCTGGTGATGGTCAATATAGAGGTTGCTGTCTTCCGCCGACAGGTGTTCTTTGCTAATTGCCTCCATTAGTTCCTCTTTATTGCAAGGCTTCATCGCCCGATGAATGTAGTGCTTCAACAAATACCAAACTAGATCTATCAGCTACAGTGTGTGGCATGATAATCAGCATTCTCTCACTGAGCACCTCTTTAGTAAAATCCCCCAAGTCAAACACACAGTGCTGATTGCACCACAAAAGATGCATTTTGATGTAAAACAATATTTCAGTCTGAAAAACCTATTGGTGCACAATACCAGGCAAAGAGATGACCTTATTACAGGAAAAGTATGGTTTTCTTTTAAGAGAGAAGATGAGGCAGGGTCTGCCTCTTTCAGAGGCAGTTTAAGTTTTCTCAGTCAGGATTTGAAAGATCACATAAGTATCAGCTGGAGTCTAAAATGTTTGGAGGGCACCAAGATCAGGAAGCCTTGTCTAGACAGTTCTTACGAATAGATAGTGCTCATAGTCCACAACAGGTTTTCCAGGGGTTAACCAGGAACATCAAGGAAAATGGGACAGTTTGCTTAGGTTAATAATGCATGTGGTTTTGACCAATAGACCTGTTTTTGCAATAATAATAAGTTATCATTATTGTAAGCTGTTTTCCCCAATGTAATGCATTTTTGTTATGCTATTTTCATTAATTGCTTTGGAGACTTCCAACTACAGGTGGCAATCATTTGGTGCAGGAGTTCTGTTTCCGGTCCCCACACATGTCGATGGAACATATATAAGCCGTTTCACTGCATCCTGCCCCTGATCCACCTTGCCTTGCCCCCATTCCACCCTGCCCCTGTACTGCCCCATTCCACCCTCCTTTCTGTCCCCTTTCTGCATTCTACTGGGACAAAAAGGACCCACATGTCAGTGATCATGCATCAATTGGATGTGCCTAAAATAGTTGCCGGCTGTACATACTATGCACAACTTTCCTGTTGTATACAATTGCTTAAGAAGGTCTGAATGAAGAAATCCAAGCAGGTCATTAGGTTCAACATAATAAAGACACATAGTTTTGGGAGTTGTCTGAGGTTTTGTGTGGTTCTACCACGTGCAAATGCCTGAGCATGTCATCTGCAGATTTCTGTTCTTGTTTTATTTCTCAATTGGTGTGATTTACACAGAGACAGTATTTGGTAGATTACATCTTGAGACGCATCTGATTTTGCTCCACAGATCGGCTTCCACCCAGTAATTTAAAGCTATTTGCACATTGCCATCTTTTTCTATGATTGTAATTTCAATGTAGATGTTAAAAAAAATAAATGAGTTCTGTTGCAGCTTGCATTGCAGAGAACTAATTACAGTATTTCGAAATATCACATGCAAGAGGCATTGTATACATGTAATTAGTGTTAATAGTATTTAGGCCAAGAAGATCACTGCCTGAATTTCACATCCCAGACTTCTGCTGGTTTTGTAATTAGGAAATGATTTTTTATGACATGCAACAAACGAAACCTCCATGACACAAAGAAAAAGGTTAATTCCCCCTTTCCCATGTGCCACAATCCTGATCACCTCTCCTTTAGCCACTATTTTTTTTAAGGAAATTGGAAAGGGGGGGGGGAGGATATTGAATGTAATTGTATCATTCTAAAGATTTTGTTTCAGTTTGGAGGAGAAATCTTTGTTAATGGACATTATTATTATTTATTTCATTTATGAATTGTTTCCCAAGAGGTGCCTCAAAGCAATTTACAATATAACAGCATATGCAAAAGTTACATATGTAAAAGCAGTTAAAAACAACAAAGCATGCATAAAATCAATTCAGATCCAGGACAGATACTAACTGGGATAAATATTTTAGAAGGCTTGTTGAAATAGGAATGCCTTTAACATGCATTGAAAAGTCAATAGAGAAGGTGCATGTGCAAAGGAATGAGTTCCCAAGGGCAGATGCCACCACGCTAAAGGCCCAATTGTGACATTATGCTAGGATTGCCAAAATCTCCCCCCCCCCAAAAAAAATCTGATGTGAGAAAATCCTGTATGGCAGCCCTACATTATACATTTACCTTGATAAAATGTCCTCTCTTGTAGAACCCAGTAACTGGTCAGGTATGCAGGGCCTGAGACAAAATCTTTCAGGATTTATTGATTATTTAACGCATTTGTATTCCACCTTTCTCCCAAGTCAGGATTCATGGTGGCAATCAAGGTATCCTGATCCCAAGCCACATGGAGCTGTGTACATCAATGCCAAACGGGTGAGCTCCCATTGCTCTGTCCCAGCTCCTGCCAACCAAGCAGTTCGAAAGCACATCAGTGCAAGTAGATAAATAGGTACCGCTGCGGCGGGAAGGTAAACAGCATTTCTGTGCACTCTGGCACTTGTCATGGTGTCCTGTTGTGCCAGAAGCGGTTTAGTCATGCTGGCCACATGACCTGGAAATCTGTCTGCGGACAAACGCCGGCTCCCTCAACCTGAAGTGAGATGAGCGCCACACTCCATAGTCACCTTTGACTGGACCTAGCCATCCAGGGGTCATTTACCTTACCTTTTAGCTTTATCAATGCCAGCACCTTACCTACCCCAGAAACTAATTGGCAGCCAGCAATTCCTTCAGCAGAATCTTTGCACTTTCTCCCATTTCTTATATTATGCATTATAAACCTAAGCAAAGGTGCCCCATTTTCCTGGGTATGGTTAACGCCTGAAAAATTGGTTGTGGACTATGAGTGCTATCTGCTTATGAGAACTAGACCTCCTGATGATGACAGTTATAGTCCATAACATCTGAAATGCACCAGATGAAGGAAGAATGGCCTACATGGACCAATATTATCTCCCTGCTTACTCTCAGCTCCCTTCTTTGTTGGGTCTCCTTGTTAATAGGGTTGCAGACTGATTTTTCCTGAAAGCAATTCACACTGAAATGAGTGCTAAACTTCCACTACATTTCCAGAAGAAGTGTCTTTTATGTCATGTGAAAGATCACATAAAACATGAAAATTATCCAGTGAGGGAATGTCGGGGAATTTGAACAAAGCACTATTTGAATGCAGCCTCCGTTGGGCTCCAACTCTATGTGTGGGGATTTGGTGCTTGTCTGAACGCAGAGAACTCGTGGCTTGGATTGTCTAAGCTTCGCAGTTTCGTATCTGTGACATTCTTGTGGGAGCAAGCATCACTATTTTGTTCTCTTTGTGCCTAAAGCCAAGGATGAAAGTATTATTATTTTTATTGGAATTAATGGAACGTCAGCAGTTCTCCTTGCTTATGTGGATGCCAGGCAACCGTTCTGTCGCTGCACCAGAGCTAGGTATGCTGCATTGCTTTCACTTACTGCCTCCTGTGCTGCCACCTGCCAGAACTAGCCCTGCTTATCCAAATGCCGTCTGGCATAACTGGAGCATGAGGGGCAGGGCCTCCCTGTGAAGGTGGGGTATGTCGGCACTACAGGACAATAGACCGTCATGCTCCAATGTGGCTGGCACCCAGAATCAAAGCAGCAGGCATTTAGGCCAAGGAATTAAGACAAGCCAAGTTTCAACCGCATATTGTTTCTTAAAGCTGATGGCTCGGTCATGTGTCAGATAAGGACAAAACCTTTTCAACGTAAAACTATTGCATTCACTGAGCAGCTGCAGGACGCAATGATCAAGCTTAAGAATAAGACAGTATCTGCTGTACAAACAGTCTGTCATCAGCGCTTTATATACTACATTTGAGCTGGAATTACCGTCAGCGTTTTTGTTACTGGTGTTGCTTTTAGCTGTTATCAAGACGTATGTGCTTTGGAAAGGTAGACGCAGTGCCAAAATGAGCAGACCCCGGACTTCAGTCAAACAGTGCAGTTCCATACCGTGATTCAGAAGCATTCGGGCAACTCTTGTGAAGTGCTCTGTGTTTTCGACAAATTTGCTCATGGGTTATGCATATACACAAACTGGCACAATGCATTATCACAGAACCTGAACTCTCACAATAAGCCAAAGTAATACATAAATAAAGAATTGAATGAATAACCTGGAACAAGAACTGCTCAAACTTTTAATTTTCTTTGGAAATTGATTGTCCAAGCCTTGTGGTTTAACTTTCTGGGTTGGAAGATACAGATATTTTCTTAACTTCAGACATTTTTTAAAAATGTACATTTGACCAGAAATTAATTTTGTTTTAGACTTTTTGCACTTAAAGATTGGACCTGAATGGAACATTTGCTTTTATCTGGTTTGTGAAAATTACAGTTTCTATTTTATTTTTACCAAAACATGGACATTGCCACAGAAACCAAGAAAACAATTTAAAGGACATAAAAGTATTTCCAAGAATAATGTTTTTTTTTTGTAAAAATATCAACAACTCAAACATATTAAGGAACAATGATAAAAGACAGTATGAATCAGGCCCATGCCGAAGTTGTCTGAGGCCCAGAGTGGGAGTGCTGGCTGGGAGGCATGGGGTGTTCTTGGCATGACATCATAAGTCTAGCAGGCCCTTGGCTATATAAATCTTATGAAATAAAAATACTCTTCTCAGGACCCATAATTTCTACTGTTTTATTGGTTTATTGTACAAGATATTCCTGTTCTGATGTCTGACATTTTACAATTTTTTACATGCACTGTAAGCCACCCAGAGTGGCTGGGGAAATGCAGCCAGATGGGCGCAGTATAATAATAATAATAATAATAATCCTGATTTTGGTTGTATAGCACACCCTGCTTACAGACCCTATTTTGCCATGTTGTTGTGGTTCCCTTTCCCCATCATGTCAATCTCTGCCAGCTCACCACTAGGCTTCCTAACCCAGACCTTTGTTATTCTCCCCTGAACATTCCTGTCTCCTTATGTCTTCTTTCTCTCCTAGTTTCTCTGGTTCACTTTCCACTCTCTGTAGCCTATCTGTGTTCTGTAAAGCCTTTACTATCCATCCATTCCTATTCTCTATTGGTATATCCCTTGGATCTCTCTTTCTTGCCCCTTACACAGACACTGGGAGCATTTGGGAAGCCCTGGAGCAGCAGCACTGGACTGTTATGTGACCTCTGCCCTACCTGTGTCTGGTTGGGCTGGGACCCAAAAGGGGCATTGTGGGAAATTAAAATGGCAGCTAGATTCCAAATTCCAAGTGCTAGTTGGAGTACTGAGTCAGTTTTTTGTTTTTAAAGGAGGAATCAAGATAGGCATCTGTGGTGAGCCCTGGCAAGGCATAAGGGTCCTGGCAGCTGCTTTATTATTATTATTATTAATTAAATTTGTATACTGCCCTATACCCACAGGTCTCAAGGCAGTTCACAAGATGCTATGTGTTTAAGGATGCTATGTGAGGACACAGAGTGGGAATGCCTGTTGGGGTAGTTACATTATCTCTTGCTTCTCCTGGCACAGTTTTGTTTTGCTTTCTTCTGTGAGGACATTGGGTTCCAACAACTTTGCACTATGATAACATCTAAGTAGCATTGGCATAATGATTTCCAGGGTTTACACAAGGCCCATTGTAAACAGTGCATCTTGGAGGAGGTGATGGTAGGGGCAGTAGTTTGTGATTTGTGAGTGAATAAATAAGCACAAGATTGTAAATTAGTAACTGTCAACTCTGTGGTTACTGTTGCAAATGTAACAGAGGGCTCCCCTGCCCAGAGATACAAGCCACATAGCAGAGATCTTCAAAGCTGGCATTTAAAAAAAAATTGCTTGTATTTGTGGCACACAGCTTTCAACCCATTTTCTAATCACACATGTCATCAGCAACACTCTGACAGAAACTCTGAAATCCTGTTTTTTGGGTGTGTTTTTTTAGGGCAATAATAAAAGGACAGCTGCCCATATGCTCTCGGGTCTTCAACATAACTACAGATAATTACACCCTAACTGTAGCTGCTTAAGGAAATTCTACACAAATCCCCTTACAAATATGAGTTCACATATCCTGTAATATTTCCAAAATCTTTCTAAAAGAAAAGAAAAGAGCTAGTATGGTTCAGAGGCTTGAGAACGGGTGGGATTTTTTTGGCAGGCTAAGGGCCTCATTCCTTTATGGGCAACTGACTGGGGGCCATAGGCCAGTGGTGGGTGGTGCCAGAGGCAAAAGTGGGCAGAGCAACAAATGTAAATGTTAGCTTTCTACAGTAGGCTAGTTTCTACACAAGCTGACATGTTCTTCTCTATCCCCCATCCAAGCAAAAAAGAGGTATTTTCAAAGTTCAAGGACACATTCCAGTCAGGCAAAAACAATCAGGGACGGTACAAAGCAGGCCAGGTGAGGGTTGAAGCTCAGGAGGGGTGTAGATAGCAAAGAGCCCCAAGGGTAAGGATAGAAAGGCTTGCAGGGTTGTTTTCACCCCCTGGGCCTGAAGCTTACCATCCCTGGCCAAGAATGTAGAGATGAGAGGATTCCTCCCCTCACCATTTAGTTTCTTTACTGTATTTTTTGGGCCCACTCTGCTCTGTGTTCTATTTCTCTTGCATTCCAGTTTAAGTGGGATAATTTCAAAGTTATTTTTTCAAATTGGGGCATGTTTAGTTGGCCTCAGCTTTCAGCTGCCTCAGCTTCTTTGTGCCTTTAACCTCCCCTTCACATTGCCAATTCACACATGCTCTTTATGAAACATTGCAAGGAGGCCATCTTGATGTGATCCTCTTTTGTGTGTGCTGTGACTGCTCTTCTACTGATCTGCACAGGGCCACTGGATGATTTGGGAAAACCTTCCATGAAACCTACTTGATGAAAATATACCTACCATCACATGAAAATGGCTTTTGAAGAGTGTTTTATCTGTTTGTGTAGAACAAGACACAAACGAACTGATAATGAATGGGAAATTTAAAAAGATATTTAAAAAGAAATAGCATAGTGGAGAAATTCCCAATGCTTCAGTTCTACTTCAGCAACATCACTTGGCAATTTGGAGCTGCAAAATTTGGGGACAAATCTGAGAATGGATTCATCCGGAGAAGGGGAAAGCCCATGTTTAAGTTTGTGCTCAGCTATGAAGCTTGCAAGATTGCGAAATCTGCAGGTCATTCTCTCAGTTTCACCTACCTTTAAACTGCTCTGAGCACCTTGAAGGAAGGATGGGTCGAAGAGGTAGCAGATGATTATTATTGTAAACAATAAGTGGTGTGTTTATGCCACATTTGAGGAGGAAAGGGAAGCTGAAAGAAGTTGTTTCCTCTCCAAGATTGCCTTGGCAACACCTTGAATGCCTTCTGGAGTTTTTAAAAACGGCCATATGTCATAAAGAAACGGCTTCAATTCAGGAGACTCTGTGCCATGAAGGGCTTTAGAGGTCAAAAGCAACACCTTAGACTACACATGCAGTCAATACACTGTTGTCACTCAGTTGCTGAGCTGGATCCAGCCATCTTCCTTCAAAGTAGCTCTAATATTATAGCTACGGCACATTTCTCAAGCAGTCACCCAACTGCAGTATTTTGTTGCTGGGAATATGTGATCCGCCCTCACCAACTGAATTTATTGCAAGTACTATGTAGAATGTGGTCGAACAGAGCATGTGGAGGGAATGAAGGTGTAGCATCATTTTTTTGTTTTTATTTTTAATGCTAACTCTCCCCACCCCACTGAACTAGAGGCAAAACCCTCAAACTGGTGCCAGGAAATTAAAGTTTCTTAAAATGTTGAATATAAATAGATCTGATGTGATTTCATTCTGCTCTCTTGTTGCAGTGGGTCACGTAGAACTTGATATAGCTCTAATTGCTGAAAGAAGCCAGTAGAATAAGATTGCATGAAAATTTGCTTGCGCTTGGAGTAGATGGTCAACACCTTACTAAACTTTTTCCTAGCACAACTTTGAGGCTTTGCCTCTGTTTTAAATAACAGGCTGTAACATCACTAGTGGTGAGTAACATAACTTTGTGGCATATTGTGCTAGAAGTGGCAGATGTCAGTGGTTTCAAGGTTGAATAAGTGTGTCTGACCTAGAAATCAACATCCTACAAAAAAACTTCATGATAAAATGTGATACTAGATTGACTGATTACTCTTGCAAAGGAATATATGTTGGGCTTTATTTTCTTTCCAAATTATATCTAATCACCACCATTATATTGCTATTTGGCAATCTTCTTGTCTCAATGTAAATTTTATTTACATATTATCTGTCCATTTATATATACCGTATGCTCAAGGTATTTTAAATTGAAACTGATGAAAATTATAACAATAATGCAAAATCATATCAAGGAATAGAAAAAGAAACAACAAAAGCTGTCAATCAGCTGAAACTCTCACTTTGAAGCTATGTTGAGACATAGTACAGTTCTCTGCATAAAAACAGGCAGTTCTTACACAGTTAATGCTTCAAACATTTATATTGTTTGTAAGAATGGACAGATCTGTCAACTTTGGTTCTTCCAGTTTCTCTTTCTTCAATCTTAAATTCAGTTCTCTGATTTTTTGCAGCAATTCAAAGTTGTTGGTTTTTTTTAAATGGACATTCATTAGCATTTTAGTGCAAATTTCTCCTAATAAATTTTTGTATGCAGCTTTGACTAAAACACACATTTCTATAATTAGTCTTCCCTAATGTAATGCATTTTTGTATGCTACTTTCAGTTACATAGGCATTTCTTTGCACACTTCCAAATATATGCATTTTCCTATGAACTGGTTGGTTGGAGAACTGCATCACAAAATGCAGAGAAGGGCGAATTTCAAATGATAGCTATGTTTCAGTTCACATATTGTTTGAGAAACACGAATTAGGCAGTTTCTCATTAAACAGCAAACAAAATTGAATTTCAGAAACCCTACATCATAAATAATCTCAAAATGTTGATTTCTCCACACAAACAATCAATTGTTGCAAGGTCTTACTGAATGATTTCTGTGCTACTGTGCCTTTAATTAGTAGTTTCCTCTTTGCAACTTTCACCTCTAATTGCACAGCAACAGCTTAATTTGAAGCGGACTACATTTCCCAACACCCTCAAGGAGGATAAAGCAGAGAGGAGAAGGAATGAGGGAGGAGATGGGCAGTAGGCTGTGAAAAACTCCTTTCAAATGTCCCATATCTGATACATGACAAAGAAGCAGTGGCTGTACTCCAGGTAGTGGGGGGAATGTAGATATTTGTGTAGCTATAACAAGAAGAAAATGACTCGGTTCTTGGTTGTTATTGGAATTAGCAGGATGACCAAAGTGTGTGGTGTCAGGGTCGGAGGATGTATATCATGCTGCAGAGGGGCCCCTGTGTAGTGTAAATCTAAGTGACTTGCGCTGAGTTGTTAAAAATAAAGTAGATAGCCTTGAAATAGCAGCCGGCATGCTTGAAACTGCCCTCTGCCATATTGAAGAGAGGCTTCCATGTAAACCCCCCACATTTTAAATAAAGTGACTTGGGCTCTCTATGTGCGGTAATAATCTGCACATGAGTGACTGCTGTAATGCTTGCTGCTGCAGTTGCCAGCAGGGAAGTAAATGATCACTTCTGGCACACACAACGGACCCCAGCTTTGCCTTGGTTGTGTTTGCAGCCGAACAACAAATGCAGCAAATTGGGGTGAGGTGGGTGGGAAATAACCCTGGAGGTTCAACAAATAGTGTGAAGTTTAAAAAAGAGGGAGGGGGTGAAAACTGCCACGCACACACCCTGTTTGTGGCTCAAAGGAAACACTCTCTGCCACTCTTGACAGGAGCGTTAGCAGCCTTTTGCTTTTGACCTCTCTAGCTTTTAAAAGAGGTGGCGAGGCATATGTCACCCAAGCCGGGCTGTGTCAGGGGGAAGGTTTTTTTTTTTTTTTTTGCATGTCCCTTTCCCCTGGTTGTCGGCTGTGTGTGGTTTGATATTCAAATGAATCTGTCAGTAACAAGAGTCTGGTGCTCAGGCCTGATGACATTGATTTGTGAGCATAATGCTCAACTACGGGATGTGTGACAGATAAATTTTATCAAAATTAAGGCACAATTAAACATTTCATCTTCCTAATTACTGGCTGTAGATTCAGCCTGATGACCATGTGCTGTAAGAAATCAGCGACCATTACACATTTTAATGGAGCACAGCTGTCTTACAGCTTGGTAATATTTGCACAGTGCCACAGAACTGTAATTTATGATAAAAAGAAAAAATGTGTATTGGCTCTCTTTTGCCAAAATAGATTAAGGATTCATATACTTTAATGAGATTTGGACCTCGTCTTGGATTATCATTATAAATGATTTATGTGCATGTTGGTGGACTCCTGTAGTTTTGAGTTGATTTGTGTTTTGGTCGACCAGTATGTAATTCCGCCTTGCCTTGCGTGCCAATGTTTACACTTTCTCCTTGCTCTCCTTCCCTCTTCTCTTCCACCACCACTCCCGCCGCCACCAGTGACTCAGAGAAAAGGGAAAGCAGGAAGGTCAAGAACCCTTGGAGATGTTACAGAGGCACTTTCCTTTGTTACAAAGCACACCCTTTGGAGGGCACACTGGGAAATTATTGGAGAGTCATACTGCAACAGGGGTTGAGGGTGCCATGAATGTTCCTTTATATCCAGCATTTGCA
Organism: Lacerta agilis; assembly: GCF_009819535.1. Lineage (NCBI taxonomy): Eukaryota > Metazoa > Chordata > Lepidosauria > Squamata > Lacertidae > Lacerta > Lacerta agilis. The sequence goes on along the minus strand of NC_046318.1, from coordinate 53,032,879 downwards.
ACATATAAACCAGTGATCACAAAGCAGGATCATAGAGCACAAGCTGAAAACAGCAGCAAGTCAGGTCTTCCATTTGACGTGTACCTGGTTTTTATTTTTTGGAGTGGGGAGGGGTTCTTCTACTGTTATTGATTAAATGTGTGTACTTGATTGAGGGAGGGGGGTGTTTCTACTACACCTACTCCTAATTAATTAATTACATTTTATCTTGCCCTGCAACCCAAAGATTCCCAGGGTGGTACATAACAATATATCAAAATATGCCAAGTAATACAGGAACCATAGAACCAACAATATGTAACAGATATCAAAACAAAGCAATATTAAAAAAATCAGATATTCAGACAATTCAGCAGCCATCTATCTCTTACATCAGCCTTATCCATAACCCTGGAAAAATAAATGTTACTTAATCCAACACCTAAAACCAGATAGCGTAGGGGCCAGGTGGATCTCTATGGGGAGGAAGTTCCTGGCTGCCACCACAGAGAAAATAACAAGATGGCAGTTCTACCAGAGGGGAAGGCAAAAAATAAATAATAATAATAATAATAATAATAATAATAATAATAATAATAATAATAAATCATAGGCTCTCCAGACAATCATCTAAAAGCCAAGCTGAGAAAATTGGGGTGGGAGTGGGGGTGATAACATGGTTTGTCTATAATTGACTGCCGCTTCAAACTGGATTTACTCCCGATGTGAATGTACATGGAGCTGGCAGCAGGAGGGGCAATGTACATCCCTGGATACTGTCAAGGCAGCTGCTGGATTTAGTATATGGATCTGCTTTGGAAAGCCATGGTGACAGTAGATTCATACTGCACACATACCCACAGGCCACAATGCACTAGATGCCAAGCAAAATGTTGACCTGTATTTTATCCTGAGGGGTTATTTAAATTTCACATTGCCACTAAGACTGCAATCCTATACTTTGGAATAAGACCCATTGAACTCAATGTTCTGCATAAATACATGTATGACTGTACTGTAAATGTGTTTCCCATTTTATGCATCTGCATCTTACTTATGGAAACTAAATTGGTCTGTGTGTGTGTGTGTGTGTGTGTGTGTGTGTGTGTGTGTGTTTATAGAGAGAGAACTTCTCCATTTTGCTCTCATCATCATTAACAACTATACATATGTACATAAGCAGCGTGAGAGTGCATAAAGAACAAAAATGGTGCTTTCTGTGTCATGCACACAACATGCATCCATTCATTTATTATTACATTTATATCCCACTTTTCTTTCAAGTAAGGAGCTCAAGATGGCACGCATAGTTCTCCCCTCTCCTGATTTATCCTCACAACAACCCTCTGAGACAGGTTAGGCTGAGAAACAGTGACTGCCCCAAAGGTCACCCAGCAAGCTTCATGGCCAAGTGGGGGTTTGAACCCTGATCTCCCAGGTCCCAGTCTGACACTGACTGTTACATGACGCCTTTGGTGCTTTCAGCTTTGCTTAGTAAATAAAATGATCATATATGATGTACTGGAGCATCAAGGTGATGCTAATAGGTTTAACACCCATAAAGGAATGGGAGAAACAAAGAGTGGTATGATTTCTGCCAATGGACTTATGTAGAATTTTTGCTTCAGTGATGATAAGACATCCAAATTCTTTGCACTTTGATGCAGAAGAAATTATTTTGGTGGAACTTATTCAAAGAAGATGCATCTAGGATTACATTTTTAAACTGAGGTTGACAGAAGAAGATATAAGCTTACATGTACATCTCAATGCTCTCCATGACTTTTATTTTTTATATTTAAAATGTCATGTTTCAATACTCCTCTTCATCTTGGTAGAATGATAGTTGACCTTTGTTTTAATGCATGCCTGAAATCAAGATGTTTAAAGGAAATGGAAAGCTAAATTAGAACATTAAGAAGAAAAATCCTGCACAAGCATGACTTATTCCAGCACTCATATGCTGGAATGTTTCATACTATACCAGGTTGCATATGCTTGCACACTAATTCTCAATTGCCGTATGCAGTTTGTGACAACCATCTGCTAAGACCTCCCTTAGAGTTCTTTCTCCCACTCAGCCCAGCTGAAATGGAAATATGGACAAGAAACCCACTTAAAAAAACAACCTAAAACTACACACACAGAAACTTCTGCTGGCAGATTAAAAACTTAATTGGGGACTCAAAAGTTAGAGTTTAACACTCATTTGTAATAAAGTACACCAGCAACTTATGTCCTGCTTATAAAATATTTCTGAAACATAATGTCATAGGAAAGTGTAAATTTGCTTTCCTTGACAAGGGAAGGGAAAATAATAACAAAAATTATGCATAGCACACATGTAATGTCTAGATCTTAAGGGCTTTCTGAGGTAAACTGTATAGCACAGCCTTCCTTCTACTTCCATCAGCCCCAACTAGCATGTCCAATGGTCAGTGATGATGGGACTTGCTATTCAACAATATCTGGAAGAAACAAGGGAAGGTGGGTACAGTTAAACAGATAGCTGGAATGGATGATATAGTTTTGCTTTTAGAATTGGAGAAAACGATTTCCTCCTTGTCTTTGGCACAGTGTATTCTAAATCCCCCCATTATATTTTGCTACGTATACAGCTCTTTTTGTGTGTGTGAATGTCTTTTGCTAACTACACTGTATTACTGTGAGCAGTTTGGAAGGTTCTTGCAGGCCATGAAGTGTGAAGATTTCTCCCTGGTTCCCTTTCCTCCCTGGTCTCTTTCAGCAAAGCAACCCAAGCTTGACACAAACAATCAAATATCTGCAACTGCATCCCTTGGGTTCAGGGATTCCAGGAAACGGTAGGCCATGGGAGCAGCAGAAATTGCCCTGCTCTTTTGGTTCCACAAAAGGGATGTGTGGTTTGGGGGGACAACACCAGCTGAAACCCATGAGACTATTCCAGGGGGAAAATGGCAAGGTCAAATACCTGGGGATCAGGACCACGGAGAGCTCCCTATCAAGCAGGATTTGATAACTAGGTAAAAGATTCACTAGGCGATTTGGAAATAGGAATGTTGCTCCAGCCACTGCTCTGAAACTTGATATAAAGTGAGATAAAGAGAGAGGGAGGGAGCCTGCTTGGTAGTTAAAGGTGCTATGTTCTAATATGCACAGGCATGTTCTGGTGGGGTTGAAATGCCTCATGTGGTTTCTGGGCATGGCGAGTAAAGAAGGTTGCTTGGAGCACCAGGTAATTCAAACCTTACCAATTTTTTGCCAGCAATGTAACTATGGTATGAGAGTGAGTCCACCATACCAATGTAAGTTCCTTATGGCAGCATATATGCATATATACTAGTAGTGCAAGAGAGCTTAGTATCAATCTTATCCTCATCCAATGGGCATATTTTTGGAATGTGGTTGTGATCCTATCATTAAGTTATGCCCATGGAAAGAGAGTTGGATTGCACTGCTATTCAAATAATATATGGAAAGAGTAATTGCTCCTACAATGTGTTTTCAGCTGTCATGAAGAAAATCGGAGTTGTTATTTTCAAAGTAAAAACATCACCAAACATGGAAGCCTGTAGTCACTGACGCAAATTGATGCTTTCAGTGTTATTAACATGGAAAAGAATATGATAGTTCAGCTGACAGTTTCTGCTGTTCTATGAATTTGCTAGAGAGAAATTGCTGATTTTTTATGCCAGGAAAAGAGGGGCAGCTCCTCCAAAAGCTGAACAAAATGTAAACGTGAAATAACTCTATTGATTGAACCCCTGGTTAGAAGACAAATTGTTTGCTCTTGTTTCAGTCATGAAACTGCATTGTGTCAGTAATACATTGCATAAATAAGCTGACCTGTCAGATTTTGGGCAATTTATGGAGCTGGTCAGCCTCTACATTGTGCAGGGATTTGTTGGTGGGTTTTTTCTTTCTTTTTTGTTGCAATGAGATGTAATGGCTTTTCAGCGCACCATAAGCACAGTTGTGACCACAGGCTCACTTGTGTCATTTTGCGTGTAGTAATGAAGCCTGACGAGTGGTCTCCTGCTTGCAGATAGCCGGCTGTTGTCCTCAAAATGCGAACCGTTGCCTCAGGCCATAGAATCAGGAACAGGCAGAGGACAGTGGCACAGGCAGGGCTCCCCACTGCTCATCTGCACTTTAGCACACTAGAGTTGGAACGCAGAAGAGCTTCCTTTACCCTTGTACATGAGGATGCTACAAAGGGTGGGGGAAGGGAGGGAGGGAGAAACATTTGCAGGAAGGACAGTTTGGGCATCTATCTAATCTATCTATCTCTGGCATGTAAAAGACATTCCTGTGATCATGCTAATTTACTCTTCCCCAATAATAAATGCTCTGAACACGGAAATAGGCTTTATCAGCAAGTGGCTGCTCTTGGACAGGGATAGTCTGGCCAGTGTGATTTGATTATGACAATTTGTTCTATGGGGGACTACCCTTGGGCCTGGTTTGGAAGCTCCAGCTGGTGCAAAATGCTGTGGCTAGACTGTAGGGAAAGACTATCACCAGCACCTAATTCCAGCACTTGATAATCTGCAGTGGCTGCCCATATGCTACCAGGACAAACCTCTTGTCTTAATTTTAAAAGCCCTTAATAATTTGGGTCCAGGATACTTCAAGGATCACCTAATCTCTTATATCCCTGCCTGATCACTGAGGTCTTTGGGAGAGACTGTGGATTGTTTCCCATGGCTCAGACGCACGACTCATATCCAACACGAGCTGTGTGCTTAGTGTTGTGCACCCAGTTTTATGGAAATCTCTTCCAGCTGAGGTCAGATAGGTCCCTCTTTATGGAATTTCTGGTGCTGACTGAAGATTTCTTTATTCTAGCCGGCATTTGAATTTGATTTCATGGTTTCAACTGATTTATTATTATTTTTGTATTGCAACTTTGTAAGCCACTTAGAGATGATTGGAGTTAAGTGATAGAGAAATTGTTTAAATAAATATATAAAAATACATTGTTCATCATCTTTCCTTAGAATAAGCAAAGAAAACCAATGAACAATGCAGGCTTCTCCTTCTCTTTCTCCTTCTCCTTCTCCTTCTTTCAAAGGGTGTCAAGGATGGGCTGGACACTGAGGAGTGGTGGCTGGATACTGATGAGTTGGCACCAGGAGAAGTGGATTGGATACTGACTTGGAAGAAGGAATCAGTGGGATCAGAACTAGTTCAACCTCTGTAAGGTATTTTGGTGGGTGGGGGAAGTCCCACAGCACTGTGATCAGAGATAAGCCTCTGCTTGCTCTTTGAAGGCAACAGCAAAGGTTTGTCTCCAAGTGTAGCGTTATGGTAGTATATGCACTTACCTGGGAATACGCCCATTGAAAGCAATGGGACTGATTTATAGGTAGACATGCAAAGGATTGTGCTCTTGAACTTCTTTAATATGTTCTGCAGCATTATATATATATGTAATATAATTCCTTCCCAAACCTCATTGAATGGAATGGAAGCTTTGTAGCATTTGTACTTGGACTGTTACATCTTAAGATACCTCAGGGTTATAATGTGTAGTTTGTTATCATTATTAATATGACACTGATGTTTAATTGATTAATCAGGCACAAAACACATAGGCTCTGCAGCATGGCCTTGGGAATCTTCAAAGTTGCTTTTAAGTGACTTTTCAGGCTATGAACTGTGCCAAGTTAATGCAGTATTAACACACTATTTTGGGCATATATAATACAACATGCTTGTACTTTTGGGACAGAAGCTATTTCTATGGATACAGTATGCTGAACAGACACAGACCAAAGAAAACCAAAATAGTTCATTCTATGCTGTCAAGGAAACAAGCTGCTCTCTCTGTTTAAAGAACCTTTACTGAAAGTATATGAAAGCAACCGCCAGGAGGGCAGGGTAAAGTCAGGTTTGTAGGGAACATTTTGTCTCTGTTTTCAGTTTCCCCCCACTAAAGTAATGATGCCATTGGAACTCACAAATGGGAAATTGTAGGTTGAATCTATTGGGCCTTACCTTATTAAATTTAATATTTTTATAATTTAAACCAATATTTATTATGAGTTTATTAGTTTGCAAGCATGGCCATTTGCATGACTAAACATAAAGGCCCACCATCTTTGTGCATACCCAGTTGCTGGTTGCTGTGACCTGTTACTTTTTGAAGGAACTCTAAAGGTTTCATTTTCAATGCATATGATTTGCTTTGGAAACTCTGCCAAAACCATCAGTAAACAGAGAGGACACATGAAAACAGCCAATCAGAGAAGGGAATGTAGTGACACATGGTGCCATTATTCACATCATGACGTCATGATGCCATACTAACCAAAATGTATCCAGTGCTTTGCATATGTATGTGAAAAAGAATTGAAAATGACATGTAAAAATAATAGAGGTTTTGTCCAAGCTTGTATCATGGGATTAATTAATTAATGATAGAATTACATGTTCTCATTGGGTAAGTGTCCTCTGGGCCTAGTTGTCATCAAAACCCATTCTATGGAGTAAAATCCACAACTGATTAAATGTGCACTTAAGCCTCACTGATTTCAATGGCATTTACTTGCACATAGCATCCTCTAGATTTCACCCATGGTTACTTATGGTGATGAACAATACACTTTGTTGTGGCACTATTCAAACAAATTTGCCAGTTCAAACCAGTTTGCCAATTCAAACCAGTTTACCAATTTAAACCAATTTGCCAAATCATTTTCTAATGTTACAATGAATATTCTAGAGAGATAATTTCTAAATGGCAATACAATGTCCTGCCCCTACCCCTGGTCAGTATGACACTATAAAACAGGAGTGAAGAACCAGTGGCTCTCTAGATATTGTTGGACTGCAGCTCCCATCAGTTCTTGTCATCATAAACAATAGCTGGGGATGATGGGAGATGCAGTCCAACAATATTTGTAGGTTCCCCCCTCTGCTATAAATTAAAGAGAGCTAAGAGTAATCAGTTATAAAACACTTGCTGGAACAGCTATCACTAATATGGCAGTACCACTCAATTCATAGTTTGACAGTGATGAGGAGCAATCAAACATTGCGGAAGAGAGAGATATTTTAACGTGTTACTGATAGCCACTTTAAGACAACACAGATTAGTTTTGTTGTTCACCGTCTCTCTCTCTCTCTCTCTCTCTCTCTGTGTGTGTGTGTGTGTATGTACACACACACACACAGATTCGTACCTTGGTTTTCGAACAGCTTAGTCCTCGAACATTTTGGTTCCCAAATGCCACAAACCCGGAAGTGAGTGTTCCAGTCTGTGAACTATTTTTGGAAGCTGAACGTCTGACGTGGCTTACACAGCTTCCCATTGGTTGCAGGAGATTCCTGCAGCCAATCAGAAGCCGTGCTTTGGTTTGCAAATGTTTTGGAAGTCGAATGGACTTCCGGAACAAATTCTGTTTGACTTCCAAGGTACGAGTGTGTGTGTGTGTGTGTGTGTGTGTGTGTATATATATATACACACACACACACAGAGAGAGAGAGAGAGAGAGAGAGAGAGAGTCATAAGTGCTAATTCACAACAGAAGCAAAATATGAACAATCCTTCTTCCACTATAGCCCCAAGACCTGAAATGGAAGGCTTGTCCACACTTCTGCTTGTCCTGTGCCTAGAAAGCGTGGGTCCAGGTAGTTTTCTCCTTTCCCCATGCTTTCTAGGCATGGGTCTGCATGGTTTTGCCTTTGCCTTGCTGCTTCCCCATTCTTTAGTCCTAAATCAGAACAAACATCAGTACAGAGAAAACCTTACTGGTGTTTGCTCCAATTCAGTGGTAAACAGCAGGTTTCCCTGGGCAAAAGCAGGAGGGCAAGCAGAAGTGTGGACAAGTCCAAATATTGCACCAATATATATAAATGGTTTGTTTTAGATTATGGATTACATACTGGACAAATATGCTCTGCTATTTTTCAGTAACTACAGGTTGATTGTAAAATGTTCAAGGAATGCCTCTATATCAGGCTTCCTCAGCCTCAGTCCTCCAGATGTTTTTGGCCTACAACTCCCATGATCCCTAGCTAGCAGGATCAGTGGTCAGGGATGATGGGAATTGTAGTCTCAAAACATCTGGAGGGCCAAGGTTGAGGAACCCTGCTCTAGATGTTACACCTCTTTCTCACTCCCTAATTCTCTCTCTCTCTCTCTCTCTCTCTCTCTCTCTCTCTCTCTCGCTCTCTCTCTCTCTCTCTCTCACACACACACACACACACACACACACACAACAGATTCATTTATATTGTATTCCTTATTGTCAACCCTTTGGATAAAGTCTTTAAAATCTTACTTCCAAAAGCAGCAAACTGAAAACCACGCTTCTTAAAAGTAGCATGAAAATCTACAGCAACTCCCACAAAATAAGTTGGAGTTGAGATTGTCCTTAATTGGTTTTGTAGTGTCTCTAACACAGCATGGGGTAACAATGGATTACTGTGCTTCATTTTAAATTGCCTCGCTTTGGCTTGTGCTTGTACCAACTTCTTGATTTCGACAAATCTGTCTTTTCCATTTGTGGCATTTTTTTTTTGTATAGTTGATCTGAATTTAATAATTTCCATGTGTGAAATAGTTTATGTAAAAAAACAACAACAAAAAACAAAAAAACGCACCACCCTATTTCTCTAATACTTTCTGCTCTTTAGTACAGCACAGCTTGGTCTCACTAGGTACGTCTTGTTGAAAGTATGTCCATAAATATGTCCCTTGCAGCACAGAACAGCTTGTTAACTTGGCAGTGATCAGCAGTGTGCCTCCATAAGTTTGCTTCAGATGTGATAGTCCAACTGTAGGACAAAAGTTGCCTTAACTTTTCTTCTCTTTTGAACAAATGATGTATTATTTCCCCTTTTAAAGCTATCTACTAGAGGTCTACAATATTTTAGCCGGTGTCTTCAAGTTTCCAAATTAATAAGCTAAACCTAGAAAATAGTTTTTAAGTGTATTAGACACTGAGAAATGTGATCATATTGTTCCACCCACTAATATTTTACAGAAAGAAAACAATGGAGCTTTGTCTTTCCACATTTTATCGAGACTTAATTTTTGGTCTTCACATCTGTTCAAGAATCGTTTTTCTTTTTTAAAGTGCATATTGTGCTATAGAACTTCCAACATAAAATATCCATACATGCTGTTTGTCCTAACCCAATTTTGCTACCATTATTCTTCTTCTAACACTTTTGGAAACTTGCTCTACAAGGCTATACACTATAGTATTCCTTGGTTAATAGGAGATTTGAACCATGGTTTCGGAAAATGAACACTTTAGCCAAATAACCACACTTAGGAGATAAAATAAAAACTTCAGTCCTATACTGTACACACTCGAATGCAGTGGTACTTACATCTGAGTACACATGCATAGGATTGTGCTGTAACAAAGGCTGTAATCTTAAGCAGTCTTAGTCAGATGAAGTTCCATTGAACTCAATAGGACTTTCATCCAAGTAAACATAGGCTAGGGCTAAAAGACCTATAAGATTTAACTATAATAAAAAATCTACAGTTAATCATTTTCTCTTTCTCAGTGACTTTTACTTTAACTACATCAAAGCTGTGATGCAAGATATTTTAAACTGGGTTACATTAGTTAACCAAGTAGGGGATGATAACCCTTCATCATTATTTTTTTCTAGGAGGTCTCATTACTCCTCTGGGCACGCTCCTTGGAATAAATTAAAAGGATCCACAGAGAGCAATTTTGCTTTGGGTTTTTTTTTAATGATTGCCAAAAGCTGTTTGCTAGGACAGTACAGAATGTTTACAGATGCCTTAGGAAGAAAACAGCAGAATGTGGAACTAATTGTGTTTATTCAAGATAATTATGAAACACAAATGACCATTACTTACAACAAGTCCCCTGACAACTAGAGTTTGGCTCATGGGACTGAGATCAAACTCGGTAGAGAAAGGCCTTGATACTAAGCTACACTGTCTGTGCGTGGAAAATTGTATGATGCAAACCATTTCTTCAAACATTTTAGGCAGCTGCTCTGCTAGGCAAAGCATCATTTCCTAGTGGCATGAAGAAAGAAAGCTTGTTGCCTTTTAGACTTGCAAAGCAAAGTGTTTTGTCACCTATTCAGTGGGCTGCCAAATAAAGGTAAATTCTGCATTTCAGAATGATGCAGAGAGGGAAGGTCCAGTCAAAAATCTTGTGATGCAATTCTGCTAGAACTTGCAAAAGCGTTGCTTCCATTGTTTCCTAGCATGTCAGGAAGGAGTCTGGACTGGACTCTCCCATCAAAGACCAGAAGCATGAGCAGAATCACCAGTATGCAATAATGGCTTACAGGTAGGCATTCTGTCCCCAAACATTACCTACCCTTTGGGAGTACCTGGTCAGTCTAGAATCACATCTGAGGTACTACTGAGATTTCTGTCCTGTTTGGGGTTGCTCTGGCTGTTGTTGAGTGAGTTATGGCCTTGCAACTACTGCTAAACCTGCTACAACTACTATTACAGTGGTACCTCGGGTTACATATGCTTCAGGTTACATACTCCGCTAACCCAGAAATAACGCTTCAGGATAAGAACAAAAATCGTGCTCTGGCGGCGCAGCGGCAGCGGGAGGTCCCATTAGCTAAAGTGGTGCTTCAGGTTAAGAACAGTTTCAGGTTAAGAACGGACCTCCGGAACAAATTAAGTATGTAACCAGAGGTACCACTGTACTTTAACTCTGAATTAGTGCCATTAGTATGCTAGGTGCTGTACAGAACATACCTGTGACACAGTTTGAAAGAACTCATAGTTAAATGGTGGAGGCATTAATGGGGTAGGGGCAGAGATGAGGAGGATCAAAGACTGATAATGAATAGTGAAGTTAAATTTTATTCCACCTTCCTGCAACCAAATGCACTTGAGATGGCTCACAAAAATGTTAAAGCAATAAACAACAGTAAATGCAGCAATCCCTCCCCACCCCCTGCCAAACTAATAACATGCATGCTGGGATCAAATAGTCTTTACTGCCCAATAAAAGGTGACCAGAGAAGAGGCTAGCTGAATTTCTCTAGGCAAGCTGTTCCAAAGTCAGATAGTGCGGCTGAGTACTGGCTATCATGATGCCAGGGAAATTCTCTGAGCTCAGGCTCAAAAATGAACTTCAGAGGATTGTAAGGCCCACCTCAAAGAGGAAGATTTTACAAGCCCTGAAATTCTTTCCAGGATTGGATTAAAATCTGAGCCAGAGAAGAATTCCCAGCTTTCAACTGCCCTTCCAACACACTCACCCTTTCATTTCCCTTGAAACTAGGTTGGAAAGAAGCTGTTGGGAGAGCATTCCAGCATGCTCTCAGCAGCGTAACTGCTCCACAGAGAAGAAGAAGTGATGGAAAAGTCTCCATCCTGTCTCCATTTTTTGGTTCCCCGCACTACCTCTTGGAAACTTTCTGAGCCAGTCTGAGAGGAGCTTCAAAGAGCTTTCTCATCTATTGCAAATGTATGTTCATCCTATGAGAACTGTAACCTTAAGAGATACGTGAATGGGCCATCTATACTGCCACTGATAGCTTTCATAATATCCTCACACTGCCTCTTATTTCCTCATGAACTATGATGGAGTTAGATTACCCTTTTGTCACGTGTGATCTTCTTGGAGAAGAAGAAGAGTTTGGATTTGATATCCCGCTTTTCACTACCCGAAGGAGTCTCAAAGCGGCTAACATTCTCCTTTCCCTTCCTCCCCCACAACAAACACTCTGTGAGGTGAGTGGGGCTGAGAGACTTCAAAGAAGTGTGACTAGCCCAAGGTCACCCAGCAGCTGCATGTGGAGGAGTGGAGACATGAACCCGGTTCCCCAGATTACGAGTCTACTGCTCTTAACCACTACACCACACTGGCTCAGTACAGAATCCCCCTCCCTCCCCCCATCACACTAACAGGAAAACTGGGGCCACGTATACATTAATCAATACAGGTGGTTTACATGCACCTTAACCTGCTTTACAAATGTATCCTTCCCTAAAAAGATGCATATGCCTCCTATTCTTATAGTTTTTATATGGACGGTGATTCTTTAAAAAAATTCAAACTGATTTTCATTCATAATGAACTGTATTTGTTTAATGCTGGATATTTTAATGTCAGAATGTTTTAGTTTTAATAATCTGGTGATGTTGTACATGTTTTTGGTGTAAGTCATTTTGGGAGGGTTTTAAAATGAATGAATATAATTCCAGCTTTTCTATGTGCAGGATCTATTATTCTTGCAGGAAAATATTGTAATTTGTGGAGCAACCCACACTCTGTCTTGTATCATATACTACTAGTTCTTCTCTTGCACATAGAGTAATACAGGCCTATTGAAAACACGTGAATTTTAAGCCTGTGTCTACGACTGGTAGCATAACCCATATGGTTTAATGAACTGCTCATTGACTGCCAGGCCTTGAGAAAGCATTTTGTTCAGCCAGCAGCTGATCCCCAGCTGAGGTTCTTAAGGTGAAAGGTGGTGGAGGTTAAAGATAATATGACATTGAACACCCACAGAGAGTTTGGATCATGTCCAATGTCCAGATACATAAGCCACTCTCATTGTTCGGATAAAGAGTGGAAGTGCAAAGTATAATGCACAAGATAAAGAACACCTACAAATACAAAATTTGATAGCTGGAAATATAAGGCTTTCTACATTTAGGGTGACATATATATAGGGGCGGGGGGGGGGGGAGGAGAGAGAGACTAAAATCCTGCCTTTTGACCTATACCAGATCTCACAATGCAAACTTCAACATCAACAGCAATAAAACAAATTTCAGCACTGAAAAGCTTCTTCTTTTTAAAGGACAGTATAAACTTAGCTGAAAGCTGCACTGCCTTGCTGATGACAGGATTGCAAAATAATAATAATAATAATAATATCCCACCACACTGATGTAATTTCAGGTTATGATGGTGTAACACTATACGTTAAAGCAGTAATAACATTTTAAGCAGCTATGGTTTCCCACAAAGAATATTTGCAACTGTGGTTTGTTGAGTTTGCCATTAGGAGACCGCCATCCCCTTCACTGAGCTACAATTCCCAGAATTTCCTGGGAAGCGGTACTGACTGTTAAACTGCTTTGGGAATGGTACCTCTGTGAGTAGAATGGGGTCTCCTAACAAGTTCTAACAGCATCCTTAAACTACAGAATAGAGAAGACCTGAAATGGACAGAGTCACCCACCCTTGGAACTCACTTGAGGCCACATTCCTCTCTCCAAGTCACACCCATCACAGTCTCTGCTGTGCCCCTCCTCAGGTGCATTTGGCTGGTTGGAATATGCCCTTGAACTGTGCTCATGCTTCTTGCTTGCCTGGATGGAGAGATGTGGGGGTTTGTGCATGCATTTGGGCAGCTTTGACTTTTTGTGCGCCTGGTATGTAGTCTACTGGGCAGTCACACTTTTGCTTCTGGCCCCACCCACCACTGTCATGCAGCCCCCCCCCCCCCAAGTTCCCCATAGGGGAATGAGACGGTTTGGCTGACAAAGTCCCACCCCACCCCCCAACACACCTCTGCATTCAAGGCAAGTTTTATAAATACCCCAAATAAAGCTAAAGTTGATCTATAAAATCGACCATATTTTTCTTTAAGTGTACAAGATAACCAATTTCTATTGACTTGTTGGGCTGCAAAAACAAACAAACAAACACCAAAGATGTTAATTTATTAATTAAACTGATTACAGGAAGAAAAGAGCTAACAGGTCCTTGGTGATTGATATGCCTATAAAAGCGGAATTGCCACCACAGATAATTTATTATTTTTATTAATGTTCTCATTTCAGTTTTTAACTATAAAGGTCACCAGCCAAAGACATAATCTGGAGTGGATATGAAAGAGTTTATTGTTTAACTTTTTAACATTTACTTAGCTGATTAGTAGCTACAAATCTGACGCTCAGCAGGCATAACAGCACTCATGTGGAGCTTAACGGATTAGTCGCTCACTATCTTAATCAGATTAATCAGAGATTTTGAGCACAGTATATAATTCTAGCTGCAAGAGGGAATACTTGATAGCCACATGGTAGCCTAATTTGAAAGAGGGTGCTCAGGAAGGACCAGCTGATGCAGAAGAGGTCCCAACACATTAGCAATTAGTACAGATCTATGCATGCTGACATTTCTTTCTTTCTTTCTTTCTTTCTTTCTTTCTTTCTTTCTTTCTTTCTTTCTTTCTTTCTTTCTCCTTAAAATGCTGCTTTCCAAATTTGTATAAGCCACATAGTCTAATGCTTGCACTATTGAAATAGAAGAAATGCCAACCAGCACATAATAATACCAACATGGTTTGTTTCAGAACACTCACAATAATGGAAGTGGAGCTGCTAGAAATTTAATGACTTGTAGTGATAATGAACTGTGTACTAGTGAGGTGTCCTCCTCTGTTTTCTTCTATGGGCTACAATTCAGCACCCCATGCATCCACACTTGGGTTTTTATGCTCTTTTCCGATTCAGCAGCCCGCTTGTTGAACAGCATTTTAGGAAGTGTCTGCAGCTGGGCATCCCCCCGCCCCTTGTATAAGGAACGGTCAAGACCTGTAACACATCCTGTGACTCGTTGCCTAGTCTTTCCCAAGAAGTAAGTGAAATTACATACAGTATTTTTCCGTGTATTGGACCAGGTTTTTTGACTCAAAAATCACGTCACAAAATTGGGATTGCCCAATACATGGATAGTGGCATGGGGGCGGGGAGAAGCGGTGCATCACCAGCCAGCTCATTGGTGGGAGCGCGGCTTCCCCCAATGCCGCAGTGAGCAATCTGGGGGGTGTTTCCTGCCCACAGCTGCATGGGGGGGGGGAGAAGCTGCATGCCACCAGCTAGCTTGTTGGCGGGAGCGCAACTTCCTCTGAAGTTGCTGCACGCGGGAAACGATCTAGGGAGGGTTTCCTGCCCGCAGCTGCATGGGGGGAAAGGCTCAACAACCTTGGGCCATCTCCCCACATTTTCCTAAAATTGAGTCCCCCAAAATAGGGGGTGTCTTATACATGGGGGCATCTTATAAACGCAAAAGTACAGTATTTATTTATTAAAATATCCAAGCGGTATAAAACAAAGCAGATCATAATACAGTATTCAACAATAAAAACCAAAACAATAACACCCCCCCCCCCAAATCTGCATAATAAAACTAGGCTAATTTGGAAAGGCTTGGAAGAAAGAGAGAAGTGACTTTGGGCACAGCCATAAACTCTCTTGAAAGTGTGTGCATCATCCAGAAAACCATGTTTTGAGGAGATGAACAGGCTCAAAAATGAGACTAACAAACAAAAGAAATTCTTTGTCCGATATTTATTAGATTTTCCCTTATGTAGGCAATTTTAATGTAGCAGACTACTAAATGGAACTGTAGTTTCTATGGACACCAAAAAAGAAGATAAATAATCATATTTTTTCTGTAGAATATTCTGCATGTTTATGAGAACAGTCTTGTATTTGTGTGCGTGTGCGCGTGTGCATGTGCGCGTGTGTTCAAACACTTATTTATTTACATCATACACTTTCATTTGGGTTCAATGACATCCATGCAATCCCTTCAACCCACCCCAATCATATGGACTAATATTCATTAGATATATTAAAAAGTTCCAGAGTACTACATAAAAGCCACACCTGGAGTATAGCCTTGAACCTCAGAATGGCTGGAGTGCTGATCTGATGGCCAATTGCCTATGTCAGCCAATTTTAAGATTAGGATCAACACCTTGGCAGCTGAATAGAGGCATTGATCCTCTGGTGTGTCAGGCACGAAGGAGAGCCATGGTTTTTGGGTCTACCTTCTCCCAAGAAGATGCAGTTGCAGGTCAGGTAGGTCTCAGTATTCTTCAACCATGGATTGCTCTGGGCAAATCAAACCCAATTTGCAACCATTTTGACTGTGTGTACCTGACTCTTCCAAGACACAAGGCCCCCAGGATATGCTTGGTTTGGATTGGGTCTCAGCTGAACCCTGGTGTACAACCTAGGTAAAGCCCTTAAAGGCAATTAGATTCAAATTTCTTATAATCAGATGTTGATTAAAAATGAATACATCCCCTTCAAACTCTGAAGAGAATTATGGTGAGCCAATTTCAGTTACAGAATAATCTTAGCCTTGAGTTATGCCTCCTGGATAGAGATACGATCAATGAAGTCTGCAATGCAGGCAAAATGCAAACACTAATCGTTTTCCCATTCCAAGTATTCCAGCCAGATCTTTGTATACCTTGTCGCACCTTGGAAGTCGAACGGAATCCATTCCAGAAGTCCATTCAACTTCCAAAACGTTCGGAAACCAAAGAGCAGCTTCTGATTGGCTGCAGGAAGCTCCGAGTTTCGATTGTGCAGGAGCTGATCTCTCTCTCTCTCTCTCTCTCTCTCTCTCTCTTAGCACTGCTTCCCTGGCTGCTTCAAGTGGGGTGTCTATTTTGTTTTGGTTTTTTTCTTCAAGTTCCTAGCACATTTATTCTATCAAACATTTTAATCCACTTCAAACATGGTTCAGAGAGGAGAGCAGATTATCTTACTGACAGAAGCCACAGCCAATCAGGTTAAGTGATATCATCATGGACATGTCACCAGGGAGTTCATGTTCATTGGTCCCTTTCATTCATGGTTAATGTGGGTATCTTGGGAGTGACACACTGATTGGTGGACAGTGAATGAGTTTGCAGGGACTCTGTGGGAATGGACATAATCCTTGTTGTGACATTGAATCCTCCTGCTATACTGTCCTTTTGGGACATCGCAGGATCCCAGTTTGATGCCCTGGTATCAGCTCCTGATAGTGGCATCCAGCTGAGCTGGACCATAAAATTGCCCTGCTAACCAAATGAAAATAAACACAAATCAAATAGACTGCAAGCTGCAAATAAAATACTCATCTCTCAGCATTATTATTATTATGCCTGATAATTGGCATATGAATTTGAAATCACATTGATAATTACACATTTACTTGGTACCACTAATGGGGATAGGTCTCCCCCCTTTAGCTTGCCTTGGAAAAAAAATCCATGTTTTAGAAATCAGTGCAGGAGGAATTAATCACTATATGTTTTAGGGAAGACGCTTGAAATTGGGTTGAGTCCAGCCTTCTACACTGTAAGAAATTCCAGGCTTCACAACACACACACACACACACACACACACACACACACACACACACACAGCTTATTTAGATGGCAATAATGGTTTTTTTTTGTAAATTATAATAATGGTGAGCCCAGCAGTACATACTACTACTACTCTGTAGCATTTGATTGAGCACAACAGTTTTAGAGTAAATGCATAATTTCCTAGCATCATGTATAGTTTGACACTAAGAGTGCAATACTGGAATCTACAATGGGGAGATTCTTACACCCTTTGCCTTAGAGGAATGCTACTGAACATGACAAATCTACTCCAGAAATGGCTGCAGAGATCACAGTTTTTACTGTGTAGTAAGCTGCCTTGTCCTTACAATGATAATTAGATGCAAATATCTGCACATTTGTAGGGGAGATGCAGTCAGCCTTCTCGTGCTCCCCCCAACTCTGTCTGCCAAAAAACAGGAACACAGACAGATTCAAGTTGATGCAGGTGGGATGCAACAGGCCTGTTTGTTACTGAGAAAAGTATTTTTCTGCTTCTGTTCCTTCCTTGAGACACATGCACAACCCTGTTGCAGCATAGAAATACACGAGTGTTTCATTTTGCTAATATCAAGATGTTAGCATGCTGGAATACAGTTGGGAAGGGCAAATCTTTTATTCAGAACAAACAATCCCTCCCCCGTACTTGCAATGTTCAAAATAAAAAAGGCAACTGATGAAAATGAGCCCCTTGATCCACATAGAACTGAGCATGTAACCCTCCCAATAACCTTGTTTTATATTTAATCAGAAGCCCCTGCTAATGCTATCTATTTGCAAACAAACTTGCCTCTACCTTGTGCTGACAGTCGGGGAGGGGAGCGTGAATGGGGGGGGGGGGATGGGGGGAACAGCTTTGTGAGAACCGCTTGCCTGTCTCTTGCTTCAGCTGATGGAATTATTGTTTTTGTTTTTTTAATTTTCAGAGGTAGGTTGATGACAGCTGAAGAAGACTGTATTTGCTGAAGAGCAGCATGATGGTAGAGAGGAGCGGGGTTCCTGAGGGAGATCTAATGGTGCCTCTCCTTCCTGCACAGAGATAAAGACTTATAATAAGCGTGTATGTTCACCATCTGGCTCTGTGCATGTGGTCCTTATGGAGGCAAAAGCAGCACAATCTGTAAATGATCAGGAGCCATAGCACTCTCTCCAGAGAATCCACGATGCAATCAAGGTGACAGATGGCATGGCCACTGCTGTGGCCTCGTGGAGAAGATCAAAATCACCTTCAATAAACTCTGACTGAAATGGGCATGAGCACCTCAAAAAAGTCAGTTTGTCAGTCAAACTGCGACAGCAAGCTGCGGGTTGAGGGGGGGGGGGAATGTAGCGGCCAGTTCTCTGTTTTTCAATCGTTTCCATCTGACTGAGCCTGAACTATGATCTTTCTCAAATTGTCCTTTCTGTTTAGCTGAAGCAGGCCAGCAAATTGCCAGATTCATAGCTTTATTGAAGGAAATTGAAAACATGATGTCCTCAATTCAATGGACAAACAGCTGGCAGGTGTTTTGGACACCCAAACACTGAAAGCAGACCTGTCGTCTTTTTAAGGATAAGTTCAGCCGACTCGATCGAATTTGAAGCGGAGATCGATAATAAAATTCTAATTTATGCAGAATGGGAAAGCATCAGCCAGCAGTGTTTATTGGGCTGGAAATGAACCCTGCATCACATTCTGTGTGCTGGATTAATTTTCTTTATTTCCCTAATAATTATAATAATAGAGGTGATCTCTTTGTCCATTCCAGTTGAATATCTTTATAAACTGCATTCATCTCAGGGTTTCGCAGGGTCTGATCACCAAGGGACTGATTTTTTGAGATGTTGTGAATGCTGTACCAGCACTGACTGGAAAAGCAGATCAGAACCTTACCAATCCAGTACATTTGCAGAACCACACAAAGTCGGGCTTGACAGAAACTGAGCACCATCCATATGCACAATTATGTTACCTATCATTCAGTATGCAATTTCTCTTGTATAAACTGGGCAGATGATAAGCCTTTGCTGCCCTGAAAGGGAATGAGCCAATGAGCATAGCAGGATTTGGAGCATAAATACCTAAAACACCACTTGGTCTTGATTTCAAGAGCTATATTCTTGCATAAATTGATGTTGTGGCTGCACAATTGCACAGTAGTCATTAAGTGCTTTGAGGTTTTTTTTTTTTTTTACTATCAAGCAGTATATAAATTTTATTAAATACAATAAAATAAATTAATAAAAGCATTTCCCTAGCGTTTGCACAGGATAATTACTTTCTGAATAGTTTCCAGCATACTTTAATGACAATTCTAATGTTGGTTTTATTATTTGTAAACTGCTTAGAGGTTCTACAGTGGTGCCTCGCTAGACGAAAATAATTCGTTCTGCAAGTATTTTCATCTAGCGATTTTTTCGTCTAGCGAAGCACCAATGCAAATAGCGGTTTTCGCTAGACGGGGAAAAAAAATCGTCTTGCGAGGCAGCCCATTGACTTTTTCGTCTTGCGGGGCAGCTTCCGCTAGACGAATGCCGTTCGTCTAGCGAGGCACCACTGTATTTGCAATCCAGTTTTGTTAAATGAAATTATAAAAATAAAAAATTAACACATATCTACAACATTTTAGAGATGCATCTGATGCACACCCAAAATTGATGTTCAGCTTGTACTCAGATTTTTAACCAGTGCTGCTCCTTTGCATGAAATCTGTGTGACGCAATAAATATGCCTATAGTGCCACTGGCTTTTGGTTTCTTTTTTTTAAAAAAAAATGTATTAAATTTTCAATTTTACAAACAAAACAGACATTTTACATACCATTAAATGTGCAACTACTTCCCTCCCTCTCCTTCCTTGGTTCTTTTTATTTATCTTCTCTTCCTGCATATTTTACTAAAACCATTTTTGTCAGTTCTCCATAATTACACTGTCGATTTTATCTTAATGCTGCCAGTGTTTTCAGCTGTGTGCAGTTATTTTCCATATAGTCACTAAATATTTTCCACTCTTCTTCAAATATATGTTCTTCTTGTTCTCTCATTCTATACGTTAAACCTGCAAGTTCTGCATATTCTAACATCTTAAGTTGCCAGTCCTCTTTGCCTGGGACCTCTCTCACTTTCCAGTTTTGGGCTAACAAAACTCAAGCCGCCATTGTGACATACATAATTTTTTTCTGACATCTGGGAATTTCTGTCTGGATTATTCCTAAAAAAGGGACTTGTTTTTTTGGGGAAAGTTACTTTGAACGTTTTTTTTTCCAACTCATAAATCATTTCCCAATATTCTTTTACCTTTTTACATGTCCACCACATATGAAAAAGTACCTTCCATTTATTTACATTTCCAGCACATATCTGATTCTGATTTATAGCCAACCTACTCGGAGTTAAAGACCATCTATGAATCATTTTCATACAGTTCTCTTTCAGTGAATAGCATGCAGTAAATTTCAAATCATTCTTCCAAAGTCTCTCCCAGAGGTTTAAGTCTATATTATGTCCTATATCCATTGCCCATTGTGTCACTGAAGCTTTAACTAGCTCTAACTAGTAAAAAAATATACATTTAAGACAAATGTTTATCTTTCTTCTGTAATAATTCTCTTTCAAATTGTGAGCTTTGCTCCAAATACCCATTTTTAAAATCTAGCTTAAACATATCATGTAACTAGTGGTATTGTACCAAACCATGACTTAACTCCTTAAGTCTTCCATAGGTTTCAATCAGGGTTCCCTCTCTGTAAAAATCCATGCTGGCTTTGGGTTTCAAATCCACCTGCTCTCATTCCAGCAGGTTTGAAATAACAAGATTAAATGGACATATCATTATTGATGTTTTTATTCCTATGTGTGCTTCATTGATTAGGGATTCTTTCAATGTCACATCATACCATTTCTAAATGTAGAATTACTTCCACTATTTGTCATGGTTGTTCATTTGCTTTTGCCTCACAGTTCACATGGTTCCAAGACTGCCTTACATCTCCACTGGAGCTTCTCATCCAGAGTCCAGTGAAATCTATGTAGGATCCAACAGACCAAGAAAATATAGTCATTAATATGCAGCAAATGGGATCTTCCAGTATTAACACTCTCCATTTCTAATGTGCAGTGGTACAAACATAATAATTTACTGTTTCCCCAAAAGGCACCCCCCCAAGGGGGGAAATATAAATTTCCATTTTAAAAGCAGGTGGCTTCACTGCTTATGGTCAGCTGTGTGATTTGTCTGTGAGAACTAGGAATGCACAGGTTTACTTTAAAGCCAGTGGTTCATATTGCAAGTGAGGCAACATATTTGGGCATCTCTGTATAAAAATCAACTTTTGACTAAGAGTAATCCAGTTGACATGGTGATGATTGTGGCTGATTAAATAATAACTGATAATATCAGAAATATAATTGATGTAATATAATACTTAGAATTGAGGAATGAAAAACCAACAGTCTTAATGTTTTTAGATGCAGAAAAAGCATTCGACAATGTCTACTGGGATTTTATGTTTAAAGTGTAGGAACATATGAGTTGTGGAGACACTTTGTTCTGTATATATTACCTTAACTCCTTTTATAACAGTGCCATTTACTATCAGCAAAACTGATACTAAATAATGTATTGACTGAGAATTGTAAAATAACAAAAAGGACTAGACAAGGCTGCCTGTTGTCATCTTTATTGTTAATTTTAGCTTTGGTGCAAAGAATAAGAAATACCCAATATATTAAAGGAATAAGGGTGAGACAAAGAGAATATAAATTAAAAGCATTCGCAGACGATGTGGTGATGTCTGTAGAAGAACCGATCGAGTCAATTCTGAAGGCATTAGAAGAGATTTTAAAGAAGGATAAATAGCAGGTCTTACTGAGCTCCTGGAAAAAACCCCATGAAAGATGAAGCTAAGAGTAGACTACAAGATAAAGCTGGTTTAAAGATTGAAAAAAGTTAAATACTTAGAAGTATGGCTAACAGCAAGGAATATCAATTTGTATAAAGATAATTATTTGAAAATTTGGGAGGATATTAATTCCCCCCCCCCCCACAAATATGGGACAGAATGAAATTTTCATTGCTGGGTAGAGTGTTGACCAAAAAAATGAATGCATCATCAAGGATGTTATTTCTATTTTAATCAATACTGGTGATCAGCAAGACAGATTGCTTTACTAAAAGGCAAAAATATATTTCTAAATATAGCTGGCAAGGGAAAAATGAGAATAAAATATAAAATACTGATAGATGCAAAAGAGAGAAGAGGTTTCTGCTTGTCGGATATGAGATTATATTATGAAGCTTCCTGTCTGTGCTGGGTGAAAGAATAATTGGTATTGGAAAATCTGTATATTTTAGATTTGGAAGGTCATGATAACATATTTGGCTGGCATGCATATTTGTGTTATGAAAAGGTGAAATTACATAAAAGATTTACAAACTATATAATTAGAAAAAAAATGTATCAGGAAAGTTAACAACATGGGTACAATATCCTCATCTGAAGGAAGTTTTCAAAAAGGATAGGAAAAGGGGGTTTGGGGAACAAATAAGTCAAGAGAGACCTGCTAGATTGAAATGTTAAAGTGATGTCTAAAATGTATAAGATGTTATTGGAATGGGAGACAAAACATGAACAAGTGAAATCTTCAATGATACATTGGGCAATAGATATTGGTCATAACATAGAAATGAAGGCATGGGAACAATTATGGAAAATTGATATAAAATTTACAGCATGTTATGGTTTAAGAGAAAATTATATGAAAATGTTATATAGACGGTACCTAACACCTGGTAGACTGGCAAAAATGTACAAATCTAAATTGAATAAATGTTGGCAATGTAAAAAGAAAGAAGGTACATTTTTCCATATGTGGTCGTCTTGTATTAAGATTAAAGCTTACTGGGAAATGATTTATAATGATTTGAAAAAGATGTTTAATATGGCATTTGTTAAAAAAAAAAAAAGCCCAGCCAGAAGCTTTTCCCTTGGGGATTCTAGGATCAGAATTACCTAAACAATATAGAAATTAATTTATGTATGCAACTACCGCCACAAGAATGATTTTTGCCCAAGATTGGAAAGAAGATTAGGGGGTGGGCAGCTACTGCCTGGCTACACCCATGTGTAGCAAAGCATATGGTCCTTTACATTTATCACACTAGCAGAAACTGTTGTGGGAAACATACATATTTCTCCACAATTTTCCCCTCCCCAGCTGTAACTTCACCTGAAATCTCCCGCTGCCCTAGTTCAGCTTTGAAAAAAAGACTTTCTACAGTGGTACCTCGGGTTACATATGCTTCAGGTTACAGACTCCGCTAACCCAGAAATAACGCTTCAGGTTAAGAACTTTGCTTCAGGATAAGAACAGAAATCGTGCTCTGGCGGTACAGCGGCAGTGGGAGGCCCCATTAGCTAAAGTGGTGCTTCAGGTTAAGAACAGTTTCAGGTTAAGAACTGGCCTCCAGAACGAATTAAGTACTGAACCAGAGGTACCACTGTATTTGCTAAATAATTCTTCTTTCAAGCATGGGGAATGTGCGAATATGTCAGTTTCAGTTGCTCTCAGTTGCTCATTTTTCAAATCTTAAGTTTAGTTTTCTACTTATTCATATCATTCTGTGAATGTTTTCTTTTTTAAAAAAAGTCATCATGAAGATTTACCCATATTTTATTGTAAATTTATGCCAATATACACATATTTGTATACATCTTTCCTTATATACATATTTTTACACATACTATAGTGCAGTTTTGTATCTTATGTTCACCATTATATGGATTTATATTCACACTTTACCGTAGTATTTTACATTTTTTTTTTTTGCATTACTTGGCTAGAGAGCTGAATTGAAAAATTCAGAGAAGTGCCGATTTCAAAAGATGGCTGTGTTTCTGTTCGTTTACTGTTTGGGAAATGTGCAAATTAGTCCAGTTAGCCTTTAAATGTGAATTGAACCAAATTTCTCATGTATTCCTATTGCAGTCTAATTTCAGGAGGGAGTGAGGAATGGTCACCAGGAAGAGCTCCTGTGTCCACATGTGTACCCACTTTTACACCTACCTTCGTGCACATGTGACCCATGTACCAGCAACCAGGAGGGCCTAAGTGCTTGGAAATGTCTCCTGCATAAAACCTATGAAAATTAATAGAATCATCACAACTCCTATTCATGTTAATGGAACTTGTGCAGGAGAATGTCCTGGCCAGTTGTGTCCAAAGCCTGGAGCAGCAATGTGAGGAAAGGAGATGTGTGCATGGCATGGGATAATAAAGAGGTAGCTTCTTTGTTTGACAAAATCCTCTCTCTTTTTTATGCACACCAACCAGATGGCTGTTTCAGTTTGAGTGAGGCTGTGATCCAGGCAATATGGCAAAATTAAGGGAAAAAAGCAGCAACCTTTCTCTTCCTATCTCTCCTCCCCAACCTCCTTCACATATTAAATCTATACACAGAGATAATGATACACTTAACCCTTCAATAACTAAGGCAGAATGTGGCTATAATGGTTATTGGACAATGACCTGTTTGCTTTAGATGTAGCTAGACAAACTAAGAGGCTGGGACTAACGCAAAAATCAAAAGGAATTAGAATAATGAAAGGAGGCGTGATAAATAGTGGCAATCGGAATTCGAGACAGTGCATCGGGGTAATTTGGCTTCGACTGCAATTTAGAAACAGATTGACAAATGTTTGCTAAGATTCTCCATATTGCTGAGAGCATGCTTTTTTTTTTTTTGGTGGGTCTCTGTTAACTGATTGACAGTGGGTTCAGGACAGTCAAAAGAAAGTACTTCTCATAATAATAGCATTTAATTCATTACCATAAGATGTCATGATGGATGGATCAGTCTATTTCCATTTTGTTCTGTTTCTCACATTTTCCTGTTGTTGATCTGTTCTATCCCATTTCCTCATTAAGCAGCGTTTTTCAAAGAATTTGCACTAAAATATGACATATTATTTTATGCTTTTCCTCCTCCTCTTACAATACCCATGGTCATCTAATAAAGCTGAATGCTGTAAGGCTCAGGACAGATAAACGAAAGCATCTTTTCACACAGTGCATAGTTAATCTATGGAACTCACTCCCACAGGAGGCAGTAATGCCCACCAATTTGGATGGCTTTAAAAGTGGATTAGACAAAATCATGGAAGATAACCCTGACTTCACTGTTAAAGGCAGTGTGCCTCTGAATGCTAGTTGCTGGGAATCCTAAGTGGGGAGAATTCTGTTGCACTCAGGTGCTGCCTTCAGGCTTCCCACAGTCATCTGGTTGGCAACAGTGAGAACATGGGGCTGGACCTCATTGACCATTGGCCTGCTCCAGCAGTCATTTCTTATTTTCTTTAAAATAGTTTGTTGTTGTTGTTGTTGTTGTTGTTGTTGTTGTTGTTACAGAGGACCTACCTGCCTAGAGTAGGGACGCGGGTGGCACTGTGGGTTAAACCACAGAGCCTAGGGCTTGCTGATCAGAAGGTTGGCGGTTCGAATCCCCACGACGGGGTGAGCTCCCGTTGCTCTGTCCCAGCTCCTGCCGACCTAGCAGTTCGAAAGCACGTCAAATTGCAAGTAGATAAATAGGTACCGCTCCGGCGGGAAGGTAAACGGCGTTTCCGTGCACTGCTCTGGTTTGCCAGAAGTGGCTTTGTCATGCTGGCCACATGACCTGGAAGCTGTACACCGGCTCCCTCGGCCAGTAATGCGAGATGGGCACCGCAACCCCAGAGCTAGGCATTCTCTGAGCTTGAATTTTATGTTTTAAAAGATGTGTGATGTTTTGATGAAAAGAAAAGTTCTCTACATTGGGGAAAGGGGCCCTTTGATACAGAATTGGGAGCCTCCCACAATGTTTGGCAAAGCAACCGTGTGTGGCTGTCTGAAGTTTGAGTAGCTGTAGAAGCCACTTTAAGAGAGGCAAACTGCAGCCATATAGAGCCCAGTCTCTCCTCTCTCTTGTCAGGAGAGGGCAAGGATGAGGCTGCAACCTTCTGTGGAGCTCTAAAGAATTCATTTTTTTTCAAGAGACAGGGGCAGATCCCTGTTACTTTAAGAGAGGTGATCTCACAGTAATTTGTATCCCCTCTCTTGCCCCTGTTCAGGCACCTTCCCAAAAGATTGGTGATGGGTCAGGCTTTTTGAAATGGGATTTCTGTAAAAAGGACTGCTCTTCATCTTGACCAATGCTAATACAGTCGTACCTTGGCTCCCGAACGCCTTGGTACTTGGACGTTTTGGCTCCCGAACGGCGCAAACCCGGAAGTGAGTGTTCCGGTTTGTGAATGTCCATGTCCACGTCCGACGTGGCTTGCATGGCTTCCAATTGGCTGCAGGAGCTTCCTACAGCCAATTAGAAGCTGCTTTTTGGTTTATGAACGTTTTGGAAGTTGAATGGACTTCCAAGGTACGACTGTAAATAACTAGTTAATTGGTATCAGGTGGTTCCCAAGATATTCTGGACCCAAGTTGTTAAGGGCCTTGTAAATTAATGCAATAACTTTGATCTTGGTTTGATTGTACATGGTCAGTCCATGCAAACATTTAAGATCTGGAGTAAGATGCTGGTAATAAATCTATCCCCATCACCAGCTGGAGCCTCTGGACCTGCCCCATGGGTGGCCCAACACAGAGCACATTGCAATGATCAAGTCTTGTCCAAACATCAGAAAAATACCATCAGATGGACAGCTGTAGCTATCTTGCACATTAATTGCATAGCCAAAGTGCAGATTGTGTTGAGGCCATATCTGTGGAAGGAGGAGCTGCTGGAAAAGAACTTGATGCTTACTTCAGACTAGAGTATCCCTGCTCTACTTTCCTCCCAGTTCTATAATTCTGAATAATAACCTGATTTTCCTTTTTAATTCTATCCCAACCCTCTCAGCTACAATCTTAAATTCATTTGAAAGATGTCAGGCAATAGCGGCTAACATTACAGATTCATTCTGCAGGGCTCAGTCGGAGAAAATGTTGCACTTTCCTGTCTTTTGTGTGTCTGGCCATTTAGAATCTTTGCCAACAAAATTACGGAGCTATCATATTTCATTGACTGCTTTGTGTCACACCTGGTTTGAATATAAATATTACAGAAGACACACTTAGCAGTAAATCCATTTGCAGGTACAAACTTTGCCAACATCTTTGAAAAAACAACAATAAGAGTGCTTGGGATTCATATAAATTATTAGGGGATGCAATTGTCATACAAGATATGAATAACTCACCCTTAAGTGAACTTGGTGTACCAATGCCACTCTCAGCTATAATACCCAATAAAACACACTGTTTTCTAATATGTACTGCAGCTTAATGAAGTCTCCTCTAAGTGAACATCACTTTTGTGTTATGGTGGCACAAAGAAGTCGACCAGTTCTCTTTCATACTGAACTGGCCACGATCACCCAACCAGAGTCAAGTACAAAAGACACAATGATTTGAATAAAGGATTGTGTGCCTCTGCTCAAACCTTAGGAATTTGTTTTCTGTAACCAGAACTGAACTTAGCTCCCTGTCCTTCTACTCCCTGTTAGCTTTCTTTGTTTCACTGCCAAATTCAGGTGGGGAAAGTCATTTTGTTCTTGCTGTTGTTAAGCAATTTGGAGTCAGAAATCCTTGCCAACCTACTGCAAATCAACCCAGAGACCTGCTGGTAGATCCTGATCAACATAAGAACACTAGAAGAGTCCCACTGGATCAGACCAATGGCCCACCTAGTCCAGCATCTGTTCTCACAGTGGCCAACCAGAGGCCTATGGGAAGCCCACCAGCTGGACCTGGACACAAGAGCATTCTCCCAATCTGCAGTTTCCAGCAAATGGAATTCAGTAGCATACTTCCTCCATGAGGCAGAGCATGGCCATCATGGCTAGTAACTATTGAAATCTTGAGCCCATCTCTGCATTAAGGCACTTCAGTAGGGTGGGATCACACCAAACTTCCTGGTGTTTTTTGCCTCTGCACAATATGCCACCTAACTGACATGTGGCATGTTCTTCATGTAAGGAAGAGTGTTATGCTCAACTAAACATGGTTGCAAGCTTTTTCCAGACCTTTTGGTTCAACCAAGGGAGATTGGGAGTTGGGCAGAGACACCCAGAGCACATGCTTATTTCCTCTCTCCAGTTTAAGCAAAGACTCATTCTTTTGAATGCTGGAATACAGTTTATATTCCCCTATAATCCCTGTCTGTAGTTAGAAATGTCTGCACAGCTCAATTCAGCTGTCTTGATTACCTGAGCTAGGATGATAAAACATGAGATTATGGCTCCGAACTTCAAAAATTTCACTGGAACCAATATGGTTAAAGATCTCACATGTCTGGACATTCAATTTTTGTGAGGTTTAAGCAACTTTAACCTTTCACTGTATTTTGTCCTTAATTTATAATTGCGTGATTGTTGTAACAAAAAGATTTAGCCAAGACTGAAGTCTCTGCCTATCTAGAAGACTCAAATCTTACCATAAAAATTACTTTAATGTGTGTGTTTTCATTCTCATTTCTCTGATACTTAAAAAGAGGCAAACAAATTCTGCTTGAAGTGCATTGGACATGACACAAAAGACTCAGAACAGCTCCAAAGATGTTCAAATATGGAAATACATATTTTAACAATTTCAAAATTGTGCATTTTAACTGCAGCAAATTATTATGGTCTATTTAGCAGATATGATTGGATCATGTCTGTCTGTGAAATGGAGCTGTGACACTGTTAATATAGAGATGCAAGTGAACAACTGTGGTGTTGTATCTACACTTCGGTCAGCTCTTGAAATGTTAATAAGTGCTCAGCTTGGCTGATGTTTCTGAAGATCCTTATTGTAGGGTCAATGAAGGCTTCTTGTTGTTTGCTTTAAATATGCACAATGGATTGTCAGAATTTGTTGAATTCTATATTGCCAATCAAGCTTGATGCATCAAACTGTGTACATTCTGAATGCTTTGTGCCCCTAACATTTCTAAAAGAGAAGTAGCTTTAATTTTTTAAAAAAAACCCAATTAAAAGATGCATGTGTATCTATTAAAGAGGAAAAAAAGTGAACGGTTTTTAACAGCACTGCTGAAAAGCAGATTGGTATGTATATATTAGATGTATATTACACAGGAAAACATGGCATTCAGAAGAATGAAATGAAATGAGCCAGAAACTTCTCACATTTTCCTGGCATCTGTGGAGTGTCGCCATATGAGAACCATATGACTGCTGGCAGATTGGCATGTCAGCTCAAGCATGTACAACTTGACCTCACTGAGCTCTGTGTTTGTCAGTTTATAACAGGAATATTGATACAATTTTAACTGCAGTTTTTCTACACAAGAACTCTTTTATCCCTTTCCCAGTCTTCAGCCTCCTCTTTTCAGAGACTAGCGCCCTATTTTTCATTCATTGTCAAGGACTATAGAAGATCATATAAAATGACTGTATTTCGTAAATGTGTGTCTAAAATCATGAATAAGATTAAGAATGCAATCATATCCATGTTCACTCAGTAGTCTGCCTAACTATATTCAATGGGGCTTCTTAGTCTTTAGGGCAGTGATGGGATGCTGTAGCCTTCCAGATGTTGCCAGGCTTCAGCTCGCAGCCAACATGGCCAATGGTCTAGATTGATGGGAGGGGAAGTCCAATAACATCTGGAGGGCCACAGGCTCCCATTCCCTTATTTGGGGTTAGGTTGGTGAACTGACTTGAAATATATTTGAGCTTGGCATTCATAGTTACAGTATATGACTGAGAGGATTAAGGACATGGCGTATGCATTAAAATTGTTTTGATCAGTTATTAAAGGCTTTGTTTGTTCCATTATTTGTAAATTTTTGTTTCACATTTTCATAATTGTTTCAGTTTTAGTTATTTTTTTTGTTTTACATTGCTTTCAATTGGAAACCCAGCCAGTGTTCTGATGCCTGTAATTTTGGTGTTTTCCATTCAAATTGTGTGCAACTGTCACATGTTCTACTAATTCTTCATGGAATAAGACCTGCCAATTTCCAGACAGATAGAACAAAGGATCTCTATTTTATAGATAATTTAAAAACACACATCCTACAAGATCCCCTATTGATTTCTATGGGAGATTCAGTGGCTCTTCTGTTACTTATAACTTCTGGATTTTACATCCAGTTGCCAACAACTTTTCCATCTTTCCACTAACCCTCCAAAAGATGAGGCCGACCACATTTTTTTTTTTAAAAAAATCAAACCAATGTTGAAAGTTGCATAGACACAGCCTAATTGCCTTCTCTTTTCCTATAACCTTTCTGAAACATTTATACTGTACCCTGCAAAGTCTATCCTAGCAGTGCTCCAATGGAAACAAACAAAAAATGAATGGATTTCCATCTGGAACTCTGAGCTCATTACAGAAAGGAAAGGGTAAAATGTAATAAACAAGTAACATGACTGAGCTGAGATTAAAGTTCTGTTTGTCATGGCTCATTTGCTCATGCAGCTCACCAACTGAATATGCAAAAAACTGAGTTAGAATGCTAACTGTTTGGGTGTGGCTGTATGGAAAACTAAGGTGGAGGGATGAATGGAATGGAATGGAGTATCATGAAAAAGGGCATAGCTGACTGACAGGAATCCTGAATGCCACATTACAACATTTTGTTGTAGGTCCCACTTGTAAAAATGATGGCGTGTTGCTTTGCACTTCTTTTGTACTTGCTGGTCTACAGTAAAGAAGCAAATGAGCTTGTGATTCAGTGAGAGAATTATAAATCCCTTCAACTTTGGCTCCGACCCGCTGAGAACAGAGTGCTTTTTATTTTTCATTTGTTTTGGCAGGTAAGAGTTGGAAAGCAAATCTCAAATCATGCTAAACCCAAGCATTTTTAATTATATCGTCTGTATACTGCATGCAGTGGATGGACTTTCAATAAAATAGCAGTTGCAATGTATTTCATGCAGAGCAAGAATACAAAGCTAAGGTTCTCAGTTGCCTATGTGAATATTTCTGCTGAAAGTGACCCTCAAAAAGTAGGTGAAAAGGGAATGCCACATTAAGCCTTATTTCTCCTACCACACCTTTCAGGAAAACTGATTCATGAGTAGTCTTGTTGCTTACTTGCTTTTGTCTTAATATAGAAAAGGGCATCTTTGGAAACTGGAGTCCAGTTCTATGGCAGCAACAGAGTCTCTATGTTTTGATTTCTCTGTAGTTCTATCTTTGCCATCAGGGACTGGTTATTGCTGAGGAAACAGTTGAGTATCTCCTCCTAGAATTGCCAGTTGACTGGTCCTCCAGGGCTGTTATCTTAGTTAAAAGTAAAAATGCTTTTTTTTTAAAGGACCTAATTCTAGTTCAACCTATCCAAAAATGAACTTGTTCCAGTTCTAGCTAATCCTTTTAAAAATGAATTAATTCAGTTCAAGTTCACCCTGGGACATTTTCCCCAGCATATAAAGGTAAAGGACTCCTGACATTTAAGTCCAGTCGCGAATGACTATGGGGTTGCAGCGCTCATCTCGCTTTACTGGCTCATCTCGCTTTACGTTTGTCCGCAGACAGCTTCTGGGTCATGTGGCCAGCATGACTAAGCCACTTCTGGTGAACCAGAGCAGCGCATGGAAACGCTGTTTACCTTCCCACCGGAGTGGTACCTATTTATCTACTTGCACTTTGACGTGCTTTCGAACTGCTAGGTTGGCAGGAGCAGGGACTGAACAATGGGAGGTCACCCCATCACGGGGATTTGAACCACCGACCTTCCAATCGGCAAGCCCTAGGCTCAGTGGTTTAGACCACAGCACCACTCACGTTATATAGAATATATAGAATGAAGTAAATCAGGGATTACACACAAGTAATAGGATGTCTGACAAAATATCAATAGGTGAAGCTTTCCCCATAATTGCATTTGCACTCTAGAAAGGGCTTCCCTTGTTTATTGTTTGTCAGCCACACAATTATTAAATGCACAATGCATCATTTGCTTTGCTCCTGTACTTGTACTCTGCAACCTGCTGTTATCGGAAGAGGGCAAATCTATTCAGCAAGGGAAATACAAGAAATGCCTCACATTCCTCCCTTCTGATTGCTTAGCAACAGTGATTAAGTGACTAATCATTCTTAGCAACTGTAGCACCTCCATACCTATGTAATAAGCCTTAGAACATTGCCTCCACAGTTTGCTTTCTAACTTTTTTTTGCAGAAGCCCAATTTACTTATTTACTTTTTATTTTATTTTAGGGAATGCTAAGAGACCAGCTCTCCAACTCTACTGCTAGGATTGGGTATGAAAATGAACTAGAAATCTTTCAAAGTTCTACCCAAAACGAACTTAATTTACCTTTAGGTTACCAAGCACTTTTGGGAACTACAGGTACTTGCAGGCATAGTTCAGAGGTGTTTGAACTAGTTCAATGCAGTTTGTTCAACTGAATAAGTTCATTCCAAGCAATGGGAAATGCTACAGACTTCACTGCAAAGCAATTCTAAGCTCTGCCCAGTTGCAGTTGGGTGGATTGACTAATGCACCTGAAGCCTGTTGGCCTGTTCTGGCCAGAGCAGAAAGTGTTTTGCATCATGTTTTGTCATTCCAGCTCCAGGCTGGGGGATGGACCAATTTACATTTCTGCAGGTCCATGACTCTACCCCATACATTTCTAGCTGGTGGTACATGAGGTTAGGATTGCAGCCTTACTTAAAGGTAAATCCCATTCAATTCAGATGGATGAAATTCCAAATAAGGATGCATAGGAATGAATTCTTATTCAGCTATTATTTGCTCTTTTACCTAGAAATAAGACTCATTGAACACAATGTGTCATACTTCCATGTAGTGCTTTTTTCCTAAAAATAAATAAATGTTTAGGGGTACTCTTAGTTTCCTACTCATATTGATATACTGCCCCTCAATGAGGCCAAACTTAGATTCACAAAATGTTCAGGGGTATGCATACCCCTGTGTCACCCCAGAAAAAAGCACTGCTTCAATCACTCAAAATTGTGATGTTAGGATTTCCGCAGTTGACTGGGATCCTCAACAGAACTTGATTAAATCACAGATCCCACCCCCCACTTCTTGCTGTCAGTGAGCAGGATCTTTGTTCATTAACAAGGATTTACCATAAATAGTCAAATGAAGTTGTGCCTGGATTTTCATTTATTCTCAAAAGACACTGGGGCAAGACACTTGAAAGGTGTCTTAAGCAGAAGGAAAGAGAAGCCATATTGTAGCATGTGGATCAAATTGAGGGAGAACAGATTTCCATCTTGAGATGAAATAAGGGTGGTAGAGGAGGGGGAGAAGAGTACCTCCTTTTCCCCAAACACACTATGACAGATTACAAGGCTTGCAGCTGGAGTTAATCCAGATTTCTGTTTAATTAAATAGTAGCAGTCATTCTGCCATATTATATCAGAATGCACAAAGGTGATATGAAGGTGATATGCGACATATACATGCTCACCTCTTTATTTTCATTGGAAAGCAAAAAGGCTTTTGGTTCTAACATGTTAAAAAGAAGAAAACATAGCTTATCTGTAACATGCATTTTTAGTTTGCTCTATCCTGAAGATTTAAGACAGGTGACAAGACTGTCTCAACATGTGAATGTGATTTTATAGGATTGTTACTTAACATTCTTACATGTGTTTCCTTGGAAGTGACTTCTTGTAGGCCACTTTATAAACTACTGAATGAAAATTAATGGAAGTATTCATCTTTCACTCATTAATAGTTACAGTATGTTAGGATGTGTAATGTGAAAAGCTGCTCTAACTAAGCAATTACAATTACCTCTTGAACACTCAACTACTCATTCTACCATATTCTGTAAGAGTTATGCTCCCTCTCTCTTCTTGTTAGTCACATGGAATGTGAATTGGATCTTGCAGAGCAACCTGGCCACTTACAGCATGCTTTCAAGTGATCCACAGCACCTTTCTGAGATTTCGGACGTTGAACCTCTGACATCTGCTGCACCAGGGCATTAGAAGAAGCAGTGAAGAAAGAGGCGGCAATCTCCTCTCCAGTATCATCTTAGGGACTCTGGGACGTCCAATCTGCCTTAAAGCCCCTGAGATATGCCCCCCTCGCCGGACCACAGGCCTGCACCCTTAAGAGTCATACTAATGCTTAACATGGATTTGGGTTTGAGCAACATATTTATTTCTCTCTGAATTCAAAGTTTTACTTCAGTCTGCTGTGACAAGCTCTGGTAATTATGAGGAATGAAAGCAGCACAATTTAAACAGCAAATAGGTATTTATACAACTACAAGTCAGGTTGAAGTTTGGATGACAGGCTGACTTTTAAACAGTTGATACACTGGGGGGGGGAAGCCAACTCCTCTAGGGCACAGCATGCCAATTGTTCTGGAAAATGTCGTTTATCAGTATTTGGACTGGTTATAAAGTGAGTACGTTTAAAAATATGAATGGAAGGATAATGTTTATCACCTGTCCTGCCTAACTCTTCTAAATAATACAGCTCTTAAAAATAAGCTGCTTCATCCATCAGTTCTGACTGCCATTTCATACTTGGGGTTCTGTGTACCTATGTGTGAAAACAACATACCTTTGAAGAGAGCCAGCAGAGGTCACTCGACCAGCTAGAGTTGAAAGATTAAATAACATGTCTTCGCTAAATTCTGCTGGGCACTTTGTCATTTTAATAACACTTTCATTCCAGAAAGTTTCAGCAGCTACAGTCATGATGCTTAATTGCTCTCATTTATCTCTCTAATAAATGATGTCATTGACTTAGTGCGGTTGTAGGGAGACAATTGGCAAGCCAATATGTAAATCTGCTACATTTAACCATGGAAACCAACAGTGAATGCACAGACCTATGGAAAAGAGCAAGTGCCTTTAAATAGGAGCAAAGCTGTTTTCACTTAAACCATCCGAGTTTGCTG
The DNA here is from genome assembly GCF_009819535.1 of Lacerta agilis. Lineage (NCBI taxonomy): Eukaryota > Metazoa > Chordata > Lepidosauria > Squamata > Lacertidae > Lacerta > Lacerta agilis. The sequence goes on along the minus strand of NC_046318.1, from coordinate 52,997,962 downwards.
TAAAACATTTATGCCATGCCATGTTCATGCATCTCTTAAAAATTATAATAGACCCAAAGAGATGCAGACACAACTGGGGTTTTTGTGTGTGTGAGTAGAAAAGCTATGTTGGGGTATCACTGGCAGGACTTTTGACATTTCAGAAAGGGGAACCACCGTCTAAAGATTAGCTCTGCAAACTGGACTATCCCAAATTCAACATTTCCTTCTTCAGAACCCAAGTTCAGCCATGGCTGGCTCTTAAGTTCAAAGGGGCCTTGGAATGGAACTGTCTGGTGAGTCTTCCTATATTGCTGGGACCCACCTGTCATTGGGCAGTGAGCACTACTATTTATTTCTGCTGGGTTTGGGTGGCTGGCCAGGGGAAATGGAAGAGAGTGGCAGCAATAGCACCATGTGACTACCATTGCAATTGCCCACATCAGTGCGATGAGAAATGGTGCACAGCACAGCATTGGAAGAGGAGGTCTAGGGCAGTAGTGGACCATTCACATCAGAATTTTTTGACTGAAGGGTGGTATAGGAGTATTTTTAAATGAACAAATTGAACTACCTGTATAGTGGTGTATAGCTGGCATGTATTGTTCAGCATCTGTTAGTACTGTCACATATAAAGGGCCTGGTTGGTTCACACCACTAAATTCCTTATTGAATGTATACATGACTGTGTGTACAGATATAGTACAAGCTGAGCTGTACATGCAGTGACTGGTTGCAATTTTTGTGATTGGAGCTGCATGAAAATGTGCCGTTATGTTTTTATATCAGTTGGAAACTGCCCAGACTGGCTGGGGCAACCCAGCCAGATGGGCAGGGTACAAATATCATCCTCGTGATCACTACCTTATCACTGTTGTGTATATGCAGCCTGTACTAGCCTTTTTTCAAATAGTGGTCCATCTCAATAGTGATCAGTGACCATTTAATGGCGGGGGGAGGTAGGATCAGACACACAGACAATCACAAACCCTTAATGCACACACACCTAGCCACACACATTCTCATCTGACACTGGCACACATTGCTCACATGTACACTCTCTCACAAGCATGACACTGATGCATACTCCTTCCTCTCCCTGCCTCACACACACATGTGGAGGGGAAAGAAGGCAGGCTAGGGGCTGTGAGCAGGAGAGTGTTTGGTGCTTCATGGGAGTAAAGGAAGGCTTGTCTCACCACACAATACAGAGGAGCTGTTCATGAAGAAAGAGGATGATAACTCTCTTTTCCTCCGGTTAGCAGACAGCATCATTTCTCTGCTTTGTTGTGAGAAAGACAAGCATCCAAAGGGAAAAAAATCAGGTCTAAGGAAAATGTAAGGTCAGGAAGACAAGGCAGTACCACTGCCATGAGAAGCAGGGTGGGTGTGGACACTACCCCCCCCATGGTCAACCAGGACTTCTGAGTGTGCAAGTGTTACAATACACCGTGTGTCAGACTTTTAAGTTCTCATCTCTCAAGTAAAATAAACAAAATGGAGGGCAGGGTGTGTTACTGCAAACATATGCACAAGTCACATACAAACTCTCTCACACATGCTCTTTGGCAAATCAATGAAAAAATAAGGAAGAACAAACAGCTCTAACTGCAGCAAGATGGCTGCCTGCTTTGCTCTGAGAATGTGCTGCCCAGGAAAGAAACTTCATTCTGATTGGCTGTGGAAAGCCATAGCCTTATTAGTTCAACATGCCCCTCTGTGTTAATCCCAGTGCTATTCCAGAATAGGGTTGAGAAGCAAAACTGTCAGTTTGGAGGTTCAGTTGCCCTAGGAAAATACTAATGTGTTCTACTTATGTGAGGTCTTTAATTTGTTTGTTCCTTGCTGGAGACAGCAGGTGGAACAACTGCCATATCAATGGGATCAAAAGAGTGGATTGATTGACTTCAGAAGATGGACAAAAACCAGCTGGAGAGTGATAACTCTGCTCTCTGTAACTGAATTGGAAGGATGGGAGTGATGTGGATGACAAGAAACAGAACACTGACATAGCAGTGCCCTAGTCACTGGGTTGAAAGACCATTTGGCCCACCTGCAAGCTATAGAATTGAGGGATTTAAAAAAGTTGACTGGCCTTAAACAGTTCAGAAAGTCCCCACACATCTAATTAGAGCATTTAACTTGATACATTTTCCAGTTCAGTTCAGGTCTAAGTGGCTTGCACTTCAGGAAGATAGAAAGCTATGTTATTGGTTCACGTAGCTCAGTATCGTCTACACTGACTGGCAGCAGTTCTCCAGTGTTTCATAGAATCATAGAATTGTACCCCCTGCAGTGCAGGAATCTCAACAAAAGCATCCATGACAGATGGCCATACAACCTCTGCTTAAAAACCTCCAAAGGAGTCCACCACCTCCTGAGGGAGTCAATTCCACTGTTCAACAGCTCTTGCTGTCAAAAAGTTATTCCTGATGTTTAGTCGGAATCTCCTTTCTTGTAATTTGAATCCATTGGTTCAGGCCATACCCTCCAGAACAGGAGAAAACCAGCTTACTCCCTCCTCCATGTGACAGCCCTTTAGATATTTGAAATGACTATCATATCTGCTCTCAGTCTCCTCCGGGCTAAACATTCCTAGTTCCTTCAACCATTCCTCATAGGGCTTGGTTTCCAGACCCTTGGCAACCATCTTGATCACCCTCCTCTGAATACATTTCATATGGGTGATATTCCCAGTCCTACCTGGTGATGCTGGGGATTGAAACCAGGACCTTCTGCATGCAAAGCAGATGCTCTACCACCGATTTATGGTCCTTCCCAACTCTAGCTAACACCCCCCCCCCCCGCAGCTCTACTAAAAACGTGTTACACTTTAAATATCCTGGATGACTCTGCCTAGCACTGGGTAAAATTACAGTTGCAAGTGTTAACAATTAAGGCTTTTTTGAAGATAATCTGCTGTAGTAGGTAATGTTCCTTTAAGGTTGCAAATTATTCATAGATATATTTTCATTTTACTTTTCTGTTATGGAAATTGTAATAACTTAGGGGCTGAAATGACATCGCATTTCCAGACAATGTGAGAAGCTATTTATACTGTTTGTGAATTGGCACCATTGAAATATTTCTTCCCTGTATTCACAATATATCAGCCTGATCCACAACCAATTTGAGACAAAGTCTTTGGATTTCAGCAGAACTGACTTCAGTTAAACTAAATTGCCTTAGCCGAGTTTGTGGGGAGGCTGAGAGACTGTGGAGGAGGACCAAATGTCTCATAGATGTCCCCATACAAGCTGTCTGTGCTGCCTGTACTTCCAAAATATATTCTCAGATAATGGCTGTTTGACTGCAAAGAAGGTGGCCTTAAAACAATTGGGTTCGGGAACAAAATTGAACTCTGCAGGTTGTCAAGATTTTCAGAGAATTAGTGCACCTGAAGTCAAAGGCAAATCTGCCCTTGACTTCAACAAAAAACAGCATTTTCCTTCAGACTGCAGCCCCTTTTAACCATTTCCACATGTTCAATAAATGAAGGCGGGGAGTGGTTGTGTCCACTGGCCCTGATCCAGATCTCCACACATTAACTAAAATGTATGAAAGAGGCCTAGGCAGGTACAAATATACAGTACATATCTACACATCTACACAGTAACACAAACATATTTTCTCCGTCACTTCCCACTCTGTGGAATGAAAACACATACACTGTCATGTGATAGATAACAATCCCATGACTGCAGACACGGGGAATGAATCTCCAACAAGTGCTCCCCCTGAAGATTACTCCTCTTCCCTCTTTGCTCCTCAGATTCAAGTAATTATTTCATCAGTAGCTTGCAAATGCAGCACAGAACTTGTTCCCTCAAAACTTACACTACTCCCCCTCCCTGAATATTTCTCTCATGCCATAAGTTGGGGAGCAGGAAGATAATATGGATCTTCCTTGGACAATGCAAAATATTACTCTTACCTGCTTAAACATGTCTCCTCTCCCTATTAAAAGGGCCACTCCAGATAGTAGCTGGTATGCTCCCACTTGCCCACAGCTGTTTTTCTTTTTTTAAAAAAATAGTATTAAGGCTTCATGTGCGTTTGAGCAAAGTAGTTAGCTGACAGCCTCTGCCTATCTGGAATTAGGCTGAAGAATATCCAGGTTAGGTGTTGTGTTTGGTTTTAGATATTTAACCCCAGCTGCACCCAATGGATGGGGAACCTGTGACTCTCCAGGTCCTGTTGAACTCCAATTCCCATCAAACCCTAGCCAGCATGGCCAATGATAAGGGATGATGGGAGTTGTCCAACAACATCAGCAGGACCACAAATTCCCCATCCCTGAAATATGTAATCTATAATTGTTTAAACATAATTTGCAACAATTCCTGAAGTGCCTCCTACCAAGCATAATTTTAGTGTGAAAATAAAAGGAACTGAACCTGTTTGTGTGAAATTAAACACCGCTATCTTAAACAGCTGACAGAAAAGACAGCTACATATTTCAGGTTAAGAATCTCAATTAAACATTTGGTTGCCACGTTCAGACCTCACAACACTCCCCCACCCCCTCAAGCTACAGTAAAACACAGGAAGATCACAGAAATAGATAAAGATCTCATTTGTGGAAACATTAAGGTTGCAAAAAAATAAAACACCTGACAGAAGCCAGAAAGCTAGAAACTCTATGATAATCTGTCCTTTGCTCTCACAGTGTGACAAAGAGGAACTCAACATTTTCTGAAAACTTTTAAATGTCCGTCCCCCCCGCATTTCCCCTTTTGCCTCACTGCATCAGGTATTTTAAGGGTTAAGTATTCAAATGTAACACCTGTGCTATCACAAAAAGTACACTGGAGTTTTGACAAGCCCTTTAAAACTTACACCAAAATAAATTTGTTAGCCTTTATGGCTCCACAGCACTTAGTTTGCTTAGTTGCTGGGCACAGAAGCAGTTGCGCTGGGTACAAAATTGTTAGGGGGCACCAGTGCTTTTTTCTGGGGGGGATGCAGGGGTACGCATGCCCCTAAACATTTTGTGAATCTAAGTTTGGCCTCATTGAGGGACATTATTTCAATATGAGTAGGAAAATGAGAGTAACTCTAAACATTTTTTAAAGAAAAAAAGCACTGGGGGCACAAAATTTCAACATCCGGCGTTGCCTCAATACAGCTGTGCGCTTCCATTGCTGGGCTCCATTGAAAATGGCTTCTACATGCAAACCAGGAAGTGACCTCTTCAGACAATAAACGACTCTTCTCTTATCAGTGCTGGATTAAACCATACAGAGGCCCCATGGTAGTCGAAATCTTGGTGAGGCCCTGGCAAATAATCTCCTAATATGTTTTTGTAGTTTTCTTTCAAGATCAAATCAATATTGTTTTGATCCATTGTTGCAGGGCCCCTAAAAGGTGTGGGGCCCATAGGTCGGTGCCTACTGTGCCTATTTGGTAATCCAGCACTGCTTCTTATCTCTGTGGCTGTGATCTCCTGTGTGGTGTGGACACCATTAGGCGGTTGAATGTGTGTGCATACTCTGTCTGTTTCCCTCCCTCCCAGCCTGCCTCTGTATAGCCCCAGGCACTGGCAACCCATGCTACACCACTGCTAAGTATTGTCTATACCAGGAGTGGGAACCTCAGGTCTGAGGGCTGAATTATTATTTATTATTTATTGAATTTATATACTGCCCTATCTGGCCTTTGGAACTCTCTCCATATGACAGCTCCTCTCCCCAGGCTACTCTCATTGGTTCTGCATCACACCTCAGGTGTTCTTGCCTGCCTGGATGTGTCCTTGAACACTGATAAGGCCTCTTTCTTGGCTGGAGTGTGTGTGTGTAAAAACTAGCCTACCGAACAAAGGTAAATTTTACATTTATTGCTCTATCCACTTTTGTCTCCGAGCTCACACATCACTGACACGTGGCCCTTGGAATATTGCCCAGAAGGAAATGAAGCCCTCAGTCTTCCCACTCCTGGTCAATAAACACAGCCCCTACCTGGATATTCCAGAGTTTGAAGCCAGACCCTTTTCAATGCAATGTAAGTTCTCTACCACTGAACCATTGCCCAGCCACACAGAAGTGAGTGTCAAAGAACTGCATTGGAAAATTTGGACAAACGCGAATTTTGAAGAAACACTGTTTTGGTTCAGGTTTTGGTTCAGAAAGTGAAAAATTGGTACTGGTATGTTCATCTTTAAATGTAAACAATTGATTTTCTCCCTGATCCCTAGGCTTAAGGCAGCATCCTATCTTCATCTCAGCCATCCTTATAATAACAATGGAACATACACTAGTATTGTTATTCCCACATTGCAGAAAAGAGGCTGAATCTGATTAGAGCGCTGCTCACTTAAAAGCAAAAGTGTAAGTGGATGGGGTAAGAATTTCAGCAGGGACTGAGCTCATGGAGCTCTTAGTCAACAGGCTACATTAACAGCTCAATGGTGATAGTGGTGACCGTAAGGAAACACTTCCAGTTTTGTAATAGGAAAGTGACCCCAAGAATAGATATCACAAATAGGCAATTCCTTTCCCTGCAAAGTGAACTATCCTAATCATGATGCTTCCTTTAGTTTAGTAGAATGCAGGTTGTTCCAAGCAGGTTTTAGCACATGCAGTTTGGTGTTCAGGAAAAAAAGGCTTTGCAATACTTTCAGAAAGTAAGTGTGTGTGTGTGTGAGAGAGAGAGAGAGAGAGAGGGAGAGAGAGAGAGAGAGAGAGAGAGAGAGAGAGGAATGTCATCTCTGTACCTTCTCTTGTGAGACCGTGCTGTCTGTTCCTGACAATGTCTACTGAATAAACCTTAGCATGAATAACCAGAGGAGGGTGCTGGTGGCAGGAGAATAAAAACTACATTGAGGGATGTGTATATATATATATATATATATATATATATATATATATATACACACACACACACACACATACAGAACATGTGAAAGATAAAGGTGTAGAGAACATGACAGTCTGTCTGCTGAAGTCTAGGCTGATAAAGGCAGCTGTTTGTTGAGACATTGTGTTTTACCCAAATACTGGGAGGGTAACAAAGCGTCCATGAGAGGGGAAAAAGTGGCTGAATGAACATTTTAATTAATTCATGTGCAATTTTAATTAAAAACATAATGTGTCAGGGAAATGAATAATGCCGCTGGGCAAAAAAGTAACAACACAAAAAAACTGGATTTTTCTGTACAATTTCCCACTTTGTTTCTGGTCCTGAAAATGATCACTCTTATGGAGGAAAATCCTCTTACCCTAAATGATTTGCCCCTTCTCCAAAATAGTTCTAACAAAACTGATGGTGAAAGATTAGCTTGTATAGTGAGAAATAATTTTATCTGCTTCTGCATATATTGGCCCTGACACAGAGGGTGGGGTTGTTGTTCTTATTGCTGCTGCTTTTGCTGTTTCTCATGTTGAATATAACAGTAAAATTGGCTACATGTCCATTGTTTTATGCAAAGATCAATGTTGTCAGTTCTAAAAACATTGGCCGCTTGTTAGAGGACCTGGACCTGGCACAGAATAATGATCAGCATTGTCTAAACCCGACAGCACTGGAAATCTGTTTCATGATGTACATGCGTATAGTCCTAGGTGATGTTTTGGTTACCTAGAAGGGTGACTGATTTGTAGAAATGGCGGAAGCCATAGTTCATTGGGGCCATAGCTCATTGGTAGAGCATCTGCTTTGCATGCACAAAGTCCAAGCGTCAAGCCTCAGGATCTCCAGGTAGGGCTGGGAGAAACTCACTGTTCAAAACCATGGGAAGCCACTTCTAATCAGTGTAGACACCACTGAGCTTGATGGGCAAATGGTTTGACTTGGTATAAGGCAGCTTTCTATGTTCAGAGAGGCACACCTGGCCCTCCACCCTGTGCAAGGGCCTCTCCAGATTGGGGGCTTCTGTACAACTTAGTGCTAAAAATGTTCGCCAGCGCAAGAATTTCTTCTTGTACAATGGAACAGTCCCCCCCCCCATGTACTGCCTTTATCTGTTCTGGGAGTTCTCGTGCCCCTCTGAAGCAGATTTGGGGATGGTGCAAGATATGCAGGGGGAAATCCCATTGCACTAGTGCTAAACTTTGCACTAGAGCAACTATTTAGTTTAATATAGCTGGGGTTCTTTGTAGATGTATTCTGCAACACAATAGAAATGGAAATAGATATGCTTTATTGTCACTGTACCACATGTTTACAGTGAGATTAAATGAGCCTCCCCCCTATACTAGCCCATTCACACATCGTTCTGCTTTATTAATTGTTCTGCCATACTTCCCCAATGTTATTGCATTATTTTCATCTGGAGCGGCACTCTTGTGCTAAAGTGCAACAGAAGTGGGTCAAAAATAAGCAGGAACTTTTCTGGTATAAAACAGGAAAGGATTTCAGCAGGAAGTTACAGGACACTTACTGATTGGAAAGGTTTCTCTTCAACCAGACATTTGGCAGATTAACATTCTAAGGCTTTTACAATGTGTTGGGGGGGGGGGTTCTATTGGTTTGCTTTTGCTTTATTATTTATTTTGCATTCTCATTTTGTATTTTTCTGTTGTGATCTCCCTTGGGAACTTTGGAGCATGGGTGGTATATAAATTTAATAAACAAATTTAATAAACAATGAAGAAGCGACTCCACCCCCATAGTTCAGCCTGGACACTGAGGTCCAGCTCCGAGGGCCTTCTGGCTGGAGGTTCCCTCACTGCGAGGAGTGAAGTTACAGGGAACCAGGCAGAGGGCCTGCTCGGTAGTGACGCCTGCCCTGTGGAACACTCTCCCGCCAGATGTCAAAGAAATAAACAACTATCTGACTTTTAGAAGACATCTGAAGGCGGCCCTGTTTAGGGAAGTTTTTAATGTTTGATGTTTTTATCGTGTTTTTAATATTCTGTTGGGAGCCGCCCAGAGTGGCTGGAGAAACCTAGCCAGATGGGCAGGGTATAAATAAAATGTTGTTGTTGTTGTTGTTGTTACTGAAATGAAGCGGTGGTGGACTGCCAGTTGGTTTGAAATGACAGTGTTTAACTGCACCTCACCTGCACAACTTTTTATCATGAAATAGTACACAAACCCCTAAGTTGATTCTTGCCCTGCAGAAGAGGGGGGGGGAATACAGTTCTGGCACACATTTTCTCCACCACTGCTCTGAAGGAATTGGCAGTACCACACGGCTGCATTCCAGTACAAATCAAAAAAGCCATTGGGAGATCAATTATGAATTAATTAGCAAATCTGATATTGTAGAACAAATCTGATACTGCAGATCCTGGCTCACCTGTGGGAACTCAGGGCCAATGAGGACACTGGAGCGGTGAGTGGGCAGGCCTTGGGGACTCAACTTGTCCCCTTGCTGCTCTCGAGTTCTGTGTTGCCTGGGAAAGTCTGAGCAGGGAGGGATGCTTGTATGTTTGGGTGAATGTGCATAGACTCCTCCACACAAAAGGGAACTCAGATCGTACAGGATCCCCAATCACAGGACGTGCTCCATGTGTGTTTAGCTGAATGTGTAGAGATTCCCTCTCCAACCCTTCCCACTTCACTGAATCTCCAACCAGTGGGGATGCTGGGGACAGTGCTAGCATGCATGGCCTTGCTCTTCCCTGCATGTGTTGGAGGTAGATGTCTGATCCAGGTTGTCTCCCCATCATTGATGCATGCTCATTGCAAGGCTTCAGTGCAACAAGAAAAATACAAGGCACATTCTATTATGGCACATTGCACATTCTATTCTGGCACATCAGCCCAAGGGTCACATTGCCTTCTGGCTAACCTTCCGGGGGCCAGTGGTGGGCAGGGCCAGAGTCAAAAGTGGGTGGAGCAATTGGTCAATTGGTGTAAATTTCACCTATACACAATAAGGCAGTTTCTGCACACATTCTGCACATACTCTCTGTATCCTTCTTTCAGACAAGCAAGAGGCAGTGTTTGAAGACACAATCCAGCCAGGCAAAAACATTTGGTGGGGTAAAGCAGGGCTAGTGAATGGTGCAGACTAGGGAGAGAAAGTGTGACCTGGGAAGAGCTGCATTATGCTCCTGGGCCTGAGGTTCACCACTGTCTTAGCTATGCAGGTAGAATACCCTCCAACATCCCACCTGATCAAAATCGGAATACATGTTTTTTGGTTTCACCCTCTCCTCTCACTCGTATTTTGGTCCGTGCTTGGGTACGAGCTGGCCGACTCATGCCAGAGTGTGAGAGCAAAAAACAAGCGCCTTTGGGTCTAGCACTCTGGAATGAGACCCCACAAAAGGGACATTTTGGAATCCAATCAGAAGCCGTGATGGATTTTTTAATTTGGGGCTGTCCCACTCAAATCGGGACAGTTGAAATAGGTACTGACATTATCCCTAATCTCAAATCTTTAACTGACATCAATGGGAGGCAAAAGCACATAACTTTGTTTGGCTCACGGCCCAAGTTCAGAGACTGATTATAGCTGAAGCAAATAATCAGTAAACCACAACAAGCATTTTAAAAATTCAGAAGATTTAGGCTCACAGAAATGGTTAATGTCTGCTGTTGCAGATGTGAAGTTAATGAATGTAATCTAACACATCTTGAGATAAACTAATATGCATACTGATATAAACAATAATTCCAGTCTTTTAAGAGTGGAAATCTGGTGTTTATTAGAACAGTTCATAATCATTCCCATTTCAAGTTCTGCATGAGAATACGCTATAATGAGGGATTTAAACTCTTCTAATTAGACATGGTTTTTTTTCTTTTCTAAAAAGCACACTGATAATTAAAATAGTGAGGGTTGCACAGAGAAGCATAAAAACATTGCAAAAAGCTACAGGAGAAGGAAACACACACCCATATGCAAAGTGTCTCCTGGGAACTACTGGTGTTATATTTTATTCAGGGCCAACCCAATCATGAGGCAGAATGAGACAATTATCTCAGGCAGCAGCCACAGGGGAACAGGGAATCAAGCACCCCTCCACACATGGAGACATACACTCTGACTACCTCACCCTTGGTTGCTGGTCTTAAGTTTAATCAGCTTTTCTTTGCAATGGCAAACTATGGCACCCCAGGCACTTTCATGACCTCTGTACCCGTAATGCCTACCTCTGAGGAAGGATCCTCATGTCATGTCACTTCCTCAGAGCAAGGCTGGGAGGAGGTAGAGTGGAGAAGCCACCAGCCCTGCTGCTGCCAATGTGGAAGCAAAGTGAAAAGTTAGACAGGGGAAGAGAAGAAGGAAAGGGGGCAGCAGGGGAAAAGAGGAGAATGGAGATACGGTGGCAAGGAGGAGTATGGTGGTGTCTGCAAGAAGAAAAGTGTGTGTGTGTGTGTGTGTGTGTGTGTGTGTGTGTGTGTGTGTGTGAAGGGGTGCAATTCCTTGCTGGCCCTGATTTTATTTCTGAGGGCAAAGCTATCACAATACTGTTGCTTCAAAAGGAGGGCATATTTTAGTACAGAAATATGTTCTATAGAGTAGAAAAGAACTACTAACTGTTGTAAACCCACTTTTGACCCATTTTTGCTGCTTTTCTGATACTGTATCTTGAATCACCTTCCCATAATCAGAAGTTTGGACAACATGCTAACATACCTTTTGCACCTGGCTGTATGCTATTTGCTGCCTCTGCAGTTTGTAGGACCAACCCTTTCCTTTTTGAAACGTTTTGTAATTAGCTAAAGAGAAATGAAGAGATGGCTTTTCATTACTGTACTGCCTAAATGAACTATTTACATCACATTTTTTAAAAAAATAAAAAGTAACTTATAACCTGAGCACACATTTTCACACACAAGTGACAAAGTGTGCCTTCCTACCTACCATCTGTGCTCAGATATTTTTGACCAAACTCTCTGCAGCGGACACAGCAGGATACATTCTACACTGCCCACAGCAATGAATAGGCTTGGAGGGATGAAAGATAATTCATCTGTCAACTTTCCTGAGAATTTTTGGCAAAGTGGCTTATGCCACAAACCAGCCCAGAGTTAGGCATGCTTAAGCACTTTGGAAATCAGTGCACTCAAATGCACTGATCTATGCCCTTACTTTGTTATAGCTGGTGCTGGACAGTGGCTCTAGTTTGTAGTTGGTACTCTGTAGCAATTGGTAGAGCAGATTCATTGTCCCCTTCATTCTTTTCCATGGTCACTTCCTGCATTACAAAAGGCACACACATGAATAGAAACAATGGCTCAACCCAGTTCAAAATGAAATCCAGTCTTGTGAATTCTTGAATATCCACCCACAGAGTTCTGTGATGCTTACATGAACTCAGATTTCAGAGTTCAATTCATGTGAAAGATGGCCATATGTAATGTAAGACAGAGCTCCTGTGCTTTTAATACTTGTGTGGGAGAGAGAATTTTTGCCAGACACAGCTTCAGGCAAGGCTCATCATCATCGCTTTTAATTTGTTTACCATCTTTCTATCTTACAATACTCAAGGCGGTTTACAAACTGAAGAAACAAAGAATGTTCACCTTATAACAATCTAATGCAGTACAAAAATATAATAATAAAACATAGCTTTAAAATAAGCAACCATATCAAATAAAGTAACATCCAACAATCATTAGAATAGTATAGAATAATAATATCAGCATATAAAAATTAAACAGAAACCCACTCTTAACAATTACAACAAATAATTTTTAAACTACAACCAATAAAACAACGGCAAGCCACAGTGCATAAAATAATACAATACACATTGAGAAGCAGAGACTGGAGGGTGGGGCAAGGAAGATGGAAGAAGGCCTTGCCTGGTGAAGTCTCTCCCCTCCCAGAAGATCAGAAGATCAGCTGCTGAAAACTCCTCTTTTCCATAATTATGACAATGGTGAAAACCTTGCAGCTTCACTCTCAGCCCATGCAGTCCCTTTCCATCCTGCAGATATTTCACAATATGTACTCTGTGTGCTGCAGCCTTTAATGAGTGTTCGGAAACCTTGGGTGGTTCAGAATGTTGACTAGGGTTAGGGTTAGTTATAAAGACCATGTGATCCCTACTTTACAATATTTTCATGGACTATCATGATTCAAACATGATTTAAAGTGATACTGATGACTTGTAAAGTTTTAAATAGATTGAGTCACAGAGTACCTAAATCACTGTTTTTTTCCATAAGGATCTGCCCAAACCTTGAGATCTTTGGGGGAGATCTTGTTCTCCAGTGGTGCCGACTTGAATATTTTTTGGGGGGTGGGGTGGGAATAAGCCCTGCCCCACAAGACATGGTGTCAGTTAGTCAAGTACTTTATTACGGTCAAAGACCAGCATAAGAAAAACATCTAAATAAATGGCATAACAGTATGAATCCAAGTGAATAATTATTAAATAAATAGGAGCAAGAACCAAACGTAGATTTAAACATATACATAGAATACTTAATTAAGCATAGATAATAGGTGAGTAAAAATTTATAAGAAAAATTAAAAGATGGGGTGGGCTTCAGAAGTGCGGATCTAACAATATGGGCCTTCAGTTTAGGATTGAATTGTAGCACAGACCATCAAGACATGGTGTGCACACCCCATTTGAATGGCAATGCCTATCAACTTGGGCGGGGGGCAGCCCCCTCAAATATTTTATTGTGGGTGCCAAAGGGACCCCAACCACCAGGAGTTGGGTCCTATGCTGTTCTCTGTCCTGCCAGTATGTATGTGTATGCGCATGCACAACCTATTTACCGGTAATACATATTTTTTTCCTAAAGGTCTAAGTTAGGGCTTGGGCCAGCACCAATGTGCTAGTTTAGATGTACCAACAAAATTCACAGATTTTGCTCTCTTTCTGCACTAACTTAATCTTGTTTGCACAGCACTGTGGAGGAGGCATCCTGGAGGTTATTATTGGACTGGTGGCTGGCTTAAGGGAAAACCATCAATGGGCCAAATAGGGCCCAGGGGCCTTGTGTTGCCTATCTCTGAATCTTGAACATTTTCAAGTGTAGCTAGTGTAGCATAGTGGTCAGAGTGCCAGATTCAAATTAGGGAATCAGGGTTCAGGTTTCCGCTCAGTCATGAAACTCACTGCGTAAGCTTGGACTCTGTCTGTGTCTGTGCCCCCTCTCTCTTGCAGTCCAATGTTCTTCATGGAGTTGTTGTCAGGATAAAATGGAGAGAGAACCTTATAAGGTACCCTAAGCTCCTTGGAGGAACAAGGGTGTGAGAGATGTAATAGATAAATTGAATACATAAAAAGCCATGCCCTGTCACCTGCATATATATATATATATATATATATATATATATATATATACACACACACACACACAGAGAGAGAGAGAGAGAGAGAGAGAGAGAGAGTGAGAGAGAGAGAGAGAGAGAGAACATGATATGAAAAGCGTTGGTTATAGAAAAATAATGGGAAAGACCTTTTTGGTGATCCCCAGCACCCCCACTATGAATTGTTGTCTCTAGGGAAGCTTGCCTGGTGCCTACATCATTTTCATTAAGAGGTGTCTTATAAATACAAATAAATAAATAAATAAATAGCAAAGCCCAAAAACCCATGTCAGTGATCAGCAAGATCCCTGTCTTGCCCATCTGCTTGCTAGAGACATCCCAAAATAGGCTAAGATTAAACTGAATCTGGAAAGGTTTGCATCGTAATGTACAATACTTTAACTAGTTATTCTCATTTTCATAAAGCATGTGGGGAATGATAAAGGAAGACTGATTTATGATCTTTCTGTACCTGAAAGGTGTAACATTCTATTTATCAAATAGCAGTTTTCTGGATTGGAAAATATCATGAACACATGGGAAAGCCCTCAGCATGGAACCATAAACCATTTTCATTTTCATTTTTTTCTTTTTTCACTTTTTAATTTAGCTATCTGTTTTGCATTACATAAATAAAGCAATGAACTCCATTTTCTTTTGTGGAAAAATAAATCAGTCTGCCAAACATTAGAATTACTGGTTAGCTACACATTATAAAATTGCACCTTTAACAGACAGAACAACATTTCTCAATAAGAATCAATCAGTTTCCAGTGACCTTCATGTTGATCAGTGGGGGGTCAGTCCTGGCATTAAATCATTTTGATTCACAGATGAGATCAACATATTCATATCAGTTTGCCAAATGTGTATTTTAATTTAAGCTTCCTCTGATTGATACATGTAATTTATGCTGCTTAGAACTAAGACCTCTTTTTTTTTTTTCATTTTCTTTATAACTAACCAGGGGAGACTTTCTTGGAAACAGATAAAGGAAAGACTGTAGTAATTTGTAGCAATGTGATGGTAGCCACACATGTTCTAGAATTAATGTTCTTCATTAGGGTGAGAAGTATCAGCTGCATATATACATCAGACTTTTAATTAACCAATGACCCATGACAGGATATAACACTCAAATTCATTAGCTTTTCATCCCTAGCAAAATAAAAATGATGCCATGTTTCACATTGTTAGAGTAAAAGTTTAATTATTTTTTTTAAAAAAACAAACAAACAAACAAATGCACAGCCTGATTTCCTTTTGGACAAATAGTGTGTTCCAAACATGTGACACAAAATAGTAACTTGAACATGAAGACATTCAAAGCACTGTGATAGTGGTGGTCTTCTACACACACACACACACACACACACACACCGAGAGAGAGAGAGAGAGAGAACAGTTCATTTATGTGTTTAAGCCATAGGTCATAACAAAACATATACACCACACAAAGGGTTTATTGGATGGCATCTCCTGTACAATACAAATTTCCTCATTACAAATAATGAATGCATAAATTAGAATTATAACTATTCAGCCAGAACTAAGTGCATTTTAGTTAACTGAATTATCTCACAAATATTTCTGTAAGAGGTGATGGGAAGATACAACAGTTACTGGATTCTCACATTTATAGTACTGATTACTGTCCAAATCTATAATGGGACTTGTGAACATTCTGGCAAGAAGCTTATTTCCCTATATGATTCTGGGAATAGAATTTTTTAATTCATGTTGTTGGCTACCTTGATTACCTTTTTGTTAGTTTGTTTTAAAATGTTAAGAAAGGTTCATCAAGGTCAGTATTGTGGTTTCAACAGTGACCATGGCAATAATAATAATAATAATAATAATAATAATAATAATAATAATAATAATAATAATAATAATTGGCCCCAGTCCATTTGAGTTTTACCTTTCCTTTCAATAAGTTCTCATCCTTCTGCTAGTCTTTCTTCATGTATTTTCTGTCACTGTCAAAACTAAAGCGATAAAAGAAAACCAATTCTCTGTACAGCACATTGCAAAAGGAAAGTCTATGACACAGAGGTTACATGATATACTTCTATAAAAATGTATACAGTACTATGAATTTAGGAAATTATTTGTGATCCTAAATTGCATCATCCATTTAATGAGTGTGCTGGCATCACTGCAAGTACCTGCTTCTGCTGTTGTGTCCATATATTTAAATGGAAAACCATCAGCTTAAGTTGCTTGTCACATGGTCACTGTAGGTTGGTCTGGCAGGGTGACTGGGGCATTGCCCTGCCAACCTCAGGCTGCCCTCACCCAGCGCCCGTCTACCTGCCTTGTTACTTACAACCAGTCAAAGGGGTGGCCCTGCCAGTCAGCTTCCTCCTCCTTAGTGTTGCCCTTGTAAAGTTCAGCAGCAAGGAAGATAGGGACAAAACTAGTATGAGTTGGGTCTGCTTGCCATTGGCTCTGGTGCTACCTGCTGTTGGTCTCCCAGCCTTCTGCCCTACCAGATCTAGTGGGCATTAGCTGCACTGGATTCAGTGGCTGCTGAAGGTATAACCATACATGGGTCTCTATTTATCATCCAGTGTAGCTTTTGTTACTTCCCTCAAGCTAAAAACAGAGACGTCATTCAGGCATGATAAAATAAACATGCTCATCTGTACATCAGATATGATCAGATTTTTAAAAATAGGCTGAAAATGTGAGCAATGGGTGTTATTGTCACTAAGAAGTGTCTCTTTCATTTATGTAGCTGTGGGTCTTCCCCCAAACCAAGCAAGGTATAATGCTCTGTATTGTGCCAAAAGACAAGGAGAAATTTAACAGAAAAGGCTATTATCTATCTAACAATCAAGATGTTTTCATTAAATCTACAGTACTTGTAGAGATTACTGCCCTGAAGCCATCTTGGCAATCAGAAACCAGGCTGCAGACACTCTTTGTTTATGAAAGTTAAGTGTGCCATTTGCCATTGTGGGAAGAGAAATTGTGGTCAGAACAAGCAGGCTAGGCGCCAGCCACCTCCTTATATACGATGGTTTTGTATACAGTTCTACTTGCCACTAGTAGGAACCGTGTTGTCAAATATTTCTGGGGAAAGCTTGCACTGTCTCTGTGTAGGTTGATTAGATGAGCCTTTCATATATTGGAAATCTGACTTCTTTCCAGCAACTTGATTTCACAAATGGAAAAACAGCATCTGTTTTCCTGCAGCTTCGCATATGGCTTTCAGTGTTGCTTAGGAGAGCTGAAGCAGGTAACCCACGTGAAGGGGGCCCCTCTGGAACATGGCAGCCTCTTGGGAGAGGATCACAATGGTCTACTGAGGGGTGGGCAGTGGCTCCCCAAGCAGGTAAAGCCGCAGGTTTAATAAACATAAGCAGAGACTCTGTCTGCATGGCAAATGACAATGAAAATAATCCTCTGGGTTTTTTGTTTTCTTTTTACCATGACACTTTAAATAGTTGCATATTCCACACCTTGCCTGTTCAATGGCTTTTAGAAATATCAGACAGCCACAAATGGAAACTGAATCAATTTTATTTTTAGAAGTGGCAGGAGCAACAGCAAAACAACATCTTTTCTCACTGTGAAAATTCAAAGGGAAATATGTGGTCGCCCTCTCTAGCTACCCCCAGGTGTCCTTAGATATCTGCACTATACATTGACCTAATGCTTCTTTTGTTTGCTTTCTTGGCCTGCATCCCAATTGGCAAAAGCTAAAGAGGAATTGAGATTTATTTGTTTTTTACATTTAAAAAAATACCTGTTTGTTTTTCCTGGGTTTGGTCTGCATTTCTGCCTGTGAAGGTCAAGAGATTGGCAGCAGCAGAAAGTGTGTTCCTGAATATATCCACAGGCCAGGTATTTTTCAAACAGATGCTCCCTTTCTGAGATTACACCGCCAATGACCTCAACCCTGAATTGGAAGGACAACTCAGTCTGCTACAAAGACGCAAGGAGAGTTTAATCTCCAGCCAAGCTAGCTAAATCTTTGACTTCTCCAGACAAAAGTCTGCTGTATTCTAAAACATGGCTTCAAACAGGTGGAAAATTGCAAGAACTGAGCAAGGATACCAATCATTTATAACATTTTACATAGAAGTATGTACATGGTGCTTTACAAAGAAGGATTAGGTAGGTTCCATCCCAAATAATTTACAGTCTAGAAACAGACACAGTAGAGGTGCATTCAAGGCAGAAGCCCACAACCCCATTCAGCAGAATGAGGAGGAGGGTTGGCTTACCAAGATTTGAAGTGAAGGTAATACCCATTGCCATCTAAAGAGCCCCACTCCCTAGAGCAGGGGTCACCAACCTAAGGTCCATGGGCCGGAAGCGGCCCACGGAAGTCATTTGACTGGCCCATGAGCCACCCCCGAACCGAGCTGTCCGCTCACGCACTAAACTGGTATAGGGGACTCGCTTCTGCGGAGCCAGAAATCGCGTCTGTGCATGTGCAGATGCCGGAAATTGTGGGCACGCACGCTCATGCGAACACGTGATCCAGCCCACAGAGGGATCTCCATGGGACCGATCCGGCCCAGGCAAGATAAACCTTGCCGACCCCTGCTGTAGAGCATGGGTAGGCAAACTAAGGCCCAGGGGCCGGATCTGGCCCAATCGCCTTCTAAATCCAGCCCACAGACAGTCCAGGAATCAGTGTGTTTTTACATGAGTATAATGTGTGCTTTTATTTAAAATGCGTTACTGGGTTATTTGTAGGGCATAGGAATTCATTCTCTCCCCCCCCCCCAATATAGTCCAGCCCACCACAAGGTCTAAGGGACAGTGGACTGGCCCCCTGCTGAAAAAGTTTGCTGACCCCTGCCCCAGAGTCTAAAATTATCTAACCACACCAGCAATAAAGACAACGGAGGAAGGGCAGAGAACTGGAAGCAGGGGTCAAGAGGGGAACAATATGTGATTGATTTAGTTTCATGTATTAAAGTGGGGTGGCTAATGTGGAGACCTACAAATGTTGTGGACTACAGTTCCCATTTGCCTTGAGCATTGGCCATGCTGGTAGGGGCTTATAGGAACTGCATTTCAACAACATCTGGGGGTACCATGTTGGCTACCCCAATATTATGGCTTAGTTACAGTAGTGCATTAGGATTGGGCTTCATGGAGAAGATGAATTTTGAAAATAAATTTAGGGAAGTAAGTTACAGGTGGGTAGCCGTGTTGGTCTGCCATAGTCGAAACAAAATAGGAAATTCTTTCCAGTAGCACCATAGAGACCAACTGAGTTTGTTCTTGGTATGAGCTTTCGTGTGCATGCACACTTATCTGAAGAAGTGTGCATCTGAAGAAGCGTGCATGCACACGAAAGCTCATACCAAGAACAAACTCAGTTGGTCTCTAAGGTGCTACTGGAAAGAATTTCCTATTTTGTTTCGATTAGGGAAGTAAGAGAGATGGTCACATGGTGGCAGTTCTAGGCATGTGGGGCAGCAAAGAAGGACAAGTGGAGCTGTTTTGGTGAGCATGAGACCTTCAGGTGGCTGTAGGTAGAGGAGCTGAACAAGCAGACATCATCAGGAGCAATATATCAGGATATAAAAGTGGTGAGATCGAGGTGGAGCAAGGATTTGAAAGTAAGGATGGGAAGTGTGTGGAAGGTTTGGGAGTGAACAGCAAGCCATGGCAGGGTTTGAAAGAGGGGTCCATGCAGGCATAGGCAAACTCGGCCCTCCAGATGTTTTGGGACTACAACTGCCATCATCCCTGACCAATGGACCTGTTAGCTAGGGATGATGGGAGTTGTAGTCCCAAAATATCTGGAGGGCCGAGTTTGCCTATGCCTGCAGTAGAGTATGCTGAATAGATGTGAGAGGATGAAGTAGGGACAAAGGAAAGCCATAGAAGAGAAGACTACAGTAGTTAAAGGAGCTGAGAAGAGCCAAAATGTGATCTACTTGTAGTTCTCCAGCACCCTGCAGAAAGGTATTTACAGTGGAAAGAGCTGAAGACTGCTTAGACAAAGAAGCCAAATGCACAAACAGCAGGAGAAGGCAAGCAACTAGAGTCAATTTCATGGAAGTGACTAATGGGAGACTGGCCCACCGGCTCCAACAGTCCACAGCTATTTTTTGTTTTGTTTTGTGTAACCAGATAGCTTGCCTTTCAGTTATTGATTTTCAGTTGTTATCTGTTTAATCTGAGACAGAGACCGAGTGCCTGTACAAAATGCAAATATTAGCAAGGCTGGTAAGAGCACACCAGGAAATGACCATCAAGTCAAACTCACTGCAGTCACAATCCTTTACCCCACCTATGTGAAGAAAGCTATAATTGGAAGGAAGGAGGATTAACTTGCATAAGCTACTTCATCACTACTTCTTCCCCTACCCTTGATAGGAAAACCATTGCTCTGGCACACATAGTGATGGTCAAAATACTCTGTAGATGAATGGCAAAGAGACAAAAATGGTAGCAAGTGTGCTGACTTTGCTTTTCCATCTCTTTCCTGCTGTCTGGGAAATAGGGGGAAATTGTTGATTAATATGTTATTGAGGGTAGATCTGTTAACTCTGATAGCCAAAAGCCTTCACTATACCTCTAATTACTTGATGCTGGGGGTGCACAACAATGGGATAGTCGTGCTTTGCTTGTAAGATTCACAGAAGCATCTGTTGGTCGCAAAGTATTGAACGAAATGGCTCTGATCCAGAAAGACGGTAATCATGTGATTTAACGAATCATGTGATTTAATGCAGGTTTTATGAAAGAAAGACATTATGGGCTTTTGAGAAAGATTCCCTGTATCATTTTGTAAGTGCTATTTTCCTCTCCTCTCTGCTACTGCTCTGTTTTGTAATTACAACAGAGACCTAACTTGGAGCAGCATGTTGTCAAATAAACTGTTGCCACTTTTATTCTTTCAATCAATTAAAAAATGGGAACATTAAGAAAGGCAAGCTGAAAGGACCCTCATGCTAAAGAGTAAATGCCTTCATTGTTTATATACACAAAAACAAGTGTTGGCTAAAAAGAAAATGGAATTCCACCTCTGAAACGATCGGAGTTCTGACATGGTATCATCCATCTTGGCAAAAGTTGACTGAGCAGATGATGGAGATCTACTTAACTTGGACTGAATCAAAGGTTTTGCTATTTTCATTTCACAGGCCAGATGTAGCTCATCATCAGTTGGAGCCAATAGCATGAGAGGTGTTAGAGTCTTGGAGTCCAAGAGAGAATCTGATCCAGCGTCAAAGAAGGCCATGAAAGAAGTGAGTGTTTGCACGAATGTTCTCAATTGTTCAGTGAACCTGCTGTTCAATTCTGGCAGAGCACCATCACTGGTGTAGAACAAGAGCCACTTCAGACAGTTTTTAAACAACTGCATCCTTCATTTCCATACAAACCTAATGTCTTGTATTTGGCTCTCCAAATATCTGGATGCAAACAAAAAAGGGGGTGGTGAGGCTTGTTAAATACAGGATGGGATACAGAAGGTGGGTATTTATGGCATGCAAATTTCAGAAGTTTGGTGTGCTGGCTTTATACTTGTTCACTTTATACTTCCACTTTCTCAAGACAGAGAATCTGGTTTTTATCATTCCCACCGAACACTGCAGCCACTCCATGCCATAGCAAAAGTTGTTCCTGGGGTTGGGAAAGCCTCCAGAGCAGAACATGATATGGCATGAAGTAGGTAGAGAGAATTGGCATTAATCACATCGTTGGCTACAACCAGCTATTTTGATATATATTCATTTCACAAATCTACCTCACCAGGACCAGTAGGCAAAGAAGAAACTTTTGGTACATATTCTCAAGAGACTTTTATACTTTATATTATTTAGTGGCAACATAGCCTCACATATCAATGAAAGGGAAGATTTTTTCCCCCATTGTTACACGAAATATACCAGAGAAATTTCACAAGCCTGCAGGCTGAGGTTGAACTTAACATTTGTTTTCTCCACTTCCATATGCCAACTTTTGTCAGGCCAAAGGTGATTGCTGAACACTCCAAGAGCCGCAGACAGAAACAGCTCTGTCAGGGCACAATGTATTGTGTTGTTTGTGACATAAACAGAAGGCCAGCCACTTGCCATTTCCCCCCCACCTCCATCACTCAACTTCTCCCGTGCTACAGAATCTATTTATACGAAAGGCATGCAGTGCAATCCTATGTCTGCTTACTCAAGAGACGGTCCCTCTAGGTTTAGTTGGGCTTGCTCCCTAGGAAGCATGTTTAGGACTGGAGCCTTACTTAGGAAATACACAGCAAAAAAGAGCAGCCAATGTATGAGCTGGTCCTGTAAGAATTAGCTTGCCACACAAATAATATAAAATAATATACATTTTTGTTATGTCTGAATAATAAATAAATGTGGTCGTTTGAACAACTTTTGACCAATTTATGTATCACTGCATGCCATGGATGTTGCCTATCTGGGATGTGCCCATGCCACATGGAATGGCAAACTCATGGGTGAACAGCAGCTCCAGTGTTCAATATTGCTAGTACATGAGCTGGCATTAAAAGAGCCTAGTTAGAAGGTAAGACACACACACACACACACACACACACACACACACACACACATCCATGTTCCTGCTAAGCTGATGTCAGTGGGTAGGATCCAGCTGGTGCAATTGTTCTCATGGAACAGTTCTCAATCCAGCTGAAGTATCTGCTAATGCAAGTGGAGGGGAGGCAATTCATGCCAGTCTCTCTCTCCTCCCACGTTCCCCACTTTTCTGGAAGGACCCCCAACTCTCTGGAACAGATTTTGGGGGTATTTGGAGGGCTGCCTCCTTTCTACTTGCATTAGCAGATGCCTTCACTGGAGCAAAAGCCCTTCCATAATTGCAAGAGCAGAAATGGGATCCCGCCCAAAGCTGCATGCTTTGGTGGACAACTACAACCATGTAGAAAGCTGGCAATGTGGCAAACTGCAATAGGTGGTGGCAACAGCATTCTTATCTGAATCCACTTAGAGTGAGAATGGCTGACACTCTTCCTGCTACACTTCTGAACTCTGGGCCAAAATTTACATGTCTGGGAGGTGCTGGATCCCTTGGCCTTCAGATCATGTGGATGATATACAGTACTGCAGTTGAGTTACTTGAAGGGTCTGGATTCAGAGGAGCTAATGTGCTCAAAGGAAAGCAGGTATGTGTGTGGGAAAGGGTATGTTTAGTGAAGTGGAGATAAGTGCAATGAGAAGCAAAGGGAATCTTTGTTTCAAAGAACTTGCCAAATTCTTTCTTTCTCTGTGTGTCCCCCCCCCCTCCACACTTTTCATGAGAAAATGCTACTTGGGGTGGGGAAAGAGGGAGGAGAAGCAAAAGAACCTGTGAAAAAGAAATGCTCCAAGGGGATGGAGGCAAACACCATATACGCTGGGGCTTTTTAAGACAGCAGAAGACACAAAGCGAGAGCGACAGTTATGCTATCACTAGAGGGAGAAAGGATGCTCTCCGTGGTCCTTTCCAGCTCAACTGTTAATGTGATATAGTTCTCCTTATGCCTAACTCATAACTGTTGAAGAAGCAAATGGTCGGTCTAATAAATATGGTGAATTTTTAATATATCCCAATACTTAAGTTTTTATCTCTCCCCCCCCCCCCCGCACTCTTCTTCCTTCATAGTCTGTTGATTTAACTGAAATATTAATGAATATTATTACAAAGTAGCCCTTTTGTATTTTACACACCATTTGCTGTGTTGGAAATACATTTACTAAAGTGTTATGCATGGATTTCTTTTTATATATCTTATAAAAATGAAAGAACTGGTTCTCTGTCTCATCTCTTTCTACGCTCTACAATCAGTATGAAAGCCAGAGGTCCCTTCGGCACTGAACCCAGATGAGAAACTGCTCAGCTCTCGACTCCGGTCTGAATTTCACTTAGATGATTCCCTATCAAGTTTTTTAAAAATAAATAAATAAAGATATTCTATTATTTATATAACCGCTTTATATTTCAGCCCCAAGACTTCATGCACTGGCAAATTACTACTTAGAGAGGAACACCAATTGCACT
Source organism: Lacerta agilis (assembly GCF_009819535.1). NCBI lineage: Eukaryota > Metazoa > Chordata > Lepidosauria > Squamata > Lacertidae > Lacerta > Lacerta agilis. Next base: position 52,973,820 of record NC_046318.1, on the reverse strand, counting down.
GCCAGTCCAGTATCATAAATTATGACCTTAGAGATGCTAGTGTTCAGGCAGATATAGATGCCAGTATCCATGAAGCTGGAAAACATGATCTGTGGGGTGCTGCCCTAAAAAGAGTATTTAGAAAATTCATCTGGTCAATGATGTAGCAAACAAAGCTGTATCTGGGGACCCATTTTGCACTGTTTATAATTCTAAGAATATAAGAAGAGCCTGCTAGATTAGGCCCACCAGATGCCTGTTGGAAGCCCACAAACAAGACCTGTGCACAAATAATTCCTGGGTTAGTTTCATCTGCATAGACTGCCAGTATGTTTCTGGGCACAATGTAAGATGCCCATAATTACCTCAAGAGTTTAGGACCTGGAATACCTTCTCCTATATTAACTGGTCCAACCATGGAATTAATTGTCAAGCACCCTCTGCCACCAGAGGTCCAACTGGCCGGAACAAAGAACAGGACCTTCTCTGTATTGGGACCTATGTTGTGTTATTTCTTCTCTTGGAAGGCCAATTAGCCTCCTCAATGAATGGTGCAGCTAGGAAATTTTAGACCCTGGGCTTAATGGTCTTTCAGGGGCCTGTATTTAGATGACCATGTTGCAAAGCACCCAATTTACAATTCCCTTCTACGTAACCACTGCAATTTCATACTTTACAACTGCTTCTATATTCCTTCTACGTTACAGAAGAAGTAGCCAATGTGGTGCCCTCCAAATGTTGTTGGACTATAACACCCAACATCCCTGACCAATTGGCTATGCTGTCTGGGCTGATGGGGATTGCAGAACATCTGAAGGGCACCATGCTGGCTATCTCAGCGTTACAGCAAAAAATCAGGCAAAAACTAGTTTGGCAACCCTGATTAAGATAACAATAATTTTATGAGCATGTGTAGTTTCACATTTTGAAAACTCACTTAAAGCAATATGTACAGGAATGGTGTTGGCTTCTGTTGCCCTGATACTGAAGGCATTTACTTAGGAATATATATCTGCCTCTTCAACTATAAGCTTTTTTGAAGGAGCAGGAGGAGGAGGAATATGACAGCTATCAGTGTCAGCCCTAATGGGCCCTGGCATGCCCATGCTATCCTAGGAGGCTGTTTGCAGTTGCCTCCATCAACTGACACTCTCTGGATATTCATTTAGGGGCTCTAGTGCATCAGTTCCCTCATGGATACCATTTACATGGGTGGGATTCTTAGGCTTGCCGATTGGAAGGTCAGCAGTTTGAATCCATGTAATGGGGTGAGCTCCCATTGCTCTGTCCCACCTCCTGCCAACTTAGCAGTTTGAAAGCACACCAGTGCAAGTAGATAAATAGGTACTGCTGCAGTGGGAAGGTAAATGACGTTTCCTTGCGCTCTGGTTTCCATCATAGTGTCCCGTTGTGCCAGAAGTGGTTTAGTCATGCTGGCCACATGACCCTGAAAGCTGTCTGTGGACAAAAGCCAGCTCCCTCAGCCTGAAAGTGAGATGAGTGCCGCAACCTCATAGTTGCCTTTGACTGGACCTAATCATCCTGGTGTCCTTTACCTTTTACCTTTTTTACCTAGATGGTTTGGTGTAGTGGTTAAGAGCGGCAGACTCGTAATCTGGGGAACCGGGTTTGTGTCTCCACTCCTCCACATGCAGCTGCTGGGTGACCTTGGGCTAGTCACACTTCTCTGAAGTCTCTCAGCCCCACTCACCTCACAGAGTGTTTGTTGTGGGAGAGGAAGGGAAAGGAGAATGTTAGCCGCTTTGAGACTCCTTCGGGTAGTGAAAAGAGGGATATCAAATCCAAACTCTTCTTCTTCTTCTCTTCTTCTTCTTTAGTGCCATTGCTACCACTGTTAGATTTTATCTCCCTCCCTTGCAGTTTCATTTCTCTGCTGAATTCTGCAAACTTTTATTTTATTTCTTGTTCTTCTTGTTGTTGTTGAATAGCATAGTTCAGCCTGTGCCATAGCTGACAGGCTTGGCAAAAGATGAAATATAAATATATAAAGAAACCATTAATGTATTTGTGTTGGGCGCCTTCAATAAAATGGGGCCAGTCTTGGAGTGCTGAAACCATCCAGAGAAATGATAGAAAGATTATGCATAAAAGCGAAGTAAGAAAAAAATCCTGCAAAATCAAGCAACTACTATGCACATTGAAACAAGATTGTGTTTCAATGTGCATAGTATGTGCAAGATTGTTATTCTTTTCCTTGCACATGAAGAACAAGCAAACAGCCTTCTAAAATTGCTGCTTCTCCCCCTTATATTTAAGGATTGTACCAAATGCATTTAAAGTGGGTCTAATGACTGAGTGTACATATGCCTTGTGGAGAAATGAAAGTGAATGGAGGGGAACATAGTAGTGGGGGGGGGGAGCCTAGACAGATCCCATCTGCAGTGTAACCATAGGCAACTGCATAGACTCACAGGGAATTTCAAAGGTGCCAACACAACTGCCTTTGGGGTCTGCCAAGGAGCCAGATGCTGGTTCTGAGTGAATATTTTCTACAGTTTTGCCATATTATCTCCAGAATTCTACCTGACTGCCTTCTTAGGATAATCATACCATGCAGTAGTGGAAGAGAAACCATTATCACACATACTGAACTATATTTTTTCTTGTAAATCTAGGCTGTAACTCACACTTACTTAGGAGTAAGTCGCAGTGGATTCAGAAGGGCTTACCTCTAAGTAAACATCCACAGGAGTGAACTATATTATATATATATATTTCAAATACCATCCACCAGCCTATGAATACTAACTTCAGACTTCTGTGTCCTTCTATACAAAACAGCCCTTTAAAAAAAAAAAAACTAGATTGCAGGCTCTAGGTAGATGAAATTGCAAGTATGCCTAGCATCCCACACACTACCATTTTAGTGCAAGCCACCTGAAAGTGGAATCACTGCAAAGCTAAAACCACCGAGTTTAAAATATCTAACAACTCAGTAAACTATTGATCTCCAAGATATTTATTTTATTTAACAGGATTTTTACATCATATAATTATCAAAAACTCTCAGTGATTTACATAAACTATACACTAAAATTGCTAATTAAAATCAGGTGTTAAAATCAAGTTAACCAAAACACTCTCAAAATATAAATGAAACCAGCAATTTTTAAAGTATGTATTATAAAATTATGGTTTAAAATGCATGTCAATTTTGCATATCTAGTAAGCTTGCTTAAACATAAAATAAGTTTAGTAGATGCCAAAAACAGTACAGCGGAGGCACCTGCCTGATATCAATATCAATAAATTGCATTAACTCTCGTAGCAGCTTTTTGAATTGCTTCAGTGGTTTGTGAATGACAGTCTTGGGCAGTGCAGTATATTCCATTCAAATGAATGAAGTTCTTTTCCAAGTAAATATATTTAGAACTGGAAAGGTGCTGTACAGTTTTAATAATTCCATAAAAGCTGTTGGTTGACTGCATAAGATCTGTGCAACAAGCATTAGTACTGAAGTACTGATTTCCATATTAGTAGTACTGATACCCAGGAATGAATATGGATCAACATTATGGATCTACCAGGAACAAACACCAGAATGGTGCATACTGCAACGTGGACATGCTTCAGTCTCATGTCCACTGAAAAAGTACTTTTTAAAAAAACTGGATCTAACTATGGAAATATGAGTGAGTTTCAAATAACTGTTACATGAATTGTTAGTCAGGTACCCTAAGGGTAGCAATCTGGATTTGTCTGTTGATCACATACAAACGTGTGCAACTATTTAAAAAATAATAATCCCCCTGTCCCCAGATGAGAAGATATAAAAGGAGTCACCTGTCAGCCTACTCCAGCAATGAAATCCAGCAGCCTATTGTCCCAATCACTGCTTTCAATCACCCTAAACAGTCTCCGGAGACAATCATTATTATAAGACATGCTCCTAAGAGTAGATAAATGGAACTCAACCTGCCAGCCTGCATAGGGAAAGATGGACAGTCTTGGCCAAAAATATGAAAGGGCCTGGAGCTTTATTGACATTTACATCAAAAATAGTTAGCAATGAAAGCAGCTGTTGTGGAGAGCTTTCGCCGCTACGTGTTTGGAATACGCTGCGAATTGAAATACAGACCTCCTGACAAGCAATTTACCTTCTGTCAGTCTCCATGTGCTTGCAGCATTACTGGGTACTTGCTGCGATAGCCCACTTAAAGCTGCACATGTGTACAGTTTGGATGAAAGATTAACTACAATTTGAGGCAGGAAGTAACGAATTGTGGAGTGTCATTCATAATGGCCAACGTTGTCATCTGCAGGGTGACACTCAAGCAAGAAGGTGCCTCTGTTGTGACGAGCTGGGAGAATCAGATGCCATTCATTCTAATGAAGATCTGCCTACAATTCTAATAAGCCATCCGCGAGACAGCTCAGGATTTGAAACATTAATCTGCCTTGTTTGTTGACGTTAACATAATGACTAGAATGCCATTATGCAAGGAATTCTTTCGAAAGCTATTAAAAAGGGACAATCTTAATACAGAGCATTACAGCTTAGAACAAAGGATGTGCTCAGAGTTAATTTCCACATTCACTCTTGTCATATTCTACAGTAGACTTATTTCCTCCCCCCCCCTTTCTAACTCATATGTATGACATTGAAGTTTTTGATGCCCCCTGGATCTACAGACATAACTTGGGGGTGATCAGTAATGCTGCCAGGGACTTTGTCCCAGGCCCCACTAAGTAGAATGAGTGGGAGGGGCCCCCAAACATAGATGGGCCATCCCATGACTAGGAGGGGCACTAACTGGGAAGTCCATTTGGGGGGCAATGCTAGGAGGATTTTCAAAACTGGAGCTGATAATGACTGGCAGGACAAAGCTGTGGACACTGGGGAGTAGGACTGGAGGATTCAGTTTGCAAACTTACCTAATTCATAAGTAACATACCGAAACACATCAAAAAGTTGCACTTCTTCAAATTGTGCAGTCCAGTTCTCCTATCATGTAATGACTACAAAAATGCACATGCTGGTATTAAGTATGCAGATAATTGCAAATATCAGTGAGAATAACAATTCACAAGCATTATATTCGCATTATATTATATGGCATACAAAAATGTGTACATTTTTTTGGGGGGGGGGAATCACCAGTCACCCACAGCCTGAGCAACCATCATGTAGGGCTCTGTACCACTACATACTCTGAATGCATGTAGAGCAATTCCTGCTGGGAGCAATGGGACTTGACATCCGATCACTCTCAGGGAAAATTGTACTGGTGGGAAATAGCTGCCCCCAGTGCTTCTGACTTTGTCTTCCAACTGAGGATTGGTGGAGAAATTCAACTCAGTTCACATTTAAAGGCAGACCTACTAAATTCACATTTTCTGAAACAACACACAGGCATGCCTCGAAAGCCACACTTCTCTGAATTTTGCAGTGCAGTTCTTCACCCAAAGTGATGTGAACAAAAAACGCATTACTAGAGTAAAGTGTGCATTAAAATGCACATATCAGTGGAAGTAACATACACAGTTGCATTATAAAGGGGGAAATGCTTCACAAATATGTGTACATCCAACAAAAATTTACAAAAAAAGTTCATTAATAGAAAATAACACTCAGATGCTGCCAAATTTTCATGAAGATTTTTTAAAAAAAGAATTCACAAATTGTTGAAGAAATGTGAAGAATGGAATTTAAGATTGGAAAAATGCAAAACTGAGAGAACCAAATCTGACCAATCCGTCCATCCCTACCTCCAACTCGGGGAGAGTGACAAGTATAGTGACCCAGAGGAGGGAAGCTTAGCCCTGCTTGCATGTAGCATTTACACATGAGCAACATGCCTGAATGCACTCTGAAATGAGAAGCTGATCTGCTTTGGCATGCTAGAATGAAAAGCTGACCACAATGGCTTGCTAACATTATGTTACACATTTTGCTTTGGACGGTTAAAAGAAAGAGCCACAGCTATGCTTAGCTCAAATCAAATAACATGTAGCTAATAGGAAAATGATTGGCTTTCAAAATCAAGCACAAGACTTGCTCTGAAACTGTTATCATGATTCCAAGTGCTTGGTCACTAGGGAAATGCCAAGACTGATTTTTCAATCGAAATCAAATTTCATATGAGCCATTATCAAACAAAATGGATAAGAATCCTTGTACAAATTCTTATTTAAGGAGTACTAAAAAGAGAATATTAAAGACTTTGCTCTTATTCCTCCTTGTGCTAGAGGATTTATAAGCATATATAAAAACCGATTTGTCATCCTGTCTAAATTGTGGTCACGCTTAGAATAAGAGAATGAAAAGAGCCTACAGGATGAAGTCAGTGGTCCATCTAAATCCAGCTGTTCTCACAGTGGCCATACAGATGCTGGTTGAAAACCCATAAGCAGAATACAAATCTGTTCTGTTGTAAAAGATCTCAAGATAAATGGTTGTTATTTACATTTATATTCCACCCTTCAACTCAAATGTTCTCCGAATGGTATATGACAAAATCTCTCTCTCTCTCTCTCAATAAAAAATCCATAGAATAAAAATGTAAACCAGGTATCAGAAAGCAGAAACAATAATATAACAAGAATCAGAAATGTAACTGAGTACTGGAGTACCATGGCCAATGGTCAGGGCAAATAGAAGTTGTAGACCCAAACAACTGGAGGGCATCAGGTTGGGGAGGGTTGTTCTGCTCTTGAGGTCAGACCTTCAGATACCCTTGAAGGCTTTTCTGAAGCTATTCTATAGGTTATGGATGGGAAACTTGTGGCCCTGTAGATGGAGTCCAACAACATCTGGAGAACAACAGATTTCTTGGACCATAGCAGGTGTGTTTAGGGAGACTTGGAAAAGGCAGGAACGGAGAGGAGTGCTTCCACACTGGATATTCTTTTAGGCAGTCTTTAAATCTCATTGTATAATAACGTCCACATCTCCATGAGTTGCACCTGGACTGCAACCCCTTACCATTTCCTCTGAAAGTGTTTAAGCACCCCTAGCACAGGCCTTTCTTTCTGCTATCCATTTGGTTTGGCTCTCCTGAAACCTCTCTCTGAGCCAGATATAGAGTGCCTTGAAGTTCTTGCTGGCAGCTGCAGTGGGGAAGTTATTTCTGGTTCAATCAGTAGCGACTTTGCAACATATTTCTAACTCGAAACATGCTTGCTCCCAAGGGCAGCATACCTCAGAGAGCAGCTGTTTCCCGCTCAGTCTCTGCACCAGCTGTGCACTTCCAGAGCTGCAGAGCACCAGGCATATAGAGGACATTTACATGGTGTCTGCCTAAGAGGGTGGCAAAGGCTACACACTTGAATGATTGATCTGGTCTTATAGCCTTTCTCCCATGGCTGGAGGACCAAGAATGCCTGTTCTTTTGTGCACTGCAGAACATATATTGTGGTCCCACGTAACAAAGTTGCGTTCTTTTATATTGAAATCCATATCCCTCCATGGGGATGGAAGTGAGCAGTTGTATTGTATCTCATTGACTCGAAAATAACCTGCATTGTAATGCTCATACTTTTCTGCTGGCCAACCTTCTCTAGAGATCTAAAGTTGGTTTCTGTTTTGGATTTGTATTAATTTTTATGTCTCTGCTGGTGTTGTTTTAAACTGTTTTTATATTATAATTGTTTTGTGTAATTGCCTTTTTATAGACACTTGTTTTAACAGTTTTATATATATTATCAGATTTTAAATCACTTTGAGATAAGAACATAATAAGAGCCTGCTGAATCAGGCCAGTGGTCCATTGTCACACCCTGTTCCAAATAAGGAGGACACACATCTAATAGTTAGCACTTTCTTGGCAAGAGAAACATGTATAGTACTTGTTGTTCAGTCGTTCAGTCATGTCCGACTCTTCGTGACCCCATGGACCAGAGCACGCCAGGCACGCCTATCTTTCACTGCCTCCCGCAGTTTGGCCAAACTCATGCTAGTCCCTTCAAACTCTACAAATCTACAATTCTAACACTTCAGAGACGCTTATTTAACATTGGGACTGCAATCCTATACAGAGGTACCTCGAGTTACAAATGCCTCAGGTTACAAACGCTTCAGGTTACAAACTCTGCTAACCTGGAAGAGTTACCTCGAGTTGAGAACTTTGCCCCAGGATGAGAACGGAAATCGTGTGCTGGCGGCACAGCGGCAGCAAGAGACCCCATTAACAAAAGCACACCTCTAGTTAAGAACAGTTTCAGGTTAAGAACAGATCTCTGGAACGAATTAAGTTCGTAACTAGAGGTACCACTGTATTGAACTCGGTGCAGCTTTCTCCTGAATAGACATGTGTAGGACTGCACTGTTAGCTGAGTACATACATATTGTCACACACTACCCCAATCTCTGGCGAATGGTGCACAAGATTTCAACAGTGCTAGGTGCTCACCCAGGGTTTGCATTTCCTTTGGAAAATTAGGCACAATGGAGGTAAACCATATTTACACGTATATACAACCTGAGTCTACTATGGAGGGGGTCAGAACATCAGCACCCCAAATTGTTCCCAGATTCTTCCATAGCAGCAGCCTACCTTACCTACAGCCTGTCTTGCCCTGCAGGGTACATCCCATCTTACATTCACTGTCCCTCTCTGCTTCCTGGTTACACCCTAAATCAGGGGTCAGCAAACTTACTGTGCCTTGGGCCAGTGTCTCCAGTGCCAATCACGTGGTGGGCCGGAGGGTGGGGGAGCGAACGCCCATACGCGTGTGCACACGATATTTCCAGTGCACTTCCGGGTCAGAGGAGCACCGGAAATAGCTTGTGCACATGTGCATGGCCGCCTCCGGCCCGGATGTGCACCGGAAATAATGCTTGCGCTTGCGCACAAGCTATTTCCGGTGTTCCTCTGACCCAGAAGTGGGCAGCTGCGCCGTGCAGCACCGGTAAGAGTGGGCGGCGGCAGCGGGCGGTGGGGGTCTCTGCGGGCTGGATAAACAAGTCTCTTGGGCCTTATCCAGCCCGTGGGCCTTAGTTTGGGGACCCCTGCACTAACTTTTACATCTGCTAATCACAGAAGCTTATCAATGGGTCCACTGCACCTCTTACTACCCCAATACACACTTGGGTCTGGCTATTCCGCAGTCCTAACATACCAGTTCTAATTAGATTCTAACATTTATTAAACCCAAGCATTTTGCTCCCACAGATCTATAACAATATGCTACACCTATACATTTGTATCTCTATGTCTGTATCTAATGCTAGTGCCATTCATATAAAATGCACAAAGAGAAGAAATGTCAGATGCATTCGAAGGCCCTGCTGACCCGGATAGAAATTTGGTAACTGAAATTCTTTTCTGTCCAGAGCATCCGCCCGAGGGGCAAACTTGTGTGCTAAAATAAAGAAATGTGGAATTATGCACCTCCTTCCTGCCCACCATGTGCCTTAAATCCCTTTAGAGAAATGTGGCAGAACCACATAACACAAAGCTTGCCTCATTGTAAAGTCTAGTTTCCCCCCCGAAATCCTCCTCCTCCTCCAATCCTGAAGCACAGTGTGATTGCCACAAAGACATCAAGGGTTTTAAAAATAAAAACCCAAGAGCTAAGCTTTCACTTCCCATAGCCATTGGGGGAAATGGCTAAGCTAAGGAAAAACCTAGACTCAAACAGGCATTGCCTAACATCAAAAACCTGCTTGTCTGCCCACTGACAGAAATCTTCTTGACATGGGTAAGAAATGGACTATACTGTAGCTGCTCCCAGCTGAAAAACAGGTCAAAGAATAAAGCACCAAAGGCATTAATGCCTCAACTTCAACAAATGAATATTGCTGGTGGTTTTCCTGAATATGTCTCCCTACTGTCAATTGCAATATGTCGGTCAGAGAAGCAATGATATTAAAATGTGGGGTACTGTTCTGTGGTCACTGCTAATAATAACGTTCATTATAATAGCAATCTACACCATAAAAAGGAAGCTAAGCATGCCTTTGAGAAGTGTTCATTGAAATTACCCATATCTCAGATATTCTGGTCTGTTGCTTGTTCTAACACCAAATGGATGCCTATTGTGGAAGATACACAATAGTTAGCTTGATTTTTTTCAGTATGGCATGGTAGTGCCAGGGCTGGCTCAATACATTTTTTTTTCTGTCAGAAGCAAAGGGCAAGTTGGTGTCTCCCTCAATTTCATGTAGAAAAGCCAGCCAGCCTGGCCACTAAATGTTATTCCATCACTGTTAATGATACTCCACTGCACCCAAGAGCAGCTAGCTTAGGGTGCACAGTGTATGTTGTGTGATATGCACAGCTCTGTCTACTCTGCCACCTGAGGTGGCCGACATACTCTGGCTAATGGTAGGGCTGGCCCAGTCAGTTCCCCTCCCCTGGTCCCACCAATTTTTTTGCAGCTTTTGCAGCTTTCCGTAGCATTTCCCCAACATATTTAACCATGGATATTTTGGCTGCATTGCACTGGCCCAATGTTTGGCAATGCCCCATACCTCCTACCATTATTGCTGTTCTAGGTAGCAGGTGAAATGCTTGGTGATAAATTATCAAAATGGAAATTTATGAGAAGGTAAGTAGAAAAATATCCTTTATGGTTCTGTTCACTGAGATCCAATCCATTCATGCAATGGGGATTCTCCTCCTTCTCCTCTCCTGCAGGATGGGGTACGCAAGGTACTAACTGCTACATGTCATATTCATATGATGGCATAATATCTGAAATTTACTTTTCATTCAGCTGAGAAAAGAGAGAATTGATTTGTCTATTTGCTTATAAGAGTAGCAAAAATATTTACCCAGCTATCTTGTGAGATCCCCCCAGCCTTGCAAGAACCTGAATTAAGCATTGGTATAAGAAGAGGAAAGTTTATGAAACCCTTTAAAATATTTATGAAACACTGACAATGAGGTATTAATTGGCAAACAGCTTAATTAAAATGCTTTCTCAAATAATTAGAAGCAAATACTTTCCTATCGGTTATGCATGCCATTTGCCTGGCTCTCTGTTTGTTACAGCCTGCCTGTCAGTCAAACTTTGCTTCAGGTAATATTTTGGCTCTGTGGGGAGACTCTTCAAAAATTACATCTGAATTTTAAAATATTTTGATTATCATTTTTCACCTAACAAATCCTCCTTTTCGCTTCATCGTCTCTATGACCTGAGCAAAGCAGCATCCTGAGAACGTAGGGCCTGAAGATGAAATTCCGCATCAAGGCATTACTGAGTTTCCAAAAACGCTCTCCAGAGAACAAACTGAATCAATCTAGAATCAACAAACAGAGCAGTTAATTAATGAGAACACCATAAGGGAGCTTTTTTAAACAATGTTGACTCCTGCTGCCTCAGGACCAATAGCACCAGAAGTTATTGCGGGTTTGAAAGAAGTCACTCTTTGGGTTCCCCCAAGGCACCTCTTGCTTACATTAGCTATTTACTACAACTTTTTCTTTTATTTGCACCGACGGGAAACCATCCTTATTTGCTAAATTACTTTTTAAGTGATGCTTCTTCATGCCAGTAGCCTGAGGTGTATCAGTGAAAAAGAAGCCACAGAGTAAATAATAACAGAAACAAGCTGAATAATATTATAGGGGAAAGCTGAGGGGAGCCACCAAGCCACCTTCATTCTACAGGTGGTCAAGTTGGCGTCCAAAGATGTCTGTATGAAAAGGGGATTGCAGTTGTCCCCCAAAGAGTTGTGAAAGTAAAGAGCAGGGCACAGGGATAATCTTCCTAGTGAGCTTTTTAAAAAGTATGAGAGCTATTAAAATTAATGCTCAGGAATTATTCATTAAGTATAGCACTAGAGATGAGATTATTGTGTTTTAGTGAGCTTGCTACCCACTGGGGTCTTTTAGCGTAACTTAGAGGACACAAAATAAAAAAGGACAAAATATGAAATTCCCACCCTGCTTATACATTATTCATAAATGGATAATGAAAAAACAACAAGGACAAGAGTGCAGATGCAAAAGATATGACATGAAATCGCAACGGATTTGAGTTGTAGCTTCATACATGGACATCTTACAGAACTTACATTCTTGAGTCGGTATATGCAAAAGATGGTCTCTCTTAAATAAGTTTGAAGACTAAGGTAGTTTCTCATAGCATATTTAGCAATGGAAGGAGCGAGGGAAGGTTAATAATGTTGATGCTTAAAGAAATGTCACAATTTTTCCTCTCTGTTGTATCAATAACCCCTTATTAGAGGATGCTATATATCATGTATGTCCAATGCATAAATTGAAACCCCACTCAGCCCTAGTCCAACACTCTTACCATTACACCACACTAGCTCCCTGTGATATGATATCCATCTGTCTCCCAAGAACCTTACATTAAATGTATTAATGTAAACTTATGAATCAGACCAAAATGGAAGAATGGCTTTTCACTCACAATGGAAGAGTCAAGGGGTGTTAGGTGTATAGTAATACATACATTCCACTACGGTTTCTCACTATTGGCTTTCCTCCCTCCTTCCTTCCTTCCTTCCTTCCTTCCTTCCTTCCTTCCTTCCTAACAGAAGCTCCCCATCTCTTAGTCTAAGCAGCCTCACAGGGTTGTTGTGAGGATGAAATGGGAAGGAGGAGAACCATGTACACCATGTACACCACCTTGAGATCCTTGGAAGATAAAGGTCGTATATAAACAACAACAACAACAACAACAACAACTAATAATAATAATAATAATAATAATAATAATAATAATAAATCATCTCATTGTTTCCATGCACGTGATAGAAGCGTAATAAATGCGCTAAACCATTCTTGAGATATTCTCTATTCTCCCAAAGATCCGCCTCCCCCCCCCTCCCAAAAAATATTGCCAAATATTGCCTGGTAGGGAAAAAATTACTTGGGTGTTCCGCAACAGCTTGAGCATCTGTCATGTTGAGTGGTGATTTCAGACAAAGAATGAAAGCTCAGATAGTTTGCTTCACTCTCATGAGGCACCACATCTGCTACAGATAGGGCTAATGCCATCTGAATCCAATAAGTTAAATGCAGTCATTTAATTCTATTATGTTTGTGTCTGGTTTTGTCAATGTTGTATATTCCTAAAGCACTTTTGCAGCTCAGTCACCATGACAGTGTGACCTCAGCAATGGACATCTGCTTGGAGGAAAAGACCTTGTGTCATCAAAGCTCAAGCACAGAGTTTGAGAAAGGCAAGTTCAGTACTGCCACAGTCAGTGAGTGGCTACTGCTGCATTTTCTCCTTAGTTTTCCCCTCTGAAAAGTTATGTAACTTGCATCAGGTCTTCCTACCACAGTTTGCCCATTTTCCAGCTGACAGAAGGAGGCTGGCACCTAGAGGTTCCTATTCCACCATTATGGTGAAATTAGCATGCTAGCCTATAGCTCTACAAGCTTCATGCAAAGTTGGGGGCTTCTTTTTGGCTGCTTGTAAAAAGTATTGCATAGGACGCGGGTGGTGCTGTGGTCTAAACCACAGAGGCTAGGGCTTACCAATCAGAAGTTCAGCGGTTTGAATCCCCACGACAGGGTGAGCTCCCGTTGCTCGGTCCCTACTCCTGCCAACCTAGCAGTTCAAAAGCACATCAAAGTGCAAGTAGATAAATAGCTACCACTCCAGGGGAAAGGTAAACGGTGTTTCCGTGTGCTGCTCTGGTTTGCCAGAAGCGGCTTAGTCATGCTGGCCACATGACCCAGAAGCTGTCTGCAGACAAACACCGGCTCCCTCGGCCAGTAAAGCGAGATGAGCGCCGCAACTCCAGAGTCGTCTGCGACTGGACCTAACGGTCAGGGGTCCCTTTACCTTAAAAAGTATTGCATTGGGAAAGTGACTAGCTAGTTCCATCATATCTGTCTTTCCAGCTGATATGGGCTTCCAATCCTATACACAGTTAGACTGCTTCAATCTCACTGAAGTCAGTGGGATTAAAATAGCCTCTGTAAAGACCTGACAATTTATATAAGAAAAAGGAAGGCAACTTCTTGCAAGAAAGAGTTGTAGTTATCTGGGGAAAGGTAATTATAATGTGACAATTTCCTGTAGCCATTAAGATATGGAAACATTGTAGCCTGAAAACACACACAAGTGCACTTCATGAAATTTATAGTTTCCTAAATATTCTGATATACAGCTATGTATAGAATATTCACACAGGGTATGTTTTGAATAATATAGCTGACTTCCACTTAATTATATTCTGATTAACTGTATAATCCACTTAGGTGTATGGACAGTTGTGGAGTCTTGGCTTGATGAGAAAAGGTTTAATAACTGCGAGCTAAGATTAAATCTTGACATTATCGTTATTTCAGATAAGTGAGTGGCAATTTCTGAACTGGGCCTTTTCACCTACTAAAGGTTAATTTCCTGCTGGTGTGATAGCTTGTTTTAGTAATACATGGCTTCAGGAAGTTAATTAGGATAATAGGGGTGACTCTTAATACAATTGTCATGTATTGAAGAAACATTTATTAGGGTGTTGCATGTTATGGGAGCACTGAATATGGTCACTGGTGTTGGTGATTGACTTGTTCAAGATATTAATGATAAGTCAGTCAAGAGCTCTTCTTATATTTTACTGCTTAGAGAAAATGAAAGGTCCTGATATGATTAATAGTAAAAGGAGAAAAGGAAAGCTGGGGAAGTGGCCAAAAGGGGGAGCAACATGAGATTTGTGTAAGATTTGCTCCTTAGCCTTTTCTTCTCCTGAAGATACATCACAAGTTTTAAGATCAGGGTTATACTTGTCCTAGATGGGCTACCTTCCCAGGTTGACAAGCTTCATCTGTCCCTCACTTCCCACTACAGCACATGCAGAAGCTGCCTTTTTGGCCATTGGACCCACTATTGGTCTTGTCCACTCAATCCATCAGAGCCTGTCTTCACATGCAGGGCAAATCCATAGAAATGCATACATTGATTTAAAATCAGAAGCAAGCTACATATGTGAAATCGAGATGTATGAAATTGGCACATTTCAGAAATAGACTTATGTGTCCATCCATCCCTAATTTTCAAGATTCAAGGAGTGCATCCAGTGCTTATATTATAAGCAGAAGAGTAGCATAAATTACTATTAGCATTAGTATTGTGTGTGAAAAACCCAGGGCACGATGAGGCCGGTGGGTTTCTTTATCTTCTTGCATGTATATAAGCTACAAAAGAATTGTTTCATGAGCATCATATAAATGTTTGTTCCAACAGACAGAAATAATGCATAGGTGGGCTTTCAACAACAAGAAGAACAAAATAACAAATAGAAATTATTTCTGTTTCAGAAGGCAAAGGTAAATTTTACTTTGTGGGCACAGGTGTCTGATAGCACGTAGCATGCAGAAAGTGGCAGCCAGAACAATCAGCAGACTCTAACTCTAACTCCTCAGTGCAAAGGTGTGGATCTGCACAGCTTTTATTCATGGCGGCTGTCTACCTTTGTTTGTATATACACATCTGCATTGCTCTTGATGACTATGGTGGTGGTATTCACACTGATAGAAGCACATGTTGTCAATGCCATCCTTACAAGTTAAGGGAATTGTAGTGAGTAATGCAAGTAACTATAGCTAGTGTGAAATTCAGGTCATACCTGACATTAGAAAAGATAAAGGAGGCAACTCATGGGAAACAGCATATCCCTACAGCAAAAAGAGGGGGGGGGCTAGAACAAGGTTCGGCAAGGAGTTATGTTGTCACAGTTTCATGGTAGACATTCTTCCAGTTATAAGCAAAGGAAGAGCCATGTCATGTTCTGTGGTTGTCAAACCAAAGGCTGTCTGCAAAGGTGACAGTGAATGTGACTGCAGTTACAGGGTTGGTGCATGGGGGATAGGTCCTCTATGGTCACATCTGCAGCATCCTAAGGAAGCACCTGGAAAGCTGATGAGATCTGAAAGTTTGCTTTGTTAGAGTAAGTCCTCAGAGTCCAGATACAATAACCCTGTATTGTTGCTCTTCCCACTCAATAGCATCAGGAAATAGTAAGAGCAATCCCTCAGTGTGCTGGTGACATACATCCAGATGAATTTGCTTTGGAACCCAAAGGCAGAGACTGATCTCAGCAGTAGAATTTTAACTGGTTTTTTTTTTTTAAGGGATGTGTTCCTCTCCCTTCAATATTAACAATTCCAAGTTGGCTTGCATGAGATCGAACTCAAATCAACTGAGAAACAATTAAAGCAAGTCAAAATTATGTAACAATAGAACAGCAGAGCATAAACAAATTTGCATTTGAATAACTAAGATCTCATTGTTTCGTTATTATTGGAGCAACACACTTATTGGCAAAACACTACATTCTGATCTTTTCAATGTTTTGTTTAATATCTTGTTTTGACTTCAGAGTGTTAAATATGATCAAGCAAACCTACTCTGTGCTGCACCCAGTGCCTTTTTTCTGGGGGAGATGCAGGGGTACGCATACTCCCAAATATTTTGTGAATCCAAGTTTGGCCTCATTGAGGGGCAGTATTTCCATGTGAGTAGGAAAATGAGAGTACTCCTAAACATTTTGTTAAGGGGGAAAAGAAAGCACTGGCCACACCTTTATTCTTTAATGGTCCTGGTGAGATTTGGTATGCTTTTGCCATATCAAAATGTGTTTGTGTTTGACCCCAAATCATATAACCACATGTGCAGAGTTCTTCTCAATTGCAGTAGCACACTAAGGTAACTCATCACTGAAAAACTATTAAAGGTAACATTTCGGAAGCATGTGGGTGTTATACTCTATAGGACTCTGTCTTCAATTAACAGTTGTATCTAGAATGAAAGAAGACTGGTGAATGCTATCTACATCAAGGGTACGTAACCTGTGGTCCTCCATATGTTTCTGGATTTGAATTTTGAGCAGTCCCAGCCAGCATGGGCCATGGACAGGGGTGATAGGATAATTTAGCCCAACAATATCTGAAGAGCAGCAAGGTTTCACATTTGTATTAAATTGAATCAGGAATTTTGTCATTATATCTATCTAGAGAGAGCCAATTGCATGCAGTTGTTGTTTGTGTGTTGTGTGCACACAATATTTTATTCTAGAATCAATGGAGGCTGAGTATGTGTTTTTCCCCACATGCTCCACGGTGCCTAAGAAAAAGAAAGGAGAGGACAGAAAGAAGACTCTAAAGCTCAGCTTAACATTCTAATTTGTGTAGTTCTCTTGATGAAGGACCAGCTGTATACATTGGTGATTTGTTCTATTCAACACAGGATGGAAAAAAGAAAGAATAAAAAAACTGTATAAATTATTGACAATGTTTTTTCATGGATGTATCATACCAGTAGATACTCTTATTATAATACCCTTATTGTATTAATAACATGGCATCTCAAACCTAATTTTTAACACATGATGACACAAGGCCTTGAAATATTGATGTGCAATAGCTGAGTTAGTTATTGGAAGAGTAAAATGGGCTCATTTCACTGACCATGTGGTATGGTCCCATCTGTGACAACTGCTCCTTCCCAATCCTCTTGTAGCCATTTTGATGCCTGTGGAGCAGCTGGGGCATTAGTTTTCTATGGAGAAATCACAATTCCTTACCACAGGCCAAGGCCCCGTGCTGTTCTGTGTTTCCCAACAGTATATTTTAACCAGCAAACAAAATAGTGGTGTGTTCCAGATCTAGTTTCATTTTTTTTTTAAAAAAAATGCAATTTGGAGACCACTGCCTTATTAAATAAAAAATGGGACAATATAATATATATGAGTATGTGGACATTTCTCATATTGCACAACTTCCCATTTAATCAAAAGCTTCACATAAAGATTAGAGGGAAAGAATTGTTTACTCCCATGTTCTCTGTGTTGGATCAAATAATGAAAATGCAACCTGAGGACACAAAACTGACATGAAGCCTCCTAGTCGAAGAGATGATATTTTTGTTTTGTTATTTCAGTTGAAAACATACAGTAAAGTTCAGTGGTTGCAGATTTAGATGTGTGTTTTGGGTTTGAGTTAAGCTTGCATACCTGAATGAATGAATGAAGGTAGCATAGATTCTACACTGAGATATTTACTTACTTACATTTTCTGTTCCACCTTTCTTCCATTATGGAACTCAAGATCGAATACATGTGCTTCCCAGGCAATCATCCTATCCAGACACTGACCAGATTCATATCCTGGGACTATAATACATAAAAGGTTTATACATGGGCGTAGCCAAGGCGAGGTGGGGGGCAGCTGCCCCCTAAATCAATAAAAAACAATACAAATCTGAGGTTCTGTCCCCCTAACAAAAGTCTGTCCCCCCCCACAAAAATCCTGGCTACACCCATGGGTTTATATAGAGCACTCTTGCCTTACGGGTCATGCTAAGTGATAAAAAAAATGGTATAACACAATGACAAAGATCTCAGGAAGCACAGCCCAAAATCTACCTCAGCCATATTCACTGGATGCCCTTAGACTATTATCTCAACCTCCCACCTGCAAAAAAATTATAATTATACTTTCCTGCTTGTAAAGACTATGGGGATCATGCAGTCTTTTGTGTTCAGCTGGAGTGTCCTCTTCTCAACTTCACCAACCTGTTTACAGGATACAAAGTCAGGAGGTCATTTGGGCAATTTTGCAGATGGAGTGCAAATAAGGGTGAAGCATGGGACAAACAGGACAGCAGCTATAATTGCTCTCTAAGCAGAGTCAGCTCAGCCATTATTCAAGATGAGCCCCTCATTTCATATGTTGGATTGGAAGAGGCAGTGAATCAGTGCCCTCACCAGATGATGATGATGATGATGATGATTTCTTGAACTGACCCTGGCTCTAAGTTGCTGGCAAACACTGTTTTTTCTGCCACCCAGGAGCAGAATGAAGGCAAGAACCATTGCCACAACTACAAGGTGAGACCAGAAAGTTTGGTGAATGGTCACAGAAATTGGACAGCAAGAAATATTCAAACATAAATGCTTTACAGGCCTTCAGAGTAGGCCCCCTCTGATATGCACCATTGACAACATTAGTAGAACTGTTGGGAACTTCTAGAGAAGTCCTCTATTTGTATTGCTTTCAGTTTCCTCGTCACAGCAGCTTGGACATGTGAAATGTTGGAAAATCTGTGCGGATTTCAGTTTTGGAAAAGGAAAGAAATCTGGTGGGGCTAGATCGGAAGAATATGGAGGGTGGGACAACTCAGTAACCTCAGTAATGATGTCACGCAGAATATGCAATTCTTTCACCATCCTTTGGATGGACAAACGCCAATCCTGCATCAATAACTCATAACTCTGTCGACATTTGCCGCCGTTTTGCTTGTCGACGGTCTGCCAGACCGAGAGTCATTTTCGATGTTTTGCTGCCCTTCATAGAAATGCTTGAACCACTCATACACTGTCTTTCAAGGTACAGCTTCATCTCCGTACACAATTGTGAGCATTTTGTGGCTTTCCGATGCTGATTGTATGTTCAAATATTTCTCGCTGTCCAATTTCTGTGATCATTCACCGAACTTTCTGGTCACACCTTGTAGTTTGCTTAATGACACCCAGTGATGATGTTGTGCCTTAATGAAGCCACATCAGATTGCGGGCAATGCTTTTTGCTGATATTATGTGGCTCTTTGTGGATGGGTGGATGATATCCAACAGCAACAGGGAGCATGATTGCTACTGCAATTTGCACCACAAACAAGTGGTTGCAACAAACAAGGCTCCCATTCTCCAGAGCCCTACATTCAAGAAAGCATTCTGGGAAGATCTTTCAGTTGAGTGCTGCTTTAACACTCTAATGGCTAATTATTATCATCATTTTTCCACCAGACCACCTTTTGCTTGCCATAAGAATTATGGGTTGTTTCTGCAATATAATGAAATAGCTTACCTCTCCTTTCATTGCCTGTTCATACTGTCTTTTATTATATAAGAATGGAGGAGTTTCTGTTTCTCCATTTTTAGTTCACTTCTTGTTAATTGGTAGGTATGGGGTGAATAAGAGATAGGGAGAAAGTGTAAAGTAGATGTGTGTGCCTATTTCTTTTCTCCAGCTCAACAGTCAGAGGGCATGCGATCTCATTTTGATTTTTTTAAAATATATTTTCCACAGCTGAGGGATAATTGCAATTTGAGCCAAAATATTATCAAATAATAATGAGGCCATTCCCAATAGCTGGAAGACTTACAGGAGGTACTAATGTACTAAGACACTGCCTGCCAGAGTCATAGACTCTAGGGAACAACATGGCAAATGGGTTTTAGGCTTTGCCGGTTTCACATATCTCACAGATCACTGCTAAAATCCAGTCTCACCAGTTCTTTCTACCATACAGGCAGATGCCTTTCACGGAATGAACCAAGGCTTGATTTATGCAGGACACTGATCAGGCACACAAACAAATATGTGTGACATTCCACATGCCTGGCATCTTATTAAAACCACTACAACATGGAGTGCTATCCCAGAATGTTTTAGGTGTCCTATTTAAAATTAATCGGGTACATGGGGGCTTAGTTGATTTTATGGACTTTATTTATCACATTTGTACTCCAAACTTCCTCTGAAAGTCTCAGTTTATCCTCAAGACTATACTACAAGCTAGGTTAACCAGAGAGACAGTGACAGGCTATGGCATTGTCCTTAGTATCTTGGCTGAGTACAGATTCATAGAGAGCTCTCTTTAGCTGAAGTCCAATACCAGCCAGGTTCACCAATAATGCTAAACTATGGTTTGTCTAAGTCATGGCTTGTTTAATAAATGACCAGCTCACCATGAGTTGTCTGACAGATCATCAAACAAACCTTAGCCTACTTAGTTTACTGCAATATGCTCTACGTGGGGCTACCTTTGAAGATGACCTGGAAACTGCAACTAATCCAGAATGTGGCAGCTAGACTGGTGACTGGGAGTGGCCACTGAGACCACATAACACCGGTCCTGAAAGAACTACATTGGCTCCCAGTATGTTTCCAAGCACAATTAAAATGTTGGTGCTGCCCTTTAAAGCCCTAAACGGTCTCGGCCCAGTATACCTAAAGGAGCGTCTCCACCCCCATCGTTCAGCCCGGACACTGAGGTCCAGCTCTGAGGGCCTTCTCATGGTTCCCTCACTGCGAGTAGTGAGGTTACAGGGAACCAGGCAGAGGGTGGTGGCGCCCGCCTTGTGGAATGCCCTCCCATCAGATGTCAAGGATATAAACAACTATCTGACTTTTAGAAGACATCTGAAGGCAGCTCTGTTTAGGGAAGATTTATGTTTGATGTTTTATTCTGTTTAATATTCTGCTGGGAGCTGTGCAGAGTGGCTGTGGAAAACCTAGCCAGATGGGTGGGGTATAAAAAAATTTGTTGTTGTTGTTGTTGTTGTTGTTGTTGTTGTTAGCCTATTTCTTGAAAGTTTGGCTGGCTTTCCAGATCATCTTGGTGGGGTGGTCAAATGAGCCACGGTAATAGAGCTGGTAGTGGGTTCACGCATAATGCCAAGGTATAATTGAAGCAAACCAAGCTTTCTGCATCTCTCTTTAGTTAAGACTGTGAAACTTTTATAATTATGACATCATTGACCACCCATTCATCTGTGTGTGCAAACAAAGTCATTTTAGAAACAAATCACTTATTTTTGACAACTAATTGTGTAGGAAATATGGTTTCCATACTTCCTCTGGAGCATTTGCAAATATGAACAATATCCAATACACTTCAAACTATTTGAGCTGAGGCCCAGTTGGAGGACAATTCTCTCCTGCTTTAAGTTATGCATTTTGCATGGCTCTGCATTGAAATTGCCTCTTGGGCAACATCCATGGATAACTTTCATTGCCTAATTCATGGGGAAAGTGGTGAAATAAACTTTTCTATTTCCTGGTTTGTTTGTTTTTAAATCAATTACTAAAATATGCAGCCTTGTTTTGGATATTACCCACTGTAGATTTCAAGTGTAAAGTGATTCTACACTTTGTTTGTAATCCTAATATTGATTGCCTTAGGGCAAATAGCTTGTCTTTTCATGTGTATGCTTCTCTTAAGTAAGGGTAAAAACTTTTTTTCTGGTGAGAGTTGCATTCCTTGGGGAAATCTTTTGGGAAACACATGCTGTTAGTAGGCAGGGCCAGAGTCAAATTTGGGTAGCTTGCAGCATTGCACAATAGCACACCTTACTTTCTCTTTCTCCTTACCACCTGAGCTATGTGTGCGTTTTCCCATCCTTCCTCCACCTCTGCATACTGCCCTCCCCACCTTCCTTTGTTCAGTCTATTTCTGTTCACTCCACCTGGACTCACTTCACCCTATGGATCACTCCCCAGCTTCTCTATCTCTCTCACACACAAAATGTGGAAGAGTTCATGATTCCTAGAGTGGTGGTGTAGAGATGTGATCATTGTGTAGCCCACATTGGAGAATTTGTGCTGCTGCATCACAATCCTGGGGAGGGGAGCAAAAGAGAGGGCAGGTTGCACAACAGCAGTGACCATAGCATGGGAGCAGGAAGGGAGAGACACTGATGGGGGGGGGAGTGGTAATTTGAAACAAAACAGGAGTAAAACAAGAATGGGATGAACTGAAAGGGAAATTGTGTTTTTAACCAATGGCAGAGGTTTGAGTGAAGTCTTATGGAATATTTGAGAGCTCTGTATCCTTTAATTTTCTCACATGAGGCAGCTGGAAGTTTAAAACAGTATTTCTTCCCCTTTCAGTGTCTTTCATTTCTTGCTGCATTCAGTACTGACAGAAGTTTGAGTAAAGTAGGTGTGGAGAGACACTGAGGAGCTTTTGTTTGTTTTTTATAATTAAAAAAATAACCCAGATCAGTTTTAACAAGGAAAAATAGCAGTATGGGTATCACACAGACACTATCAAATTCCCACAATGTATTTCACCCCTGGTACCATTAGTAAAACTGAAAAATAAAATCACTCTCAATAATTAACTGAGTGTAAAATATACAAAATAGCAGTTCAATAATACAGCAGCAATTATTACTGCAAAGTCAGAACATCTAACCAACTCCCTCCTCCAAATCCTGGATGAAGATATGTGTATTTAAATGAAGCTGAAAAGCAAATAGTGTTGGCACCAGTGGTATCTCAAGAGGGCAGAAATTCCAGAGCTGAAGCTCCATCATGGAAAATGCCCATGGAAATTAAAAAGACACATCTTGATAGTTTAAAGAAGAGAGTAATGCCACATACTTCAAGAGGAAACAAAGCGCATAAAAGGCTATCACCAGAAACACTTATGAAAACAAGGACCCCAGGAAGACTGATAATGGCAGATGGGGAAGTGAAGGTAGAATTATGTACAGACAGCATTATAAAAAGGGAGAAACTGCTCTATGTTCTTGTGTACTGTTTTCCATCTGTAATCATGATTGTTCAGAATTAAAGGGAAGTCAATGTTTAACATGAACATGCTAATGTTTCCCATAAATTCGCATTTCAGAAAGCTTGTAGGAACATAGACACTATTTTATTTTATATTCTATTTAAAATGTTATGTAATCTACAAGTAATATTAATGACTAGTAAACCAGTGTTACAACCTTTGTGATCTTTCTGTGGACCAATGGCCAGCTGTAACTTCTACAATACATAAGGGGGTTCTGGATTTTCCCCTCTTATTTTAAATCAGTGTATATGTTAATTCCATTACTGCTAATGACCGTAGACTTTGCCCTCCTAGTTCCATGTGGCTGCATTATTTTTACTTTGCTTAGAATATGATTAGGTATAATGGAAATTTGGGATTCAATAAAGACACAGTCACTTAAATGTGAAGGTTTAGTGCAGTTTTATAACTTGATTATGCTAAAAAAAACGTTTCAACTTATAGGTTTTTTTTTCAAGCAAGCATAATAGACCTTATTCAATAAGTATACTTAATCAAGTGTTGCGTGAGAAGATGTATGACACTTCCTTTTAAGATGAAAAAAGAATATATATTTTACAGGGTACTTGTCTTTTGAAATCCGATAAAGTTTTGGAATCCTTTTCACAGAATTCCATGTGTACTAGCCTTCATTGGAACCAAAAATATTAATCCCTGTGTAGTTCATAGCTATCATACCCCAAAGATCTGTACACCTCAAAGCAATATACTAGTCTTGTTAGAATGTTTGATTTGGAAGGTGGATCTGCCATCGAAAAAGAAATCATCATCATCACCACAAGTGGGAAGTGAGCTACTGCTTCCCATCAGCATCTGGCTGGCTCCTGTAAGAACAGAATGTTAAAGGTAAAGGTAAAGGGACCCCTGACCATTAGGTCCAGTTGCAAACGACTCTGGGGTTGTGGCGCTCATCTCACTTTATTGGCCGAGGGAACCGGTGTACAGCTTCCAAGTCATGTGGCCAGCATGACTAAGCTGCTTCTGGTGAAGCAGAGCAGCGCATGGAAACGCCATTTACCTTCCCGCAGGAGCAGTACCTATTTATCTACTTGCACTTTGACGTGCTTTCCAACTGCTAGGTTGGCAGGAGCTGGGACCGAACAACAGGAGCTCACCCCATCGCGGGGATTCAAACCGCCAACCTTCTGATTGGCAAGTCGTAGGCTCTGTGGTTTAACCCACAGTGCCACCCGCTCCCAAAACACAGAATGTTAGTTAGACTAAATAAGATTTTGATCTTATTCTGAACCACCAAGGCTCTTCTTAAATTCTTATACAGAAGACATGAGCTATTTACTGCTGACATTCTGCTACAAATGTAGGGGAAAAATAACTTTCCAAATTTATTTTCCAGAAGGTTTAAGTCACTCACTGGACTGGCTCCAGAGTTTCAAACTTACTTTGTGAATTAAACAAAAAACAGAAAAACACTGATGCATTACAGAATGTAAGCAGCAGTAGGGAGACTAGGAAATTGAAATGTCATCAGGGAGATTCTCTAAACAAAGCAGCCGGTTATTTAAACTTGGAGTGGGAAGGAAGCGACAAACTATAACAAACAGAAGCTTTTTTTTTTACAGGCACTCAACTACCGGTATCTCTAACATGCTAGAAAACATAAATTTCCAACAGCAGGACCATCAGATAATTTCACTTGCATGTGTTGGAAAATTGGTGCTCAGGTTGGGGTGCAACAGATTTTCATACGGATGTGTCTTGTTACTGAAACAAGCCAAAGCAGGGAGAAAATATCTCTGACTATTTAAACAACCATGTAAAGCACCAACTATGAGGGGAACGAAGTATAAATAATGTCTATGCTATATTTTTAACGTACAAACCTGATGGTCCTAATGCCAATGAATGCCTTTTTATTGCTTTTACTTCTAAATATAAATATAAATCCCAAAATACAAATTTTAAACAATTTATGACTAGGTTCAACTTTTCTCTATCTGGCCCTCAATACTTTCTCCAAACCTCATTCCCACTTCAGACCATCCTCACTCCCAGCCCTGTTTTGCATTCTCATTCAGTGTTTTTTGTTTACCTGGCTGAAGCATGTCTTTGAACTTGCCAGGGTAATGAACCTGAACTGAATATTGCCTTTTACTTGCCTGGGTGGAGTATTTAGAAGTGTGTGAATATCTGTAATAGCTAAGCTACTGTACGAAGGAGAGGAAGTGGGAGTAAGTCAGAGTCACTTCAGCCTTTAGACAGATTGAGGTGGCAGGAGCCCCCACAGTGGCAGCCTGTGAGGGCCCACCTTCTCTGACGCCTCTGCCACCGGTGCAGAAGTGACGCCAGTACTGGCGCTGATTTGGACTGAAATCACATCTGAAATTGCACGAGATCTTGCGGAGCATGCAAGATCTCATGCAGTTTTGACGAGACCTTGCCCAAATTGGGCAAAATCTCACCCCAA
Organism: Lacerta agilis; assembly: GCF_009819535.1. Taxonomy (NCBI): domain Eukaryota; kingdom Metazoa; phylum Chordata; class Lepidosauria; order Squamata; family Lacertidae; genus Lacerta; species Lacerta agilis. The sequence goes on along the minus strand of NC_046318.1, from coordinate 52,948,166 downwards.
ATTAGCACCGATACCACTGCTGCCTCTCTGCCAGTGGTGGAGGCAGCAGGGAGAGCAGAGAAACAGTGCCAGTGGCAGCAGGTATGGCAGCAAAGGCAGGGCAAGGCAGCAGCTCCTGTTTTGCCTGAAGCGTTGAAATGGGATGCACCCCTTTTGGCCGTTGTGGGGGAATCATATTTTTGCTCTTAAGCATGGGAGTGTATGTGTTTGAGTTTCAGTTCTTTTGTCTTGTCTACTCCATTGGGCTATTCCTATTTACCGTATTTTCCGTCTATAATGTATAAGACACCCCCTATTTGGGGGACCTGAAATTTACGAAAATGGAGGGAGATGGCACAAAGTTGTTGAGCTTTTTTCGGGGAAGGAGTGCCGAAAAACCACTCACCTGCATGCATCGCTAAATTTGACTCCCATATGTCCCTTCACTGCCAGAAGCAGCAAATCGCCCGCCCAGTTGCCACAGCATCAGCCAATCAACACCACACATTATTGACGCAGCAACCAATAACACTCACAGTAGCTGCTAACAGCCACGGCAGCAACCAATAAAAATGCACTGCCCATGTATAAGACGACCCCCAACATTTTAGCATGATTTCTAAGGGAAAAACCATAGTCTTATGCATGGAAAAGTACAGTAACTTTTGTTATTAGGTTGTATTTTAATATGCTGCCTGAGCTTTGTATTTGTATATAACCCTTTGTGAGCCACCTTGGGATATTTGGCCAAAAGGCAGCACAGAAATAAATTGTAACATGACATAGCCATTTTTCCTGGGTGCTATGGTGGCGCTGTGGGTTAAACCACTGAGCCTAGGGCTTGCCGATCAGAAGGTCAGCGGTTCGAATCCCCGTGATGGGGTGAGCTCCTGTTGCTCGGTTCCTGCTCCTGCCAACCTAGCAGTTTGAAAGCACAGCAAAGTGGAAGTAGATAAATAGGTACCGCTCTGGTGGGAAAGTAAACGGCATTTCTGTGCACTGCTTTGGTTCGCCAGAAACGGCTTAGTTATGCTGGCCACGTGACCCAGAAGCTGTACGCCGGCTCCCTCAGCCAATAAAGCGAGATGAATGCCGCAACCCCAGAGTCGGACACGATTGGACCTAACATCAGGAGTCCCTTTACCTTTTTATGGTGGAAAAGCTATACTAACATATTCTCTTCTCTCTCTCTCTCTCTCTCTCTCTCTCTCTCTCTCTCTCTCTCTCTCTCTCTCTATATATATATATATATATATATATATATATATATAGTGTGTGTGTGTGCAATCTCTTTTTTGCTGGAATGCCTTCTCTCCCCCCTCCCTATCCCAACAACAGAGAGGATTTATGGGTGCTAAATGTCATTGAAAAACATTGCAAAAAACAAACCCAAGCTGCTCTGCAGCTTAGCATACATGGCTACAGCAAACCCCATCCTAGCGAGTTGGAAGCGTATCACTCTGAGCATCTGCACCACTCCTCCTTGGAGAGCGCATACTAATCATCTCTCTTCATGGTCAGTAACCACATAAGGACAGCACCAGACGATGCCAGTGGTTTTGGTCCTGTAGCATTTATGTGCTTCCCTGAAAAAGAGAGGCATGCCAGAGAATATTCGTCAGCCTTGTCTGTTGGTCCCCTCTCTTGATTGAGGCAGATGTTTATTTTCCATCTGCACTATATGTCAGTGCAACTGCAGCCTTCATCTGGCAAAGGGGGCCTTTAATAATATGAGGCCATTGCATGAAACTGCCGGAGAGATGGCTCTGGTGAATAAAAATCAGGTTAGAGCGGGAAACGTTTATTCTTCATTTTGAGAAGCCCTTTTAACAAATGAAAATTTGCCTCCTTCTCCTTTTGCCAAGCATAGGACCATGTTTATTTCCAGCTATATGGGTCACGGAGGATTCCCAGCTGTTAGATAGAGTCAGTTGTGCATTGCTGCACTCAACAACATCTGTTTCACAAAAACAGTATCCAGCTTTTAGCGCTCAAATGGAGGTTATACCATATGCCAGCAGACCACTTAGTTTTTACCTTGGGAACCAACTTTACACTAGTCAAGGTAACAGACGAAGTACTGAGTATTTAAATGGTAGCGGCCTTTGGTTGCATCTTCATTCGCTCCAACTATATATAGTAAAATTAGTTCCAAGCATACACCACAAGCTGTTCCTCTCTTCAATTATTCATTGGGAGAAAGTTTGTTTGCAAAAGCGTTCAAATGTTCATCGAGATCGACTCTGATATTGAAAGTGGCACCGTAAGATGCTTTGGCAAACACAGAATCATGTTAAAATGTCAACTGATATCAGCAATCAACAAAGAGAGATCGGGCTGAAAAGCCTTTTTCAAGCAAACAGCATTTTAAAAGTTACAACAATGTGGATGTTTTTGGAGCCTTAAAGAACATTTTCCATGTCTTTCTTGCATTTTCTCCTATGCGTCTATTTGTTGTTTTCTGTAATGATCCGCATTTTACTTAGAGATGGATCACTGGATGTTAATCAAAGAGAGGAAACCCACCAAATAATTTAACAGGAATATCTATTTCATTTTCATCACCCTGATTGCTTTACTTGACAACAATGCTAGCCATATCTTACAACAATACAATATATAATTCAGCAATAAACCACACACATACCTGTACAGGAGTCTATTATGGCACCAGTGAAATACCTGCAAGATCAAATTATGCCTATTGGAGAATGACTGAATCTAATGTATGGTCACTGTAGAAAAGGCTCTACAATGGGTGCCCCTTGACTCTAATGAAAGGGCCTATAAGCAAATCTCTCTGCTACTTGCATTGTCATGTTGTGCCATAGATGTGGCTGCCAAATTCTACTTCTGGGCTGGCAGAAGGAGAATTCCTGCTGTCACTGCCTCTGCTCTTCAGCCCCAAGCAGAAGATTCAGCCACCCCCAAACAAGGTAGATGGGGGAGAAGAATGCTATGGATCATCTCTGTGCTGAAGGATGGAATAATGGGGGGAATAGACCATAGGCAAACTCGACCCTCCATATGTTTTGGGACTACAAATCCCACCATCCCTAGCTAACAGGACCAGTGATCAGGGATGGTGGGAATTGTAGCCTCAAAAGATCTGGAGGGCTGAGTTTGCCTATGCCTGCCCTAGACCTTCTACCTTCGCTGCAGAACAGATAGAGTACAAGCAGGGGTTGAAGTGGCCCTAAATTGGCCAAGTCTGTTTCCCCATGATTGGTCACCTCTCCTCAAGTGACTTTCTCATCCCTTCTTGGAAAAATTCCTTTTGGAGTCCCCTTTAGGTAAGGGTGATCACATTGGAGCAAATGCATCCATACTAATGGTGAAACCACCATTCCCAAGAGAGGATTCATGGTTGGATAGGGCATACTAGCCAACATTTCACAGGTAGAAATAGGGCAGCACTTGTAATGTATATTTGGTCATACCAATTCTCAGAGCAGTAACAAGCCCAACTGCACAATGCTCATGAAGCATCCCATATCAGAAAGTGGAAGAACCCCGACCTTAATAATGATCAAGTTTGGGAACCCACTAGCATACCAAGAATGATGAGGCAACCAGGTTTGACTCCATAAACATGGTGTCATCCAGATGTTATTGGACTACAACTCCCATCATTCCTGAACATTAGTGACATTGGCTGGGGCTGATGGGCTGATGGGTGTTGTAGTCCAGCAACATCTGGAGGGGACCACATTGTCCAACCCCCTGCTATGAACTGGTTCGACATGTTCATGTGTCAATGCCTTCCAGCTGCCTTCTGGACCGATCACCTTCTGTTTTGCTCTTGGCCAGTGCCCTGACTTTCTGACACTGCTGGGCAACATCTACCTGTCAGTTATTCACAAAACCTTTGTTGACTTTGTTGAATGAACCACTCCCCTACCAAAAAAGGAGCAGCATAAGCCTAGGTCTTCCTAGTTCATATCCTTATGAGCATTATAGCCACCATGGATCTCAAATCTCCGCAGTAATCAAGCAACTGCAGACGTCTTTGTTCAAACTTTTCAGTTACTAACAAGAATAGCCAGGGAATAGACTTCACACTTTTTACACTATTATTGAATTTATGCACCAAATAATGATAACTGGCCTTAGTCATTTTATTTTTATAATGATTTTTGACGCCATTCTTCTTCTTCTTTAAAAAATATTCCACTGCAATCTTGTATACACACAAACACACACATCTCCAAGCTGCCTTTCCAGGTGGGTTTTCCCAAGCTCTCACAGCTCTCATTTGAATCAGGTTTTTACAGTTACATCTGTGCAAACACGGAAAACGAATGCAACATAATGGCACTGAGATGGAGGAAGTTAAGCATACCTCTCCACCTGCCAAAGCCCAGATGTGGGGAATAATATGGCACAGAATCCTCAGATACAAAGCATGCAACAGTAAGTTTTCTCCAGAAAGCTTCCAAAAGAGGCTCTTTGCAGTTCTGTGCAAGTTCCTGGGCATTTGTTTGTGCTTTTATGTTGTTGCTGCAAGCAGTTGGTAGAAAGACATCTATGAAATGTTTTTGTTATTTTCTCAAGTTTTTCTTTCTGTATAAGTAAATTCTAATGCTATCCATTAAACCAAACTAGAGACTATTTAACATTATCCGTTTCATGCAAAATTAGAAAAAAACACTATTATTGGGAACTTACATTAGTGCTAGTTTATTTGTATTTGCAAAGCTCCTGTTAAGTATAATTTATAAACAAGCAATGTAGGGTTATTACCTTCATCCCATCCTTCTTGCAAGTCCGTTATGACCTAACTCCACCAGCTTCCCCCAACCCTCTGAGACAGGTTAGGCAGAGATGGGGAGAGGGAGAGAGAGACTGGTCCAAAGTCACCCAATAAATGTAATGGCCAAGTAGGCATTTGTATTGGGTCTTCCTTGGCCACGGCACTTCCAGACTGTCACTATTTTGGGTGGGATTCAACAACATGCCAGCAACTTCAGGCTGAACAATTAAAGCTGATTTGGAGTGCTTGCAAAACAAACCCACTTCACTAAAAGATCAGGCTTTTTGCAAAAAGGAAAGCTAATACATTGTTACAACAATTGACACACATCCTGTTCTCTCCTTTTGAAGACAGCTTTCATGTGGGTGATGTCCCAAGCCTTGGAACTGGGAAACAAAAAGGGCACTTTTTGGTAGACATTGGGCATGCAAGGTCTGTTCACACCAGTGCTGTCACCTCTGCATCTTATAGATGGAGGCAGAGTTGAAGGTGCTGGCTTGCTGTCATATATATCCCTGTGTACTTTCCTGGAAGGGGATGGCTTTACACTGACATGGGAAGGCATGCAAGTCATCTCCACTGGCGGTGACATAGCACTCAGGTACTGAATGACACGGAAGTGGGCTGTTCCTCCGACAACCCTCTTGGAACTTCCCTGGATCCACGTCTCCACATCCTAATCCACTGAGAACCTCCCTAGGATCAGACTCTTCCTGGTGTCCAGAATCCCCATACCCTAACCTGCTAGGACCTTCCGCCAGGTTGGACTCTTCCAATTCCCTGATCTACAGCTCATCCTCATCATCTGACTGCCCTCTCCACAATGTCTCCATGGGGCTCATGACATGTGCATGTTAGCTCCAGAAGATGTCAGGCTAAGCGGATTAAAAATGCAGGTCTTTTTTAAACATTAATGTGAAATCTGTATCTTCAATGTTTTAATTGCTTTGACTCTCTGAAGATTATGTAACTATGGTCTCCATCTAAGTAATATATTAGGCATATATTTTTAAACAGTCAACAATGGAAGTAACTATCACCATAGTGTTCAACTATAATTCTCGATTCTCTCTGCAATGTCTCTTCTGTTGGCCATAGTCTTTCTGGATAATTTGCTTCAAAGGTCTTGTTAACTAAGATTTGCAGGTCCTCTTAGTTAAGGGTAACATCTCACCTACAAAACTTTGGGGAAAGAAAACATAACGTAATAGTATTTGGAGTTCATCAATACCAACCACAATGCTGTGTCAAGTCTGGCAATAGCAGCATAAGCAAATAATATCATGTCATAATAGTAGTAGTAGTAGCAATAGTAGCAGTACAATTAAAAACAAGTTGTAAGGCACCAGAGCTCTCCAGCCAGGAACTCTAGCAGTAGGGCCCAAGACTTTCTATGCCACCAGAGCAACTTGCTTAAGAAAAGGATCCACTAGATCAGTGTTCTTCAAGCTTGTGTCCTCCAATGTTTTTGGACTAGACTTCCCATCATTCCTAGCTATCTTAGCCAATGGTCAGGGATGATCCAACTCAAGGCAGAGGACCACTGCACTAAATTGCTCTCTGCTGTTCTGCAGTGCCACTGCTGCATAATTCCAGAGGGTGGTAGGGAAGATCCCAACTGAGCAAAGGGCAGGTGACACAATGAGTCAACAGGGTTCCATTGTGTCCTGTACAGGTGCTGACTTTGGACTGGCCCCTCCATCTGAGCAGCCTGTTACTGAGGAACAGACTAAGCTGCTTACTTATTTAACTTTTTCATTCCAGAGCACCAGGCCCAAGACAACTTAAATGTGCTAAAAACATAAGCATGGTCATAAATACTTCCCAAGGCTTCTTCAGTAAGTGCAAGCTCAGTTCCATGACCAGTTCAAAAGGTAGTTTGACATTTTGAAGGCAGGTCCGCATTTTCCCAATGGTCAAACAACTAGTAACAGCCAGAGAAAAAGACAACAGTGGCGAAGAAGCAGGACTGGCTCAATACATTTTGTTGCCTTAGGTGAAGGGTAAGATGGTGCCTTCCTAATATTTCATTTATAGAACACTAAGTGGATTGGCAGCTGAATCTTATTCCAGTACTGACAAAGGGATTATTTCATTCACAGCATCTAAGAGCAATAGGTTAGGTATGAGAGTAGTTCAGTACAAGGTAGACCGCATGGTAGTCAGAGCTCTGTCCTTCCACAAAAAGGATATGGTCAGAGAGCTCATGAGGAACAACTGTGGAGCTGTTATTGCTGTTATTGAGAGCCAGTGTGATGTAGTGGTTAAGAGCGGTAGACTCGTAATCTGGGGAACCGGGTTCGTGTCTCCACTCCTCCACATGCAGCTGCTGGGTGACCTTGGGCTAGTCACACTTCTTTGAAGTCTCTCAGCCCCACTCACCTCACAGAGTGTTTGTTGTGGGGGAGGAAGGGAAAGGAGAATGTTAGCCGCTTTGAGACTCCTTAGGGTAGCGATAAAGCGGGATATCAAATCCAAACTCTTCTTCTTCTTCTGTCCCTCAGCATCTACCACCTGAGGCAGTTGCCTTACTCTGCCTCAAGGTAGGGCCAGCCCAGAAGAGGAGGACAATATGCTGTTGTTGATGACACTTGGGATTTGTTTTCCATTTCAAGAGACTTCTTATTGACTGATCTGCCTTGGTGTTGCAGCGTATCATAATTCCACATCCACAGACTTTGAAAATTGCAGAAACAGCCACATGCCTTTCCATGAGATTTGAAGATGTGTGGCTTAATTCCTCTTTGAGTGCTGGAGCAATGAGTGAGCTGCATGCCCTCGAGGCAGAAAGCCATGAGCATGTGCTCAGTTGGCACTTTGGAGAGTTCTAGGAGACAGCAGCTTTGCTATAGGCTACAAGCACATCCCATGCTATAGCCCACAGTGTTTTTAACACTTTTGCACACACTATGAACTGTGATTAATTAAAAGTTAGCTTTGGCTCCTTCAAAGGAAAACCCTTTCTAGCAAGTTGATCTTGTTTGTAAGACCTTCATATACATACACAAGCATATCCACTTCCATTTAAATGAATAATCAGCACCGTGCCAAAAACAGGGTTTGGTGATGGATTAAAAAAAACACCACAACTTTTAAAACCTATTAAAATGGATGATGATTATGATGATGATGAAGAGGAGGAGGAGGAGGAGTTTGAATTTGATATCCCGCTTTATCACTACCCTAAGGAGTCTCAAAGCAGCTAACAATCGCCGTTCCCTTCCTCCCCCACAACAAACACTCTGTGAGGTGAGTGAGGCTGAGAGACTCCAGAGAAGTGTGACTAGCCCAAGGTCACCCAGCAGCTGCATGTGGAAGAGCGGGGAAGCGAACCCGGTTTACCAGATTATGAGTCTACCGCTCTTAACCACTACACCACACATCTCTTGGTCAACTTACCCTTGGCTTCCAAAAACTTATGTAAGCAGTTAGTCCTTAAAAGGGTGGTATCCAACTAATGTGTTTCATCAGTACTAATATTTCTGCTTGTGCAATGGAACTCCCCACTCCTCCTCTCTCTGTGTGCTCCCCAAATCTGCTTTGGAATGTTGGGAGGAAATACTTGAACAGAATTAGGGGGTGCATGGGGTTCAGCAGTGCCACTACTGCATAATTCCAGAGGGTGGTACTGCCAGAGGCGTAGCTAGCTGCTTGGGTTGGGTGCCTGGTGCGGGGGCATGCCCCGTAGCTGGGGGCAGGACGATCTGCCCATGGGGCGGAGTGAGCCTCTCCAATGCTTGGAGCCTCTCTGCCGCCTCCCCCTCAGCTGTAGGGCAGCTGAAGAAGAGGCAGTAGGCAGACACAAGTCCCATGCTGCCATTTCAGGCAGCATGGAACCTGCAGGTGCCTAAGCCACCACATCACACCTAAAATGTTTTGTGAGCCCAATTTTTTTATTTTTTTAAAAAACTCATTTTGTCACCCCCCTCAGTGATGACACACGGGGCAGACTGCACCCCCCACACCCCCTTCCTCCACCACTGGGTATTGCAGTTGCCAACTGAGCAGGCAGCAGGTGACGCAATGAGTCAACTGCACATTTATAGCCCCACTCCATCATTTCAAGGCTTGTGCTGGCTTTCCCTTGTTGTAGTGTACCTTCTGCTGTGGGAAGCCTTTTCTACTTGTGGAGCTTCCCTACACCATGAAGAACCCTGGAAGATCATGTGGGGAGCCTCCATGAGTAGAAAAAACTGAAAAACTCACACTAGAACATGAAGAGGCCAACACAAGCTACATGATTATGAAAGCTGAAGACATGGTCCCATCTCTTGTGGAGGCACAATTAGTGCCAACGCCTTCTGTCAAGAGTTTGAGTATAATCTTCGATGCCTCCCTTTCTATGGAGGCGCAGGTTGCATCTACAACAAAGGCAGCATTTTTCCATCTCCACCGTGTTAAACAGTTGGTCCCTTACCTCTTTTGCCATGATCTTGCCACTGTGACCCATGCAAGGGTCACCTCCAAGCTTGATTATTGCTATTCACTCTATGTGGGGCTGCCCTTGAAGCTGACCCAAAAACTCCAGCGGGTGCAGAATGCTGTGGCGAGATTCCTTATGGGGTACTCGCCATGGGATCACATTCGTCCAGTGCTATACCAGCTGCACTGGCTCCCGGTGGAGTACAGGATCAGGATTAAGGTGCTGGTTTTAACCTTTAAAGCCCTATACGGCCTAGGACCCTTATACCTACAGGACCACCTTTCCTAGTATGCCCCACGGAGGAGCTTATGGTCCGCAAATAATAACATCCTGGAGGTCCCAGGCCTCAAGGAGATTAGACTGGCCTCAACCAGGGCCAAGGCCTTTTCGGCCGTGGCCCCAGCCTGGTGAAATGCTCTGTCCCAAGAGACCAGGGTCCTGCAGGATCTGATATCTTTCCACAGGGCCTGCAAGACGGAGCTGTTTCGCCAGGCCTTTGGTTGGGGTCCAGTCTGACTCTTCCTCTCTCCTTATAAGAACTTACACGAAAGTGGCCCCCTAATTTTTCTCACAGGCTCATATAAGATCAGTATAAACAGTTAGGCCTGGTGAGCATTTAATGTCCCCCACCCTAATCTGTGGGTTGCCATCTGACTGGATTTCACTTTGACCCTGATTTGATTTTAGGATGTATTTTAATTGATTGCTTGATTTTATGTTGATATGTTATATATCTAATGTTAGATGCTCTGAGCCCGCTTTTGGCCGGGGAGGTATAAATAAATAAATGGTTGTTGTTGTTGTTGTTGTTGTTGTTTTCCTACTCATGTAGCCCCTCCATGGCTGTGATGCCTGAAGAAGCCTAGAAAGATTGAAGGATGTGGGCAGAAGGACATCTGTGTATCCTCAATAAATAACTGAAACCTAATATGATAGATATTAGATAATCCTTCCTCAACCTGGCCTTCTGCAGATGTTGAACTGCATCGGCCATCATCTTTGACCATAGACCATTCTAACTTGGGCTGATGGGAGTTGGAATCCAACACCATCTGAAGAGCACCAAGTTGAGGAGAGCTGCCTTTTATTCTGATCGTGAATGAGCCGAATTATCTGAGAACCGCCCCATAAATACCCACAAGATCGAGTAGTCACACCATCCAGGTCTCATTGTCAACTGTATCAAAGGTTAAAAAGCAATCTAACAGGGCTGGTATGCTGCCATTGCTTCTATATACCTTTAATTTGCTCTAAAACTCTTATCAACCAAGGCTATAACTTCAGCCAGGTCCAGGTGAAAAGTCACAGTGGCAGGAGTTCAGCAGGCTATTTTCCTGGTGTGCTTGGAGCCAAGTGGTAAACAACTACTCAGCAGCCCTTACCCCACAAATGAAAGGCTGGAGACAAACTGGCAAAGGCAATGTAACAAGTAACAGGACAATCTGTACCCAAATCATTATTTTATTTTATTTTTTGTTAAAACATACCAAACCAAACAGGCACCTTATCTCCTTGATCTGAATGTCAAGGCTAACAAAGGTGCCAGGCGGGGGCGGGACTGGCACGTGTCCTGGGGGTGGGGTGCATCACCTGCAGGGGCGTGGCGGTGCATCCTAGGGGCGTGGCGCCCACCGCGGGGGCAGCCGCGATGGCACCCCACACTCCTCCTCCTCCTCCACCAGTGATGGCACCCACCTGAGAGGTGCTGGAACTGAGTTCCTGTGAATTCCCCCTGAAAAAAGCTCTGAGAGTAAGCATGTGATATTCTATCTCAATACACACAGGAGGTGACAATAATATTAGAATTAAAGTGGGAGGGGTAAACCGGAAATCTGCAACTAACTGAACAGTAGTCATTGGATTACTGAAAAGGCAAGGCATTATGAAAGGTGTTGTTTCCTTATACACGGTTCATTCTTTGTAGATCTCAAGTTTGCTTAAAACGAAATAGGTTTCCTAATCTGCAGTTGCCCACAAAGTGGCTTCCTCAGAGCATCCTGCCCCCTGTTGTTTTCCAACTCAGTGTTTGGCTGGTTAGAACTTTCTTTCTCTCCCCCTCAAGGCAAAAAGGTATTGCTGATGAAGTGATTTCATTTAGCTCAAAATGATCCCTGTTAGTTACATGAAAGATGGAACACTTATTCTCTTACGCTGGTATGCAGAGAGTCTCCTAAGTACAAAATACACATCAAGGGCCAATTACACATGAAAAACCACTGATGGTATGAGAGCTGGTTAATATTTCTGAATTATTAAGTCTGACAGCATAATCATGCCTTTTTGTTGTTTAGGCTGTTGATACCAGATGTTGAATGCACAGCAGAATGTAACAGCATAATAGAAGACATTTTAAGGTAGCACCGTTCTGCAGAATGGAACAGAAAGTGCTCTGGGTAACTCCAAATGTAGAAAAGCAGATGCTGGATTCCAATAAAGGGGCAGCTTTGTGTAGCAAAATGCTTGTGGTCTTTCCGGATACATATGGCTGCATTGATATTTCGCCATGGATACATCCAGGCCACCAATTTATTCCTACTGAGTGGTGACTTCTGTACTTGCTGAATTCTGGGGTGCAAGATTAAAGAAGGCTCTTAGAAAAGATTCACCACAGGATGAGCTTTGGTTTTAGCAGGTTTTCAGGAAATTAGAGTTCACAACTTAGCTTAAGTTTGGTGATAATTCATGTGATTAATCTCTGGTCAGCCTACTACTCCTATAGGTTGATGTTAAATTAGATATGGCATGAATTGTGTGAATGGAATTAATGTGCATGTTTTCATATTGATTAATTTACATATAGTCTGTCATTCCCAAAGAGGTCACAAGATAGCTTTAGTTTCATTAAAACCAAGTCAAATAAAACCAAATCCCCCTCTCTCTCTTCCTCCAACCACCACCCCCTCTCCTTTAAACCATCATCACACTAAATACTAATGCAAAATATACATAATTACAACTGAATCATCACAGTCCAGTACAAAAATTCCTATATCTATTTGCCTGTATGTTGTTGATGTTGTTTACCTGACCTTAACCCTCAGGTCCCAGGGAAGGTTACAACATTAAAACAAAACATTTAAATCAGTTTACAACAACTTACAATCACAAAAGTAAGATAGGACCAAAAAAATATAAACATCAAGTGTCAAAAGTCAAAGGAAAGAGGTGATTTTGGCATAATTTGACAATTTTTATCAACTGAGGAACTATTATGCAAATTTCATCCACTTTTTGCCAAAGGAAGAAAGGTGATAGCTGTTTTCTAAATTTCTCAATGGCAAATGTGTGTGCGGCAACCCAAGAAGGCTTGGATGAACCCTGAGTCAAATCAGGAAGCCTATGGACTGTTTTCAAAAACCACTGAATTGCAGTGTGAACTGAATTTTGTGACAAGTGCACACCCCTAATGTACTCACAAATTCTGGCTGCTTGCATAGTTTCATTACATTTGTATAAGCAGCTCCTTTGGATCATGTTTCACATGTATGCTGCAAAAGTACATCTGGTAGAAATTCCTGGAGACTAATAAAAATCTGCTGATATGATTTAATATTTGTTCGTTAAATGTGTTTATTGTTTTATGAAAGGAGAGCATCAAGGGGAGAAATGAATATCAAGAGCCATTTGCATGTGAAATATTACTGACGATTATGAGAGCTGATTAATATTTCTGAATTATTAAGTCTGACAATATAATCATGCATTTTTCCTTGTTTCTTCTGTTGGCACCAGATGTTTAATGCAGGGTAAAATGAGACTGTAATATACTCTGTAATTAATGGCTGGAAAGCACAAAAGTATATACTCCAAATTTATATGACTATGAAGATGTTTTTGTTCCATTAGTATGAATAAACAGATGTTCCATTGAAGAATGTTCACTTGACATGTCTCAAACCCCCCCTGGGAAATGTGGATTTTAGGGGATTTTCCATGACAAAAGAAATAAGTTTGTTTTTTACATAAAATAAGCAGTGGCTTTGTGGTTAGTCAGCAGTCTTCCTTTAGCACCGGAAAAGACACAAAAGAGTAACAACAAGTTTAATATGAATATGGGTGGATGTGGAAGCGTGTAAAATTCTCAGATTCCATTGAATTGGGGCGGAGTACTAATTTCAATATAGAATGCAGTGTATTTAAACACAGACACAGACACACACTTACATTTAAATTCTCAAAATATGTTTAGTCTCTCTGCTTAAAAACAGTTGGTACAGACAACCACTTTGCATATGATAGCTCCCAGTTCAGTTGTATTAATTTCATTGTGTTATGGTACTGAATACAGAAGCCCCCTGGCCTAGTGTCTCTTGATGGTGCAAAATGGTGTAAGGGGTAGTCTTGTCCTACCACTGCTCCATAGGTTTCCTCTACATGAGGGGGAAATCCTAATTGGGTCAGGATTTGTCCTATGTACATACATGAGTACATCATGTTGGTCCCCTTGACATGGCTTGCAAATGGGCAGCTGTGAGTATTGCTGATCCATGCCATTATCAGGATGGGACAGGGCTAGCTACGTATGCATGCTTGCAGTACATGAGGGGGTTCGTGTGAATGCCCCTAATTTTCCTGCCACAGATAGAATATAAACCTCACGTCAATTTCCCTTTCACAGCAGTTATTGTGGTGAAGTGAAATTAACATATTTCACCCCAATCATCTTGAGGCACAACATGTTGGATAAACAGTGAATGCAAGAGTCTGTCTGCCACTTCCTTCCTTTAATAACACTGACTCACTAACTCCTTCTACATTTAAATAGCTTCCCCTATCCTTTATTGCACAATCTGCTAATTTGGGGAGGGGGGGAACAGCTGTTTGGTAGACAGCTGTTTCGTTTAACAAACAACTGAGAAAACTGCTCTCTTGGATGCAGTAAACAAACAGGAAAAATTTTGATTTAAAATTGTTGGGACTCGTGCAATTGCACTGCTGTGTGGGCTGTGATGAGGCATGGGAGCACATGAATGCTCACTCCACTCCTGTTGTGTCTTAAAAGCATCTTTCTCAGCAATACATTTCACCCCCTTTTTTGGCAAGCACTTTAACTCACTGAGTTTATAAATTAATCCTGGGGTTTGAGTGGATTCTAATGGGGAGTACAGGGTTTCTTCTATCCATTGCAAACCTGTACAAAAACTCTCATGCTCATGAAACAGAAAAACCCTGGCTTACCAGTCCACTTAAGGTAAAACAGTCATTGTTAGCAATCACTTGCAACACTGAGATGGAGAAGTGAGCCTGTTCTTGTGAAGCCAGGTAAAATTACTTGGTGAAACCAGTCATCCCAAAATCCTGCAGCCTGCTTTTTTCAGGATCAGGTGGGTAGCACATGTCCAAGATGTGAGCAATTCAGCAGTCCTGGTTCTACTATTTTGGGGACAACATGGAGACAAGAGATCTAATGAAGGCAGCACATAGCAACCACTATTAATCAAACTCTTCTTGGCCAGAAGCACCCTCGGCTAGATCACTGTGTAGCAAAGAAGATCTAGGCTGTCATGGATTAGAGGATGGTGGCTGCGGATCAAGAATGAAACTCCTCTTGAGACATTTGAATGCTATTGCCAGTCAGATAAGAGATAATATTGAGTTACATGGACCAGTGGCCTGACTTGTTGTATAGCAGGTCTTTCTATCTTACATTGTAGAAACAAAAAACACAAAAAACAAAACAGAGCTCTCCATCATATTTCTTTGCCCTATAGAAATTTGGAAGCCATTTTCTTCTGCAACCAGGGGCAATCTGGTTTGCTTTTTCAGTCTGATTTGTAGAAAATCTCCCCCTTCCAGTTCTTATCAATTTTCATGGCTGTTGAGCTATCCAATCTTTAATAACAAATCAGAAAGATGTCTGAAATATCATTAGACTATGCCACCATATGGCTGAGATTAAAAATGAATACAACTACAGCACATCTGTCAAAAGCAACTTACTATTTAATGAGAAATCAGAACTCGGAGATAAAAAGTCTTTGTTTCCCTAGTTGCAATACAGATTTATTTCTCTTGGCCATCTGGTCAACTGGGGTATTGTTTCGATTCAGACATGTGACTGCAGGGGTGTCACAGCAATTATGCTGGAATGCAATGAATATCCTAGGTTTTGCAGGTTATATACTGACTACATATGTGTACATTTCAAATCAGGGTAGGTTTGGTTGCTATTGTTCAGGTGATCAATTGTACAGAACTGGAAAGAAAGATTCCTGAAGAGATAGTATTTTTGTTATTTCTTACTTAGGTTTTGTGTTGTACATTTAATAGTGCTCACTTTGTGGCGATCAGAGCATGTATTCAAGAAACCCGTGCCAATCTGTAAGCTGCTTAATGCAGCTTAAGCCAATGTATATATTGTGGGTGTACATCAGCTCTGTGTTGTAAATTGAGGTGATTTGGTGGTCTTCCCTACCCCTCTGAGTCAAAGAGAGATGTCAATTTCCCCCTCAAGTGAGATCAGCATCCTCTGGAGGGGGTTCTTGTGCCTCTGAAGTTATAGTGATTTTTAGATTGCCTGTTACTGTGAATGGGGAAGATAGAGCTTCACAAAATTCAGAGAAGTGCACATTTCAAAGGATACCTGTGCTTTGCTTTGTGCATTGTTTGGTTAGAAGCAAATTAGGTGAGTCCATATTAAAATGTGAACCAATGGGAAATTGTCCCCCATTCCTAGCCAGGACCCACACCAGCCATTTGAGAGGATTGATTTGTCCATCAGTTTAAAAGCAAATGTGCCCACTTAAGTGGTTTGTGATCACAGCCCATATGCTCTAAAAGAATGCAACTGCTTTGCCTTTGGAGAGCTATAAATACATTAAAAAGCTGCCTTCAGAACTTCCCCTAACCCCAGTTGTACTTTTCAAGGATGCATTGTGTGATCTAACTGATAACAAGCCAGTTTTTGTTTAACCCCCCCCAAACATAAGCTGCTCCAGGGGTTGTGTCAAGATAACTTACCTTGCTTAACTAGCTATGCCCTGAGACACTGAAAGAACCAAAAGGTTTAGTAAGAGATGCAGTTTTTTAAAGTCTGCTTAAAGTCAGGTGTTTGCATCTGTTCCATTGTGAGCACACCCTTTGTGACAGGTTTTGCTTACCTCCATAAGCTTTAGGTCAATATGGCTGACCTTGCCAATGAGACGAGCGCAGAAGCAGATTCTGATTTCAATTACATCCAAACTAATTCAGCTTGAGCCAAAGTAGGGTCCAAGAGCCTCTTCCATCATCGTTTAGCCAATCAGCAGAAGGCACCTATGATGGAAGAACAGGTTGGTATACCATCTGCAAACGGGGTTTTATTTTCTGAGGGAATATTCACTCTGACTGCTAGGTAAATCTACTCAATTTAGCTTGTATTGGTTTTTTTGTTTCAGTTTGTTTGTTTTTGCCTGGTACAACACCTAAAATTGATCTCCCGTTTTGTTAAAAACGCTGTTAACAAAGCAGCAACTAATCATCACAATCGAAATGAAAGTCATTCACAAAATAGCAGCCAAAAAATAAACTAAGCACTGTTAAGTTCTTACCACTTTCTCCACACACACACACACACACACACACACACACCCAATTCATAACACTTCACTCTTTTCAGCTCATTAAAATACACATACACATAATTCCCTGCGGCAGCAATTTCCTTCTGAAGGTTCTTAGCTCTGGAGGGTGGGGCAAGGCAGGTGGAAAAAAACTGGCCAGGACAGAGTCTTTCTCTCCTCACAGTTCTTCCTCTCTTTGGAATGATTCCTATGGTGGCATCTGTGTGGGAAATTTTATGACTCAGCTGATTAATTGTGTGGGTTTTTCTGACATGCAAGAGTCAGGTAGAATCTAATATCTAGACATGATCCCCCCAAACCTGAGGGATAATAGAGCAAAGCATAGCCATAACTGTGCCTTGTTTGGAGTATGTGCTAAGCAGTTTTGAAACATACATGGGAGCAGTTATGTCCTGCTGTGGTTGGAGCCATCCAGATGATGGAGAATTGGTTGGCTTAAGGCACCAGTGGCAATAACAGCAGTTAAAGCAGTTGTTCTATGGGTTAGTCACAAATTGTCATGAAAGGAAAGTATCCTACCACCTGTAGTACAGATGGGGAACCTGTGGCCTAATTTCATGCATCTGAACACTGGGCCCATTCTTGTTCTTTGGAACACTACTCTGGGAATCAATGCCTCTTCCATGCTCGCTCTGTCTGTCTGTCTGTCTGTCTGTCTGTCTGTCTCTCACTCTGCGGCTACATGAAAGCAATTGACTTTTCATGTGGGTCAATGGACCTTCATAGAAAATGTGCTCCCCCACTCCTACCCTTCCTTATAGTTCATGTGGGAGACATTTCCATTTGAGTTGGAGAAGGAGGATACATGTCTATGTGGAGAGAAAAGCACACTGAGGAAGGCGGGGAGGAAGAAGGAGGAAGCAGCAGAGGAAAAAAAGGTGAATGATGGAAAAGAGGATGTGGAAAACCAATTTGAAGAAGCAAATTCACACCATCCCTTTTCTGACTATTGGCACATGAACCTATCAACACAACTCAAAAAAATCTTTGAAAAGGAAGCCGAACTGCAAGATGATGAGATTCAATCTAGGCACATGCTGTAGTGTTGACAGAACCAGCTCACCTCACTTTCATGCGCTGAAAAAGCCACTACATACTAATTTCACCATGTACAAAGATGACCATATGGATTGGCTCTAAGTTACCCATTTTTAAAACTGGAGAAATTTATACTGAAGAAACAAACTAAGGTGAGAGAGCAAGCATCACATGCAAATAAGAAAGAACAGAATGTTGCATTTGTATGAGTTATATATGCATATGGCTAGCAAGGGCATCTGGTGTCTTTTCCTTTTCTATCATATTAAGAAGAGGAACACAAGGTGGAATTTACCCAGGCATAAACAAATCTTTTAGCTGTAGGGGGAACAGAAGAGTGCAGTTTTGATGAGATACTGGAAGAAGAACCCACATTGGCTTTGCTGCAGATGCAATGCAAGTTACAGGAGTCAGTGATCACATGCAGCCTCAAGAGGACATGTGCTAGGGATGACCTTAACACTAAAAGTGAAAATTCCCAAGGAAAGACAATAGGCCTGATTTTTCCTGTTCCATGCAAGTGTATGAGACAGCAGTTGGAGACTGAGTGAAAGAGCTGGAAGGATAGCCCAGGATAAAGCAAGATGAAAGCCACAGTGGTTGCAGGGGTAATTAATAATAATAATAATAATAATAATAATAATAATAATGGACTGTGTATTTCTCTCTCTCTCTCTCTCTCTCTCTCTCTCTCTCTCACACACACACACACACACACACACATAACTGGTGCTGCTGCCACTTACAGCAACAATATTCTGCTTTTCAGCAACATGTACAGAAGTCCTCATGTACAGCATTATATGTGTACCCAGTGCTTTTTTCTGGGGGTACAAAGGGGTAAGCATCCCCTAAACATTTTGTGAATGTAAGTTTGGCCTCATTGAGAGGCAGTACTTCAATGTGAGTAGGAAAATGAGAGTACCCCTAAACATTTTTAGGGGGGGAAAGCACTGTGTGTACCCCATAGCTAAGGGGGGTGCCTTTATTTCCAATTTCAAAATAGGAAAAGATAGAGACTGAAAGTATCCATCTTCCGACATGTAAACTGGTAAATTACTTTTATGCTGCAGTCCAATACACAATCACCTGAAGATAAGTTCCACTGCACTCAGGGAGACTTATTTCTGATTGGCTATGTCTTGGATTGCACTGTTTAAGAGCTCAAATTACTGAATCTTTGCAAAGGCAAGTGTTAACAATAGAGGACATAAAAAATGTAGCTGCGATGTGACATTCATATCACTTTGGCTCTTGTTCTTTCTCATTTGCCGTAGCGCCTGTGAGAATAAGGGAACGGGGCAAATTCAAAGGTTGATGATAAGCAGAGGGGCTAGTCCTTGAGGTTCTTCATTAGCAAAGAATGCATCACATTCCCAGACACTGCTTTTGCTGAACATGCTATGCCATCTGCTCTGGAGGCTTTTGGTTTCATTTCAGACACAACTGGCTCCAGCCCATTTTCAGCAGTTGATGAAAAAAAAAAGTTTCTCAAAATGAATGAGCATCCCAAAACACAAATCACTTTTTTTTTTTTTTTTGCAAACATTATGGTAAAGTTTCAAAACAGTACAGAGGGACAGAACGTATGTGTGTAGCCCTAAAGGGCTTACCGGTTCCTATTGTAACTCATTGATTCCTGCAGTGCATAGATTCATCTGAATGTTCCAAAACAGCATTGATCATTTTATAGTATGCACTACTGTGTGTGTGTGTGTGTGTGTGTGTGTGTGTGTGTGTGTTGAATGCTACAACTGCTAGCCTAAAAGCACTTCAGCTGACAGAATCCTAGATACTTATAAGGTTCCGGCAGAACAAGTAGCTCTAAGAAAATAGCCAAAAGGCACATGGTGGGGTTTTGGGGGGTGGGTGGGGGGAGGAGAGAGTGTAATTCAAAATCTCAGACAATTTATGTGCTAGCATTAAGAGCAAAAGTTGCTGTGCTGGGGGCATCCATATTTGTTTAATTGCATGTAACATATAGGATGGGAATGAGGAGTGGGTCTTTAATACCAAGAGAGGTGAATAGGTGAGGGGACAGTGACCTTAAGGTCAACTTTATGTTCCTGTACTCCTTTGTCTCTAGAACCTTTCAATCCTGTCCTCATTCCTAGTACTAGAGCTGGTCTGGAAGCAAAATGTTCAAATAAAAGTGTGTGTGTGTGTGTGTGTGTGTGTGTGTGTGTGTTTAGACTGCCCTTCAGAGTGGGTTACATAATTAAAAGGTCAATATGAATTGCAAAAGTGGAACAAATGTAGCAGAATGAAAATGTAACACAAAAATGCCAGACGTAGAACTGGGACTTAATTTTTTTAAAAAACAAACAAACAGATGAAGTGTAACTTTGCACAAACAGATAAAGTGTAGCAACTGCTCACTGAAGGATGAATTGTCTTTTCATTGATAACTGTAGTTGGGATTTGTTCTGATTGTTGCTATTTTTATTCAAAAATAAAATAGCAGAAAAATGTAATGCGAGCAGGCCACACAGTGTGCTGAAATGCCTGGGCAAATAATAATAAAAAAGTCTCCTTCATCTGGCACTGGAATGACCACACAATTGGTGCCAGGGAAGCCTCCATTTGGTGAAAATTCCTCACCCACATCATATATTCAAAGCCCTCTTATGCCACTCTAAGGGTTGTGGCTTCCCCAAAAGAATGCTGGGAACTGTAGTTTTTAAGAACCTGACAGTTGTCAAGAGACTCTTAATAAACTATAGTTCCCAGGATAATATGGAGGAAGTCCTGTCTTTTAACTTCTTCTTCCCTATATTCCAGCCTTCCTCTCAGAGGATCCCAGGACAGCAATTATCCTTATAAAAAAAACATTCTAGAAACAGTTTAAAAACAATCACATCATCTCAGTCAATGAGTTCAATGTTGCTGGAACAAAATCTTTCAGCCACCAAATGCCTTGTTAAACAGGAATGTTTTTAAAATTCTTCCTGAAAGTCAAGTATGAGGAAGACAGACATACCTCTCCAGGGAGGGAGGCCATTCCAGAAGCAGATAATCATCCCTCTCACCATAGGAGCCAACTCCTAGGGGCCAAGGGGGCTGCCCCCCCCGGAAGGTTGATGGATATTGCTATTCAAATGGTGTATGTGCAGCATGTCATGTGATTGATTATGTGGGGCGGGACTTACCTCCCCCACAATATTTCATTCAAGTTAGCACCTCTGCCTGTCACAGGTCAACACCAACCAGGAAGCCCCTAGCAGTGGCACCACTAACAAGGCCTCATCTGCAGACTGCAGGGTCTGAAAACACAGACACACAAACAAGAGATGTGGCTTCCCTAGTCATGTTCTAGCCTCACCATAAATTTGTATGAACGTTGCTTTAAAAATTCCATGATGTACAAGGTAATCTGGAGGGCAACAGGGCTGCAGGGGCTTTTCAGCTGTAGTCCCCTCTGATACGATAGGAAAAGACACCTGTTTTAGTTCCTGGATGCTAGCTTTACAGGGGAAACATTTCAGTTTTTTCTCCCCCTTGAAGACCAGTACTGTATTATGGCAGGTTTATTATAATACCACTTATCTTGCTCTGTAGCGCAGCATTGTGAGCAGCTCTTGTTAATTTGTGGTACCAGAAAATCAAAAATTTTAAATTTATCATTTAAAAAAAAAAAAAAACACCTCACAATTTCTATACATTTCTTGTTATGCATCTGTCCTATTGCCATATACAGTGGTACCTCTGGTTACGAACTTAATTCGTTCCGGAGGTCTGTTCTTAACCTGAAACCGTTCTTAACCTGAGGTACCACTTTAGCTAATGGGGCCTCCCGCTGCCGCCGCACCACCGCTGCACGATTTCTGTTCTGAT
The DNA here is from genome assembly GCF_009819535.1 of Lacerta agilis. NCBI lineage: Eukaryota > Metazoa > Chordata > Lepidosauria > Squamata > Lacertidae > Lacerta > Lacerta agilis. The sequence continues at coordinate 52,926,577 of NC_046318.1, read as the reverse complement.
CCTGGGGCAAAGTTCTTAACCCGAGGTACTACTTCTGGGTTAGCAGAGTCTGTAACCTGAAGTGTTTGTAACCCAAGGTGTTTGTAATCCGAGGTACCACTGTAAAGCAGGATGTGGAGAGTTTCAGTGTTTAATGCTTCCCTTTGGAGAACTGCCAAAGTCTAAGTGAAACCTTTTCCATAGGTGATTCATTGTTTATTCATCTGTTGCAAACATTGTGTGACAATTACAGGGCAAACTTTAGTTGTATTTTAAAAATACCTTTTCTGTCGTCTTCCTATTCTTCTGCCTAGTGTGGAAATATCATTAGCTATTTTGCAGAATGGGTCACGTAAGTTTAAATCAGTTATACATCACCAAGTGACTTGGCTCAATCCAGACTATGTTACACAATTCAACTGAAAAAGTCAACTGGAACAGGAAGGGCAAAAGCCACACTTGAATGCAGCCTGGCAAAAAAATAAATTAAAAAAAATCCTCCTTACATCCTTGAAACTCTTGCTTCTTATTTGCAGCTGACATTCTGCATTTGACACAAAGTTAGCATTTCATTCAGGTTTACATTGAGTGTGAGGTGTTAAAACCTCCATTTCCCTTTGCTCTCTCTCTAGAATTCCCCAGGGGGATGTTGGCAGCCTGCTAAAATATTCAATGAACCAAAAACATTCCAAAGAGCTGCAGGTCCCAACCTCACCTCCCACCCGCCTCCACATGCTGCAGCCCTAGAAGCAACTTCTGCTGCCATTACATGAATGGAGCTGCCAAAAATATACTCAGCAAGAAGGGGAGAAGTAGGCTGAACTGGGCTTTCCTTGACCCAGAAGCACAGAAATCACTGTCATATTTTTGGTTCACCTGCTCAGTGGCTTGATCTATGGGACAGATAGGGAAGCTGTAGCCCTATAGATGATACTGAACTCTCTGGCTGCAGCTGATGGGAGTTGGGCCTCATGCACACCACAGCACTTGGTAACAGTCATGGTTTTACCCAAATAATTTTGGGAAGTGTCATTTGTTAAAGGTGTGGGGATATGTTGGGAGACTCCTATCCCCCTCACATTTTTACAATTCTCCAAGTTCCATGGGATTTGAACAGGGCTGGATTTAGGTTTGATGAGGCCCTAAGCTACTGAAAGTAATGGGGCCCCTTATATGTCCAGCTGTCCTTTGTCAACAACAAATTGTTGCTGTTTTTTGTGTTGAATATATGCTATATGGTAATTTATGGACCTAATAGCTCCACACACAACACAAAACACTGTTGCTGTATGTAGGTTTTATTTTATTTGTTTTTCATCTTATGTTTTGGAAATGTACATCCAGTTTTTTTATTCTTTATTGGGGGGGGGCAAGAGAGTGGTGCCCAAGCTATAGCCTGTTTATCTTATACGTAAATCTGGCACTGGATTTGAATGCTAAACCAGTGTTAGTCTGAGTTGTGAATTCGCCCTTGGAATCCACAGCATCTAGAGGAACACAGATACCCGGCCTTGATCTATGGCAAGGAACTAGGAGTCCCATCTCAAAGTGTGATGTGATGGGTCAGCCTTAGAAGGTGCAGAAAGGTCCCAGGTGAGGTGTGAAATAACTTTGAATAATTGTGGTTGTACTCATAAAGGCAATAATTTCCAGAACTATTCATTTGCAAAATGTTCAAATAAAATTTCATTTTGATTACTCTGAACTATCCTGGGGAGGAAGTGCTATAGCAAACAAGCTGTTTGCTTAATGCATGTCACAGGTTCCATGTACAGTACCTGTAATTATTATTATTATTTTTTAAGTTTTAAGCATCCTCAGAATATTATTTTGGACTTCATGGCAAGAGTCTAGCTTAGTTGTTGCAACAGGATATTTCAAATAAAACAAAGTAACAAAGTAATTCTCTTCTCATTTAGGTTTCGATAGTTTTTGGCAAACTTTCAATGGTGTGGATGTACTTTTAGGAGGGTGGTGTCACAGAACAATTTAGCAGCAGCCAATCATCTGCTTTAAGATGGATCGTGAATAGCACTTCTCATTCTAGACTTCTGGAATCCAATTTACATTCTGTAGCCAAGTGGGCACTCCTCCTTCCCACAGCCCAAAAGTGGTTTGGGGTATTTTCATGTGGACAAATGTGAACGTTAGATCCAGTCATGAACAACTCTGGGGTTGCGGCACTCATCTCGCTTTATTGGCCGAGGGAGCCAGCGTACAACTTCCGGGTCTTGTGGCCAGCATGACTAACGTTATATCCACACACAAAAATACTGCCAAAGTAAGATCAGCTCACAAAAGGAAGAAATTAGAGGCCAGATTAAGAAAACTGCCCCCACAAAGACAAATGGATGAAAGGGACATCCCAGCCTCTTAGCTTTTATGCAGGAAGCACAGGTGGTCATCTAATGTGAGAGACAAGACAGGAAAGGCAGCTAGAGAGCTTCTTTTGCATGCCATCTCACTTCAAGTTATTTCAAATTTTACCTTTGAAACTGAAGTTGCAGCATATAGATTAGGGATGCGGAACTTCTGGCTCTCCAGATGTTGTTGGACTCCAACTCCCTTAAGCCCCAGCAAGAAGGAGCAATGCACAGGAATTCTGGGAGTTGTAGTCCAGCAATATCTAGAGAACCACAGATTCACTGTCTCTGATAAAGATATGGTTCCCAGTGTTTAAATTTTATCAACAAGAGCCATATCCCAATTCAAGTCTAATTAAAGCAAAACTATCAATTTACACAGAGCCTGTATTTGGCTCTTTCAAAGAGGATTGCAGCCAAAAAGAACCATAGCAATATCCAATGTTGCACATATTTATGCATAGGGGTCTGCAGCTGGTAGCCCACAGGCCAAATCTAGCCCACTGAGGAATGCTGTCTGGGCCCCAATTGCCCTCTTTCCTCAGCGAGATGATGAAAGGCAGGCAAACACAGAAGAGCATTGAAGGAGAAATATTTCTACATTCCTCATCCAAAGGCATATTATTAACTCTGATTTTAGGAGATGGAAATCTTTGCAGAGGTGATCAGTTTACCTATGCTAAACATAAACTGGAAATGCTACACAATCGGGTGGCGGGGTCAAAGCTTAGGTTAAAAGCTTTTTGAAAGTCCAAGTATGCTATGTCGGCCGGATTACCTCTTATCTATATGCTTGTTGACAGCGCAGTCTTTAGCATATGTGCCGCCAGGGTGCAAAGATCCACCTAGTGCCCCCAAATTTAGTTTAGCCCCCAAATTAACTTTCATTATGCTTATGTCAGACACCAAGCTTACACCTTATCCCTTGTTTATGAAAGAAGGGAGGAAAAAGAAACAAACTTTTTTATTTGCTCATTTATTTACAACACACTTATACTTAAGTATACAACACCACCACACTTAAACTTATAAGTATTGTTTAGGCACCTACTTAGGAGAAACATCAGTGGTGTCACAGGTGCCGCTGACCCCGCTACCGTATAGCAGCTCAATACAATACGTAACATAACAGTTTGATGTAAGAGTTAATTTTGTTGAGTCAACCGCTGTCGTTGAGTCAACAAGTGCCACTGCTGGCGTGGTGCGTCTTTGGTAAATGAGCGCACGAAGTCGAAAGTCCTTTAGTGAAACAGTAGGTATACATTTCGGTAATACCTAGGCATATATGTATTTTGTTTTTCTAGCTTGATCAACCTGCTTATTTAACTTATATGCAGAATTCATCATGCGAAAGGCTGGACTGGATGAATCCCAAATCGGAATTAAGATTGCCGGAAAAAATATCAACAACCTCAGATATGCTGATGATACAACCTTGATGGCAGAAAGTGAGGAGGAATTGAAGAACCTTTTAATGAGGGTGAAAGAGGAAAGCGCAAAATATGGTCTGAAGCTCAACATCAAAAAAACTAAGATCATGGCCACTGGTCCCATCACCTCCTGGCAAATAGAAGGGGAAGAAATGGAGGCAGTGAGAGATTTCACTTTCTTGGGTTCCATGATCACTGCAGATGGTGACAGCAGTCACGAAATTATAAGACGCCTGCTTCTTGGGAGAAAAGCAATGACAAACCTAGACAGCATCTTAAAAAGCAAAGACATCACCTTGCCAACAAAGGTCCATATAGTTAAAGCTATGGTTTTCCCAGTAGTAATGTACGGAAGTGAGAGCTGGACCATCAAGAAGGCTGATCGCCGAAGAATTGATGCTTTTGAATTATGGTGCTGGAGGAGACTCTTGAGAGTCCCATGGACTGCAAGAAGATCAAACCTATCCATTCTCAAGGAAATCGGCCCTGAGTGCTCACTAGAAGGACAGATCCTGAAGTTGAGGCTCCAGTACTTTGGCCACCTCATGAGAAGAGAAGACTCCCTGGAAAAGACCCTGATGTTGGGAAAGATGGAGGGCACAAGGAGAAGGGGACGACAAAGGATGAGATGGTTGGACAGTATTCTCGAAGCTACTAACATGAGTTTGGCCAAACTGCGGGAGGCAGTGAATGATAGGCGTGCCTGGCGTGCTCTGGTCCATGGGGTCACGAAGAGTCGGACACGACTGAACGACTGAACAACAACAACAACAAGCTTGATCAAAATTATTTATTATTTCATAACAGGTAGATAGTTAAGAGCTTAGGCCAGGGGTCAGCAAACTTACTGCAACTCGGACCGGTGTCTCCAGTGCCGAGGGTGGGGGAGAGCGTGTGCCCATACGCGTGCGCACACGCTATTTCCGGCACACTTCTGGGTCGGAGGAGCACCGGAAATAGCATGTGCGCATGTGCACGGGCCTCCTCCGACCCAGATGTGCACTGGAAATAACACTTGCGCATGCACACAAGCTATTTCCGGTGCTCCTGCTCCTCCGACCTGGAAGTGGGCAGCCACGCAGTGCAGCGCCGGTAAGAGCAGGTGGCAGAGGTCACCGCAGGCCAGATAAACAAGTCCCTCGGGCCTTATCTGGCCCACAGGCCTTAGTTTGGGTACCCCTGGCTTAGTCGGCTTCAGTGACAGACGTCTGATCCCCTCCCCCTCCCCCCAGAATTCGGCTTCCGGGTGCCCCGGGTAAAGATGGCCCTGCTTGTTGACACTCTCAAAGAACTCTTTAAGAAGTTTGTGAGACATAACTTGCCCTTGCAGAAGCTGTGCTGGTTCTGCTTCAGCAAGACTTCTTTTATATGCTTGGTTATTTTATCTGTACCCCTACTTTCCACCAGTTTTCTGGGAAAGACATTAAGCTGAGCAGCCTGTAATATACAGATACCTTTTTACAAGATGGGTGTTACATTGGTTACTTCCCAGTGCTCAGATCTGGAGCTTTATCTGATGTCCTTATGGGATGTGTGTGTGGGGGGGGGGGGGTGAACATTAAGGCGAAAATCCAACTTCAGCTACACGGAACTTTTACTTTCAAATAGTGATGCACTGTGTTATATTGACTCAGGACACCAGCCTTCTCTCTTTCCTTTACCTTGCACTTAAAACAATCGCGTGTCTGGATTAGGAGCTCTGTCAGGATCTGTAGTCTGGTAAATAAATTACCAGATCAGCAGCTGCGCTGCGGAGCATGAATACAACAGGCGACATTCAACAAAATCCCGTAAAAAAAAAAAAATACACCCAGAAACTGATTCTTTCTCAGGCCGCCGCTTTCCCCAGAGATCTGAGCGACGATCTGCATTTTTTCCTTTCTGGAGCAGCTTCTGTAGAATATTAACAATCCTCCTTCGCTCCTCGCGGGCGGCTCTCCCCAGCTTCCTCCCTTCTCTCCTCCAATGGGAAGCCGGACCCAGAGATCCAACTTCCCTGGGGAAAGGAGCGCGGGGGGAGCGGGCGAGAAGGGCGCGCGGAGTCTTTGCCCATCTCCTCCGCGCTTCCCAAGCGGCTCTTCCAGTCGCTTTCCTTCGACGGTGGGGCGGGGCTGGGATTTTCCTTGGTGCCGCCCAACCGCGCTCGCCTTCCAATCGGAACGCCGTCGCTGCTCGCTGTTTTTTTCTTTTCCCCGTCGCTGTCCAAACTTCCTGTAACGCTGCGGGAGGGAACCGGGAGCGGGAGTTCCCTGGCGGGAGATGCCTGAAGTTTGCTGGTAGAGGGGGAGGTCTCTGCGGCGGGAAGAGCGACAGAAGCACGCCGAAAGAGCCGAGCTCCCCCAAAATGGGCCTCCTCGAGCTGCTGTCCCCTCGCACCTACGGCCTGGTGCTCGCTACTGCTCTGGCGCTCTGGGCGCTCTGTGTTTTCTGCAGGCGGAAAAGGTAAGAAAGGAGGAGAGAGATCGCCTGGCTGCATTGCCGTCGCTCTCCTGGCTACAGGAGATTGCAGCAGGGTTGTTGAGATCTTGCAAGACTGGAAGATCCGGCTGAGTCAAGGCGAACTTGGATCCTGTTTCAAAGTTGGCTCTGATGCACCAAGGTTAACTTTGCAGAAAAGGAAGGGGGAAAAGAGAGCGATTGTGCCCCGTAACGATTAGCAGATTTATAGATCCACTTAACGATGTTTTCTTGTTAAACTGGCACCACACACGCATACTCTCTCTTATTTTGTGTTTGCTGCAACGACCGGGGGGCCATCTCTCTGCTGGGACGTTTCCTACACGAGAGGCGCCAGGTTTTACCAGGGGGTGTTGTAGGTTGTGGGGGCCTGGCAACATGATTTGGGTGGCCCCTCGAGCCTTCACCTTTCCGCAAATCCCCAGAGCCTCACTGCCGCGGGAGAGTGAATGAGAGCGATTCCAGACGGTTGCTCAATGGGCAAAGGGGGCGTTGGCAACAGGTTTTCTTTAACATATCAGATTTCCCCATGAAAGGGCAAAACTACTGTAGATGGAGTGTACACGAATGCAGCCTGCCATTTTGATACCAGCAATGTTGCTGCAACAAAGTTGGTGGATGCATGAGAAGCAACCATCCTAAAATAAGCACCCATCCCCAAGTGAAGCTGTAGTGGGCCACTTGCTTGTGTGCCCCTCCTCTGGTCTTTTTATTTCAATTCCTTTCCTGATGACTCCTAGCATGGAATTTGCCTTCTTCACATGTGCTGCACACTGGTTGGCCCCTTCATCAGTCTGTCTGCTGTGACCCCATGATCTCATTCCTGGTCAGTCACTGCCAGTTCAGATCCAATGTGCATTTGTTTACATTGAAATGCATTTGCCATTTACCTGTCCATTCACTTGGGTTGGAGAGATCCTTTTGGAGCACATTGCAATTCCATTTTTCTTTTATTTTTTTGTTTTAATCATCCTGAACAATTTCATCAGCAAACTTAGCTGCCTCACTGCTCACCCTGTTCACCTTGAAATCTATATAATTTATTGACAAGTTATAAAACACAGGTCCTAATACTGATCATTGGGTGCCCATGGGAGTCCCACAAACAGGGCATCAGTGCTACAGTGCTCTGCCTACTTGTGATTCTCAGCAACTGCTATTCAAATGCATACTGTCTCTGAAAGGGGAGGTAGAACATACCAGCTATTGGGAGAACTGTCCATATGGTTCTATTCTGTGCTTACTGTTTCTTAACTTCTTCCTGATCTACAAGAGGACCACTCCTCATATTCCATGACTGCCAAGGTTACTCAGGATCTTTGATGAGACATTTTGTCAAAAGCTTTCTGGAAGTTCTAATACACTATATCAACTTGAGTCACACCTAGTTATATGCTTGTTGACATTATTAAAGCATTTGACAAAGATAATGAGGCAGGACTTGCAGAAGCCATGTTGGCTGTGCTTTGGTAGGCTTGCCATACATTACGGAAATTATTGACACGTCCTTGCTTCTGGGTGTAAAAAAGGTGTCAGGGAGGAATTATGCCGAATTGGCAAAATGTCATGGAAAACCTGGATATATGGCAACGCAGTGGAAAAAGCAGTTCAAAAAGCTTAATTCCCCCCCCCCCAAGCCTCAACAATTTCACGGGTGTCAGGGAATTTTACATTTTGAAAGTAAAATTGACAAATCTTGTTCTTCTGTGTGCTTGGTTATTTTATCTTTTAACAATTCATCTTTAAGGCCTAGAACATCATTCCTTGTCACCACTCTTTGTTGCAGTTCCTCAGACTCCCTCTCTGCAAAAGTTAGTTCAGGCACAGAAATCTGACAAATGCTTCTTTGCATTCTCCTTACCCTCCTTTATCACACCTTTGACTCTTTTGTCATCCAAAGACCCAGCTCCCTTCCTAGCTGATACAGTGGCGTAACAACGGGAAGGGGGCAGTGCACTCCCAGTGCCACATCTCCAGGAGTGACAAGGCATGCGGTTTGCTGGTGCCGCCACTCCAGCGCTGTACGGACAGTGCCAGGGTCCTCTGCTTGCAGCTGCAGCTGCATGTAGAGGATCCTTTGTTCGCTGCTGCAGCCGCGAGCAGAGGATTCTGGTACCGTCCGTACAGTGCTGGAGCGCTAGCGCCAGCAACCCGCTATGTACAGCGCATGTGCGGTGCCGCTACATACAATGCATGCGTCGTATGTAGCAACACTGCGCATGTGCGCTACATAGCAACGCCCCACCCCAGGTGCACATCATGTTTGCCGCTCCGGGTGCCTGAGCGGCTTCCTACGCCACTGAGCTGATAATCTATTGCTGATGTATTTAAAACAATTTTTTTTGTTGGGCTTTTATGATTTTAGCAATATGCTCTTCATATTCCTATTTAGCACCCATTATTGTTTGTGTCAGGATTCCTGTTCCCTATAACACCTTGCCTTAGGGACCCGGAATGGTTCCTTAGTCCAGGTTCTGCCTGTGTGATTCTCATCACAGGATCCCTTTTATTATAAGTAACTTTGCTCTGCTTCCCCAGCTTGCCTCTAAATTTTATAACTTCAGACTTCCTCCATCAGCGATCCTCTCACAGGTGTTTCCCTTGTTTTTCTTGTCTCTCTCTGGGGCAAAGGCTCTCCTTCTCCTAGCTACTTATCTCTCCGTTCTTTCGCCTCGCCTACCTCCTTGTGGTTTTGCTCCTGGTATCACACGCCCCCATGCCTGCCTGCCGTCTTTAATTGCGCTGCTGTGAGCGTGTGAGGGTACTGCATGTGCTATCTTCACAGCATGCCACTCCCTGTCCCTGAAAGTCTGCCTGCATTTCTTTTGCCAGTGTTAGCTTCTTTTCGTTCCCATTCCATTTTCTTGCTTCTGGTAGCGTACTTGACTCTGCTTGTTAACCATGCTTGCTTACCTTCTGTTGTGGGGCTGCAGAGGGGAAAGGATTGGAGCCAGAGGTGTCCCTGCACTCATCCCAAAGTGGGCAAATGAGAATAGGCCATGTCCACACCTCCATGCTACAAAGGTGGCTCTGCTTCTTCCTCTGTGCTCTTGCCCAGAGGATGAGAAAAAGATGAGAGGTTTGCTCTTTGCATGAGCAGCTGCTTCTGTCTCCCTCTGGTCAGAGTAGTGGTGGGGATTTGGCCCTGTGGGACCAACCTTCTTTGCTGCACCATCCAGAGAGAGGCAGGGCAAGCAGATGTGGTGGATTGTGGTCTCCAGCAGCACCACAGACTGAGCCTGCCACAGCCACGGCTCAGAAAGCATGTGAGTGAGAGAAGGCAATGGGTATTCCTACAGTCCCAGCAACTGTTGCTCACTCTCTCTCTGGGCCATGTAGAGAAAGAGAGTGAGCAACAGTTGTTGGGACTGCAGGAATAGCTATTGCCTTCTCTCGCTTACATGCTTTCTAGGTGGTTGTTGTGACAGGCTCAGTCTTTACCTCTGTACCTCTGAGAGCAAGAAAGGAGGTAGCAGAGCTTGTTTCTTGCAACCTCTACTCACCTTGTGCCAATTTCCCTCTCAGCCTAAGCAGAAAGAGCGGGAGAAGGAAGTGTTACTCTTACATGGCAAAGTCTTATTTAATGGCGTGAGTCTGCATCTGCTGTGTCTGTAGATACACAGCCTTTTGATTAAAATGCAATACGTAAACTGAAGTAAAGATGTGCATCTTTGCCTAGGACTTTGAGGGAGTGGGGTGGTGCATTGGGGAGTCACATGTTTTGACCTTTTAGTTTAGTTTAGTTTTTATTTTGAATCATACCTTTAGGCAGTTTTATGTTTGAGCTTGATTTATGCATAAGTATGGGTCCATTCAGTGACCTTTGGGTGAAAAGCAGTTTATAAATGAACAATGAAATCTATTTTCTGTTATCTTAACACATGTAAAATGTTAAATACTGGAATCTCAAGAACATACTAACCACGTAAGCTGGGGTTGCCCTGAATTCTATCCCTGTGCAGCACCCCCTTTTCCAATCAGCTTGGCTTAGAAGGAGCAGGGCTGTGCATTCAGCTTTATGGTTGGTTGTACACAGTGATATTTTTCTAGAAAAAGAGGTGCCGGAACTCACCATGAATGCTTCCTGCATTCTCTTAGAATGGCAATGGTGCCCATCTGAGAGGTGCCGGAACTGTGTTCTGGTGAGTTCTGGCTGAAAAGAAGTCCTGGCTATACAGCTGAACCTTTTGGGCTTGCCAGAGGTGGTAGGAGAATTCCAGGAATTGCAAGAGGTTAATGAATTATTCCAATGTTCACTGTGAACTTCCAGTTACAGGTACACTGGTATTATTGATTTACTTTTAAATAGTTGTGCTTGTTTATTAGCACAGAGTTCTACAAAGTAGATTACTCTAAAGCATAAGACTAACAAATGTCAACATAAAGTAACACACACACACAAACACACACACACACACACCCCTGTAGAATCTCAGTTATTAAATAATTATCAAATTCATATCATTTACAGACTGCTTAAATCAAAAGCAACAAAGTAACTGAAACTGACCAACAACCATAGCTATAAGAAGCTTGGCAGAAATCAGAAGTTGTCACTTGGTTTTAAATGTGATCACGGAGTGGGCCTCTTGGACCTCCTTGGGCGGAGAGGGCCTTCCAGGATACAATGCCACACCTCACAAAACTCAGTGTCTAGTTGGAAACAGTGGTGGCACCTGAGTAATTGAAAGTAGGTATGGTGAGAGGTGAAACTTTGCTAAAACCTATAAACTAGCCCATTCTTTGGAAAATTCTTGTTGTTTCCTAATTGCGTGGCTGTTGTACAATGGTACCTTGGGTTCTGGAGGTCCGTTCTTAACCTGAAACTGTTCTTAACCTGAGGTACCACTTTAGCTAATGGGGCCTCCTGCTGCTGCCGCTACGTGATTTCTGTTCTCATCCTGAAGCAAAGTTCTTAACCCGAGGTACTATTTCTGGGTTAGCAGAGTCTGTAACATGAAGCGTCTGTAACCTGACTTCTGTTTCAGTGTATCTGAAGAAGTGTGCATGCACACGAAAGCTCATACCAAGAACAAACTTAGTTGGTCTCTAAGGTGCTACTGGAAGGATTTTTATTGTTTTTTTGTTTTTTTGTTTTGACTATAGCAGACCAAGATGGCTACCTACCTGTAACTGAGGTACCACTGTACCACACACACACACACACACACACACACACAAAGTCTGATTTGAAAAATAATAATGGTATGTACATATTTTCATGTTCACTTGCTTTGGTGTTTTTACCATGCAGTTTTGAAGTGCTTGCATAAGGGTTCCTGTATACTGTATAGGGAATCTCAGCACACAGGCTAGAGATTAAATGCACCAGTAATGTTTGCCATATGCGGAACAATGTTGTGTAAGATTGCTTCCAAATAATAATTACCTAACATTATTCTGCAAGAAACCATTTCCCCGAACTAAGCTATATTTCTAAAAAAAGGGCAGGGATTCTGTGGTCCTTCAGATGTCATTGGACTTCATCTCATCCCTGCTATTAGCTATGATCTCTGGAGCTGGTGACATCCAACAACATTTGGATGACAAGAGTTTCCCCAGTCCTGACCTAGAAGATAATTTCCTTCTTTGTGACAAATTATAGCTGTACTACCGGTAACATCTCTTTTAAACCAAATGAGCCAAAAGTCAAACTCCACTTATATAAAACATCTGCATCTGTACACATATATGATAGTTTTTCTGCTTTGATCCATTCTCAGAAAGCATGGGAAAATGTAACTTTCTGTCTTTTCATTTTTATGCCTTCATTTTTATTGCCAGAATACCAAATGGTTTGTGGCCATTGATAGACTCTCTTAATCTGTTTGCTCCTCTTTTAAGACCATCCAAGATTGCGGCCATCACTGCCTCTTGTGGTAGCAAATGCCATAGTTTAACTCTGTGCTGTGTGAAGAAGTACTTTTTCACATCATCAGTGATGGTGGCTCTTGAAGAACATCAGAATCCTACCATAGGTAGGAATACTGCAACTCCTCCAACTTTATTCATAGATCTCATTGCCTCAATAGCTTTGGGTATAAAGCTTGGAACCAAAAACATAACACTGAATTTTTGAGACAGTAGAGTTGTGTACCAGCTCAGTAAAAACACAATTCTGTGTTTTCAACTATGAACATTTATCCAGCAAATACATTGTGGATGTTCTGTTTTTGGTCTTATTCTTAAAGGGAGATTGCCATGTTTTCTGCTTACTTTTTTTTGTTTTTTGTTTTTTTGTTCTGCACATGCCAGGGACTCTAAAAAAAATAAAAATACATCTATGAATATATAATTGTTTCAGGATGTATTAGAGTGAGTTAGATAAACTATTGCCTCATTCTGGTTTAGTGCACACATTTGGAAATCCTGTTTGTATATTTTGCAGTCTTTGGAGAGTGTCTGGGCTATTGGTATTACTTTTGAGCCAAGAACGCTTCTGCCATTTTTACCTTTCAAATTGTATCTTTTAATATCTTCAGAGGCTCAAATGGCCCATTTAGAGGAAGGATGTGAATGGCAAATGACTAATTCTATACCTAAAAGGATGTTAGATGTTTTTAATTGAAAGGAAAATAGCAAGAAGGTTTTACTAGGTTATAAAATGTTAACGGCAGAAGAGAGTGTAGCATTGAAAACACTCTATTTTCGTTGCCATGCCATAGTAATGTACACTACTTATTGCCTTTTTCATGATCATTCTCATTCAGTAGCTTATTGCTTTTCATGCTAGGTCGTTTATGCTCGAGAGATTAGATTTTGGTAGGAACATCCACCTAGAGAAGGGGCCTCCAACATTTTTCAGCCAAAGGGCATAGCTGGAATTTTGAGAGAGGGCACTACCATCTCTGGTTTCTCCCTCCCTCCCCACCCAGACAAAGTGTACATGTGCACACAAAAATGATTTAAGTATTTTATGAAGCATGGGGAGAAGTGAGATCCAGGAGAGATAAAATGGATCCTCTTGAATTTGCATGATTTTACACAGAGCCGTCCCCTACCCAAAAGAACACCATCAAATTAAACAGTAAGAATCGCAGAACTTGCCAGCACCACAAAAATACTAACAAAAGGCACACATTCATGATTTTTACACAAGATGGCAAGAAAACCACACACAAAAAGTCACAGAACCCATTTGTGGGTCAAGAAGTGACCTGATGATCCATAAGGACCTATGTTTTTGCTGCATGGCAACACTGAAGAGTACCAAATCAGTAATTTTTAAATGTTTGCTCAATGTTAGTTGGGTTATGTATGTGTGTGTTTGTGTGTGAAAACTACACAACTTCAAGATGATTCATTTAACTGAATCCAGTGTGTGTGCCCGCGCACACACACACGCAAATCTCTCTCATGTGGCATCCCACTTTCTTTCCTTTGCCACTCATAGTCTCTCGTTGTTGTTGTTTAATTGTTTAGTCGTGTCCGACTCTTTGTGACCCCATGGACCAGAGCACGCCAGGCACTCCTGTCTTCCACTGCCGCCCGCAGTTTGGTCAGACTCATGTTGGTAGCTTCAAGAACACTGTCCAACCATCTCGTCCTCTGTCGTCGCCTTCTCCTTGTGCCCTCCATCTTTCCCAATACCAGGGTCTTTTCCAGGGAGTCTTCTCTTCTCATGAGGTGTCCAAAGTATTGGAGCCTCAGCTTCAGGATCTGTCCTCCCAGTGAGCACTCAGGGCTGATTACGCCCTCCCATCAGATGTCAAGGAAATGAACAACTATCTGACTTTTAGAAGACATCTGAAGGCAGCCCTGTTATGGGGAAGTTTTTAATGTTTGATGTTTTGTTGTATTTTTAATATTTAATATTTAATATTTTGTTGAAACCCAGCCAGATGGGCAGGGTATTTTGTTGTTGTTGTTGTTGTTGTTGTTGTTGTTGTTGTTGTTGTTGTTGTCGTCGTCTCCAAGATCACTCTCTTTTCCTTCTTACTCCACCCTGCCCCATTTTCCTGGTCACTCTTTCCTCTGTTCAACTGTTCTGACCCTTAAAACACTTAGACTGAAAAAAGAAGTGGGACTGAGTAGCATTCTTTCAACTTCCTCCTTCAGCTTTATACAGTTTCCAAGGAAGAAAAAAGGAGGCAGTGAAGGGAATGCTCAGAGACTTTGCTGGCAGTAGGGGAATTCCTCAAGGCCACCATAGTGTCCATGGATGTGGTACTGGTGACCCTTAGAGGCACACTGCTAGAGGCATTGCTAAGGGCCAGTGAGAACTGGAGTCCAACAAATGGAAAGCAGCACATTGGCTATCCACATAGGCCCATCCAACCATCATTTTTTTCCTTGCTAAGAATATAAGAAGAGCCATGTTAGATCAGGCCCAAGACCCATCTAATCTAGTATCCACTTCTCACAGTGCCCAACCAGATTCCTGTAGGAAGCCCACAAATTCTTAATCTGCTTTGATAGAGGATGGGTTGCCAACCTGTTTGGACTAGCTCATTTTAAATTTCAGAAGAAGGTTGGGGTAGCCAGAAAAAGAATATGAGTGCCATGAAGGGGGCACAACCATGGGGAGCATAACATAACACAAAATGAGAGAAATAAACAGCCCTGACAGCCTTATTCACAAGAAGTTACCTATGCCCTGCTGGTTTTGATTATGGAGATCACACCTGCCTGCCCACACCCACTCACTGATACTGTTGCTGCCTAATAACAAGGAGCATTCCTCAGTACCAGGAAAAAAATATCCACACCACTCTCACTTCACAGAAATCACATAGGGCATCCTTTGCCCCATAACATTTCTTCTGGGAGACTTAACCCCCCCCCCAAAAAAAACCCCAAAACAAATGGAAGCTCAGAGTCTGGGGAACCTCTCCAAGGGAAGCCTTCATAGGCACCATGGCACCTGCAGGTACTTGGTTGGTGACCCCTGGTTTTGAGTTCTACTAATTGAGGCAGATACTGTTTTAGACATGCTGATTTACTGTTGATAGTCCCGTAATATTTAAGTTTTGCTTTCCTTTGTTAGGTTGTAACCTGCTTTGATTATTGTCTCCATAGAAAAGTGAGGTATAAATATTCAGGAAATTTAACTAAGGATCTGGGCCGTAATAGAATGTGGCTAACATAGGCAGATATATTAGATGACACTTGAATGTACTGCAGGATAACTATGTACTAGAAGTTTCAGGGACAACTTGAAAAGTGTTATAAAAAAGGACAGCACCATTTCACACAGAATCTCCTCAGCAAACCTCTTTAACAAATCAGTTCTCTGCATCCCCCGCCCTCCACTTTAATCAGGTGGCTAAATAACATCTTCATAGTTTCTCCTGTTCAGCCAGTCAAGTTCTCCTCCGGCTCTCTTCTGAAAGAACCTGACTTTTCATTCAACTGACAAAATGAGTTCTGACCCATGAAATGTTATGTTATAGTATATTTCTTATTCTGTTAAACTGCTACGAGATTAACGTGTAAGGAATTAGCGGGTGGCACTGTGGTCTAAACCACAGAGCTTAGAGCTTGCCGATCAGAAGGTCGGCGGTTCGAATCTCTGCGATAGGGTGAGCTCCCGTTGCTCGGTCCCTGCTCCTGCCCACCTAGTAGTTTGAAAGCACGTCAAAGTGCAAGTAGATAAATAGGTACTGCTCCGGTGGGAAGGTAAACGATGTTTCCGTACACTACTCTGGTTCACCAGAAGTGGCTTAGTCATGCTTGCCACATGACCCGGAAGCTGTCTGCGGACAAACACCGGCTCCCTCGGCCTATAGAGCGAGATGAGCACCGCAACCCCAGAGTCGTCCACAACTGGACCTAACGGTCAGGGGTACCTTTACCTTTTTATATAAACAGTGGAAAACCTGAGGCCCACCAAATAGTGTTGTACCACAACTCCCATCATTCCCAGCCAGCATGGCCAATGGTCTGGGATGATGGAAGTTGTAGTTCAGCAGCATCTGGATGGTCACCGGCTCCCATCCCTGATGCACCCACTTGAAATTTCTGGGGGACAAAACGGTGTCCCCAAATAACCCATTATTTGGGAAAAGGGATATTTTTGATAGAATTAGTAGAACATCTGCAAAGGCTTGTAAACATCTTGAGACACGTTTCTCAAATCTGATCACATATATTTCCATGATTTAATTAAAGTACGTATTTAAGAAATATTTCTAATGCGGCTTGCTTTAATGTCTACTGACAACTACAAAGTAGGTGATTTATATCTAGAAAGTGATGCCAGTTTTAATTTCTTCATTCTCTAATAACATATTGTCTGCAGCCTTTTAAAATCGAAGGCTAAGTAGATTAATTATGTTGCAATATATATAATTATAAACACTACATATAAAGTAGCAAACAAGCATGCTGTTGGGCAATGTTCTTTAAAGTGACATATCCATGTCCATATCTGCCTTTGTTGTTTTCGTTCTGCTGAGTTTCAGGGAGTCTCCCATTCAACCAGTTCTCTGGTTCTTTTTGAACTTTTTTTAAAAATTTTTTTAAAGGAATCTTTGAAGGTACCCTATTTTTATGGCAGGAAAACAAATGTCTCTTGCCATTTTGCTTTTAATAGTAGCTATAAAAATAATTCACATTTAAATAAACTCCTTGGCTGACATCTAGCATGCTATGCTTTTGTGTTTGCACAAATCAAAACTAAGAAGAGTGCTTCTTGATTTGCAGTACAGTCATACCTTGGGTTACATTTGCTTCGGGCTGCGTTTCTTCGGATTGTGAATGTAGGAAACCCGGTAGTGTTTATTTTCGGGTTTCCCCCGGCGAGCATGCGCAGAAGCGTTCTGCGTGGTTTGTGCATGCGCAGAAGCACGATGTCGCACTTTCGCGCATGTGCAAAAGCGCCGCTTGGGTTACGGACATTTCTGGGTGCGAACGGCACCCCGGAACGGATCAGGTCCGTAACCCGAGGTACCACTGTACTAACTTGTACTTGTGAATTCAGATCCAGGAATTCAATTTTCTGTGTAATAGATCCTTTTGTTTATTTTGAATAGTAGGTTCAGGTTTTGACCTGTAAAATGCTTCTGGAAAGTGATAGGATGATCACTTTTTATAACAATGCACTATTAATCCATGAATGGGTAAATTCCAAAGGCTTTGAGTCCTGGTTTAAACCCTGGAAGTCTCTATAGGCATGATGTCACCACACATAAACCATGTGGCCAGTGTCAAATTTAAGCACCACTGGTTCATAGTCTTGCCATCTTGATATGACAGCAGTCTGCGTCCCCTGGCATGCTTGCATACTGGAGTCTATGATAAGCACCTTTTAAAACATGCTGACCATGTTTTGGAACCATGTTTTTGAGATGCTCACCATTTAAACCATCTACTCTGGAAATCTTTTGGCAACAAAATATACATTTAAAATTCCTCTGTACTGACATCAAGTTAGCCAATGGTTTTGTGCATGTGGCTTTTCTAGAGTCTCTGAATTTATCTTATTCTTACAAGATGGTTTATGTGCTCTCTACTATCTTGAAGATTGAAATATCCATACCCTGCCTTTCTATCACAAACCTATCCCTTGTGGCTCACAATATTTAGCAAGACAAAACGCTAAAATGGTATATTTTATGCTATACATTAAGTGTTATTTTCACTGGATTGAAGGGTAATGTACGAATGTTTTAACTAACAAATAAATACAAGGTAATATTTAACCCAGCTTTTCCAGTCACAGAATATAACCTGAGATAGTGGTTGACAGAAACTAAATCTTGGGTCACTGCTTTTTAGAATCCCAAACTGAAACCTCCATAGCTTTTTCTTTTCCTCCTAAGGAACATGTACCAATCCATACAAAACTCTGGTGATAGGAGAAAGAAGCTTTAAATAGTGGTTGAAATGTCTGTTATATTTAGTGGTGACACCTCGTAAGGTGCCACAGATTTGTGTTGCTTTTGTTTTATTTTGGAATAACCCAACATTCTCCCTGCAAGAAGAGCTTTGGGCCAATGACTGTGTAGCTTTATTTGCGCCTCTATAGGTATAACATTTATTTTTATTTCCCTGTATATTTAAATCTAGTTCTTTACTTGTTAGTGTGCCATGCCATATGGTACAGAGCTGTATGCCAGTTGATAAAAATATTCTGGGAACATAGGAAACCAACAGTCGGTTCAAGAAGGGTGATGCTTCTTGACCAAATGCTTGTGGGCTTTTTGTGTTATTTTTAGCACTTGTGTGCATTTTGGAGCAGCAAAGGTTTGTCCAAGAGGACATCCTGTGTCTCGTGATTTCCTTAAACACATTCCTTTAATATTTCTTCCTCCCTAAAAATGCAAAGTTAATGCATTTACAAGCCATATTATCAGGAAAAAAATATCTCCGTCTTGATGTATCCTGTGTGCTCTACTAGTCTTGTCATTCTTACATAATTACTCATTTTTGTCAGTGGTGCATTTTTATTCCAAAACGAGGTACAAGTTCTGACAAAGAAAATAATTAACCTGTTCTTCCCAGTCTCTGGTCCCAGGGGAGAGAGGGAAAACCCACAACGTGTCAATCAGTGAGGTGCCCCCAAATTTCCTTCTTGTCTCAGACGCATTAGGCCCAGACCCACAAACTACAGGGATGGTTTGTGATCTGATGAACTTACAGAGCCTGGCACTGAGTCTACTAGGCTTCCCATATATTTTTGTGGCTAATCAGGGGAAGGCATGTTTGCATGTTGCCGAAGTGTCCATGGCCACTTCTCATGCTTAACAAAGTTGTTTGGGTAAAGGGCCCTTGTTATTTCCTGCAGCTAGCATGATCGGTAGGCTGTACATTCTTACTTTCCTGTGAAATTAAAACAAGCCAGTGTGGTATAGTGGTTAATCAAACTAGGACCAGGGAAATCTAGCTTTCAATCCCCAGTCAGCCATGAAGTTCACTAGTTGGCTTAGTCTGAGATCCTGCAATTGGCTCAAATGTGTACATCATGGGGCACTTAGGCTTCTTTCTGAGCTTCTTGTAGGGTAAGGTTTGGTATAAATATTTTTTTATTATTTTAAGACATTCATTTGTATTTTTATATTTATTTAGATGTGGAAGCAAGTAGACATACCCAAGTTCATGTTGCCCTCTATGTTGAAAATCTGACATGAGCTATATAAAAACCTATTGATGCCAGTACAGTCTTCTGAACACTGCTGATACTGGTGATGGCAGAAATATATATAATAATAATTTTGATTCTGCTCTCTGGAAGGTGTGTGCCCTGTTCATTCTCTTCAGTATTTAATGGCCTCCATAATATTTTCATTCAACCCATGAACCCATCAGCAATTTGTTTTTACAGGTTAATATACTTACAAATGATTTTCTAATAGAATATCCTCATCAGAGGGCAGATTTATTAACACTCCTCCTCCTCTTTTGATTGTCTTTTTTAATCCCAGCTCCATGTATAATTTACTTCTTCCTTGGTGAGTGCTTAGTCTGAAGAAGGCTGTCTTGCTGAAATACTTGAGCTTAGACAAATTTGTCTTATTCTCCTGGGCAAGATATGTTGGCTCTAAGCACCAATTTTTTTCTGAGGTGAACATTAATTTTAATTGAAATCTTAGTGAGGTTAAAACAGAAGTGAATGGGTTAAGAGTAAGAGCCAGGTTCAATACAAGTTTCAGCAAGAAGTTGTCTTCGGTGAATTCCATCATAAGTGCCTATGCAGGATAAGATTTTCTTTGAATGGGTTTTAACACTAGTTGCAATCATACTGTCAGTGGATATTCTTCCTTGGGACCAGATCTGTGAGTGTGTAGAAGTAATCTTTTTCTCTATGCTTCAAGTCAGAGCTTTCCAAACTGTGTGTAATGACACATTCAGTGTGTCGGCTGCAGTGTGTAAGTGTGTTGTGCAAATGCTCCTTATGATCCTCCTGGGGCTAGAAAGGGGTAAGTTTAACCTCTGGTTTGCTAGTAAAACTGAATTACTGCATTGCGAAATGATGCATGTCTAACAAGTGTGTCATCAACATGAAAAGTTTGGAAAGCTCTGCTTTAAGTGCTTGATATTGTGTTTGTTCTCTGAGCTGCCCTGAGCAGGGGAAATATATTTTAAGGCAGTATATAAATAAATGCAACTAACAACAATAATAAGGTTGGTCCTGCAACTCTGTCCCTAAACACTGAGATCCAGCGCCGAGGGCCTTCTGGCGGTTCCCTCACTGCGAGAAGCAAAGCTACAGGGAACCAGGCCGAGGGCCTTCTCGGTAGTGGCGCCCGCCCTGTGGAACTCCCTCCTTTCAGATGTCAAAGAGATAGACAACTACCAGACATTTAGAGGACATCTGAAGGCAGCCCTGTTTAGGGAAGCTTTTAATGTGTGATATTTTAATGTATTTGATTTTTGTTGGAAGCCGCCCAGAGTGGCTGGGGAAATCCAGCCAGATGGGCAGGGTACTACTACTACTGCTACTACTACTAATTATTATTATTATTATTATTATTAAACGAACCTGTCTAGCTCATTCACGGTGATGTTTTAGAAGTGCTGGTAACGTGGCTGTAGCTCAATGTCAGAATATCTGCTTGTCATGCAGAAGATGTCTGTTGCCAGTCAGTGGAGAGCACGTGTTGTGGTGGGGGCCGAAAACTACGCCTTTGTTGTTGGGCGGGATGGTTTGGATGGCCACAGCTATGATTGGACCCATGGTGTTGTTGGGGAGAATTCTATGTTGCTATTTGGTGATGGACAGCCCAGCGTGTATATATTGGTTGGCACACAGCTTGATCTTCTTCTTTGGCTGCGTGCTTCAGATCTCCCTCCCTCCCTCCCTAATTTAGGCCTCTGAATTGACCTTGCTATGCCTGTCATTCGGTCATCTGCTTTTGGGGCAGGGGCCTGGTAGGAATTTTTCCATTTGGCTGATTGGCTGGTGCCATCTGGTTTTCGCCTACTGCGTAGCAATTAGTCACAACTTGTAAGGTTGGCGGTTAGGCATTGGTTTTTGTGTTGGTTGGTGGAGGGGTTATGATTGACTGTGTCTGCCCCTCCAATTGATGCTGGTGTGTGGGGAATTCCATTAAAGGAATCCAGGGGCTCGATATGTTTTTGTCCATATCTCCCGGTTGGGGGCCAGGGCCTTGCAAGAGCCCCTGGGAGCCTGTGGGGAGAGGGGAGGGTCAGATCCACCCGGCTCCCTGTCTTTCCCCAAAGGGTTTTCCCCTTTGCTGACAAATGTCAGTTCTGTCCTTAGGGGACAGATAGTCTGAACCAATGCCTAAGCAGCCACTCACATATCTTGTATTTTAATAAAGTTGTGGCCAAAATCATGCCAAAAACCAAACCAAAAATTTATGTCTGAAGTGTGAATTTATTTGAGGGGTGGTTGGGGACCTCGACACGCAACCATAATTGATAGGTGCTTAAGTTACACATAGGGGAGGGGGACTACACTGGGGACTACCCTCCCCCAGCAAACTTGGCATTATTGGTGCCATACATATATTGAAAATAAACAAATGAAAACAATAAACCTTTGCGTCTCCTCTTCCTTCTGCTGCTATACCTTTTTGTACTTCACTCCTTGTCACTTTGCTGGATGAGGTGGGGGAAATGTACGCTTGCTGCTCCAAACTACTTCTGATATGCTTTCAGGCTTTTCAGAACCTTCTCCTTTTACTTTTGGTTTAAGTCATGCTTCCAGCACAAAGAGCAAGTGCCAAGCCACTTGGCATACTCTGGAGGAGAGGTTTACAAGGCAATCAGCTGCATTGCCCATATAATATTTTGATGGATTCTTTGCACAAAGATACAATTGTACTAGGCCTCCTCTGAGGCATGCAGAAATGAGGCTCGAAGTGCACGTGGTTGGATTCTGCTGTGCACTCAGCACAGCCAAGAAGTCATTGTGAAAGGTTTCCCCCCCTCTATTTCTGTCCTTGGATCCCCACACATTCATGAGATCTGATCTTACAGTTAATTATATCTTGGATTTGTGGGACTTTAAAAGAGCATAATGATGAACAAGTTTCTGCCTCTGGGGAACATGCTTCCATATACCTGAAGTTTTACTGTAATTACTTTTGATATTCCAGCTCATGACAATAGCAAAGGTGCCTTCTCCTTTATGTCCTTTTCTTGATCCAATAAGATATTTAATTTTAGTAGATCATTTGGGTTCTCAGCATTGGAATTAGATAGCCATGGACATCAGCCCAACACATTTCTCTTGGGGTTGCTATTTAAAGCTATTATCTGGAAAATATATCTCTCTGAAGGCTGGAAAGGGTGATTTATCCCACATGGTAGATTCAAATGTTTGCCATTATCTGCATCTTACTTGCTACTCCTTCCCAGATTATTTACAATTCTGTGGCATAACACTGGTTATTAAATGCATGGTGATAATTTTAGAAAAGAAGCTACATGAATTTAAATCTGATTTCCACACTGAACTAAATCTGTTCAAATTATGTTCATTTGGGGACTTTAAGAAATTTAATTCAAAAGTGTTTTCTGGCTTCAGATGTCTTTCATTTATTCCTCATAACAAAAATGGAAGGCTAGCTTTTAGTGCTCTCTTGCATGTACATACATAAACACACATACAGACCCAGTTCAGATGTAATTTTATGATTTGCTCAAGCAAACCCTAATCTTCTCATGCCCAGGATTGCAAACCAGGTTTGCAGGGAGCAGACAAACTACAGTTGCCTGGTCTAGATGTCATGGGAAGTTGTGGTTTAACAAACCATGAAGTCTCCCTTGGGTGTATGAAGGAAGGAAGAGAACAGGGAACGAGAGTGAACAGTTTTATTTAAATGTAATTGATGAAACATTTGCATTTTGGAGGCTAAATAAATCAGCCAAAGTATTTAATTATTTAATAGTCCTAGTGTGAATTCATGGACATTTCTAGCAGATCCTTCCTCAGAATCAGGAAGCTGATGGAAAGCCCAACATGGGCCATCCAACCAAGTATGGAGTTGGACTTGGGACTTATGATGGAACCTGGAATCCACAGTTGTGGGAAATCTTGGACACAGCAGTTAGAGAAAATATTGAAGGTCCAAGGCTGGAACTGAAGGAAAAGAGCAGTCTTCAAAGTTGGAAAGGCAAGAGCCAGGCCAAGAGATTTGAGATGAGAACAGGGTATTCATTCAAGATCAATTATAAGCCTCAAGCAGAAAGTTAAGAAGAAGAAAATGGAGAAGAAAATGAATTAGAAGAAGCATTGGGTCTGAGGCAGACAGAGGTGCTGTAAGTCTTTCTGTCTCTTTCCCCATAGTGTTTTGATGATTAGCAGAAATGTCAAGAAAGATTAGCCAATCCAAGACAAGAGATGGGGCAACATCTATGGTTGTTCTTGGAAGCAAAGCCAAAAATGGTAGAGGCCCATGCTGGTTTGGCTGCTATGCAACCAAGGAAAAGGGAAGGGAAGTCAGTGGGTCCTTAGACTAGCCCTGCACTGCTTTGGTGCCTGGCAAAATGCAGGAACCTCTCAAACTCAACCTTCCTTCCAACCTTGAAGCTGGGGAGGGAAATCAGGAAGCTGCCTTATTGGACCATTGGTCCATCATGCCCAGTAATGTCTACACTGGCTGGCAGTGACTCTCCAGGATTTCAAACATGGAGCTGTCAGAGATTAAATCTGGGACCGTCTGCATGCAATGCGGATGCCCTATTGAGCTATGGCCCTCTTCCTAAAAGGCTGGGGGTTATATAAGAACTGTCAGGCTGACACATGTCACACTCGCAGCTCCAGGCTTGGGAGGAATGCCGTGGGTTATCATGCCATTGGAGGATGGTGACACATGGTCCTGACAAATAAAAAAGTGGAAGGTTGCACAAGAGCAACATAGAGTGCCAGGAACTTGCTGTGTTAGGTCAAGTGAGTCTCTGCTCAGGTTAAGGATTTCTATATTGGAGTGTTTAGAGTGGCAGTAAGCAGCATGGTGCCTG
The DNA here is from genome assembly GCF_009819535.1 of Lacerta agilis. NCBI lineage: Eukaryota > Metazoa > Chordata > Lepidosauria > Squamata > Lacertidae > Lacerta > Lacerta agilis. The sequence continues at coordinate 52,902,477 of NC_046318.1, read as the reverse complement.
GGAGTTTTGAGGGGCAAGTAGAGCAGACCATAGCTGTCAACCTAGACTATAGTACTGATAGGGGAATTTCCCGCAATAAAGGAAGGTTGACAGCTATGGAGCAGACAGATGATCTTGGTACTTGAGATAGTAAAAAATAAGGTTGGCGGGGGGGGGGAGTCTGGAAAACATGATTAGAGAAATAGTTATTCTCTTGTGCACACATTGTTCCATTCACTTAAATTGTGTTTTTGGTTGTTATCCAAAGTTGCATTTCCTGGACAGTTAAAAGTCCAGTAAAAGTTTGTATCATATGGTAGAAAAGCTCCAAGCACATGGAATCTTTTTGGGTAGAATGTGAGAATGGGTCAGGAGAACAATGTAACCATGTAGGAGACACCATTACCATTGCATTTCTGTGTAGCAAGTTTTTGTACTTGTGTGAGATGTGTAAAGGTTTCAACTGAAAGGATGAAAACTGTTTCAGGCAATCTTGTTTTCTCATGCAAGTTTGCAAAAACAAAACAAAGCCCCCTGAAAAACTCACTCACAAACAAATCTCTAACAGCTATTTTTGTGGATTCCCCTTAGGATAAAAAGTCACACAGTGAATATCTTGCAAACATAATTGCTTTTTGATTTGTAACAGCCGCTGCAAACAAAAGGATATTTTACATTACAAATTCTGGGCAGGCAGTCAGATTTTGAACTTTGTAACAACACAGTTTCTCTAACCACTTTCCCCAGAGGACTGTTATAGCAACAGTTGCTTTTAAAGCATATAGCAACTTGCGCAAGTGAGGAATTTTGAGGGGTTCCATCCAACTCCTTGGAGAAATTGTATTGGCCAGTAGTTTAAATTGACCCCCACGCCACCAGCAAATCCAAACCTACACTACATGGAACTGAGACCTGTTGAAGAAGACATGGAAACAATAGAGTGATGGTGAGTCTCAAATTAACTTTTGCTGGAAGAGAGCATTGCATCCCAGCTGGCTATATGTGCTGCAGCAATTAATGGTGAACAGTATAGAGAATCTTGATAGTTCATTCATTTAGACCTCCCACAAACATCATGGTCTTGGTGGAAATCAGACAAATGCTAGATGCTTTTAAACTGTCTACATAAAATGCTTTAGGTTATTAAGGCTACACCATCCCCTTCAAGTGGCCACCTGTGATTTCCAATTAGCAGGGTAATTAATAAAACTTTCAGGATGTTTTTTTTAAAGATGTGCTCCCTGATACTCTGTTTGAATCTGACATATTTAGTTATTGCTTTGAAACCTTTCAATATTCTTTCCCCAATTGTGGATAGAACTAGTGTGATCATGCATGCAGGAACTGCTGGACCAGTCTGCAGCGGCCCAATGTGATGGATCACTGAATTACAGCTGGCAACTTGATTGGTGAAGAACTTACTGGGTTCACTCCCCCTGTCCACCCAGGCTGGCCAATTGATTCTTCTGGGCAGGACAAAGTATATACGGGGCTTCTTGTTCTACCTGAGCTTTGCTTAAGCAACTCATTGAGCTCTCATATGTTCCTGCATCCTTGCTTATTCCTTAGTCAGATTTTTGATGTTGGACCCTGCTTTGTGGTTTGTCCTTGACTTTCATTGATTCGGCAGTGATTTTCCCTTGGCTCACCTGGGACTGCTGCCCCTGGCTAGTACTAATAGCAGCATTGCAGTTGAAAACAGTAGCGCCATTCCCACATGCTTCTTATCACCCCATAATGTTCAGCAATTGTAGTGTGTGATATGATGTCATCACACTGTCTGTTTCCCTGCCTCCTTCCCTCTATACAGTAGCCAGTGATGTGGAGCTAGAAAACCGGATGTTGCACATTTCCCTTACTAAGCTAGAGTGCAGTTGGACAGAGACAGGGGAAGCAATCTGCAGCTACCATTTCCTGCAGCACCCCCACAGTGGTGTTGTGTTCCATTGCACCCTGTGTTTCCCACCTTGTCTTCTCTTACAGCCTTGGCGCAAGTAAAAGATTTTGTATCTCTCCCTCTGTTTTTCTCCCTGGTGCAATACTGGAACAGCTTCCTCCTGTCTGTTTGTACTGCTGTGTCTTGGGTCACCTCCAGGTTGTTTGTATTTTGCAGGAGGGATTCAAGCAGATATCAGAAACTTAAGTTTCTGAAATTAAAGTGAATTAAAGCACTCAGTTACTTTAATGTAACAAATCTATTTAAAACCAACCAACAAACCAGACCTTTTGTGGTTAGGAGAGTGCTGGCAAAATGCACTGCTCTGGTTCACCAGAAGCGGCTTAGTCATGCTGGTCACGTGACCCAGAAGCTGTCTGCAGACAAACGCCGGCTCCCTCTGTAAAGTGAGATGAGAACTGCAACCTCAGAGTCGTTTGCGACTGGACTTAATTGTCAGGGGTACCTTTACCTTTACCTTTAAAGGTGTATAATGAAGACACTAGGTGAGCCTCTCTGGGGACAGCATTCCTCAAATGGGAAAAGACCTGCTCTCGTGTTGCCACACTCCAGACCTCTTGGGAAGGAGGCACACAAAGAAGGGCCTCAGAAGATGATAGCAGGGTCTGGGTTGGTTCATATGGGGAGAGGCAGTCAAGGTACTGTGGTTCTGGGCTACTTAAGTCAGTATAGGTCAAAACCAGCACCTTGAATTGGGCCTGGAAACTAATTGGCAGCCAGTGCACCTCACCTTCCCAAGACATCCCTTGTTCTTTGTTGTCAGTAGCTGACCTCTCTTCCCATTCCTTCCTTGTTCACCCAGTGCAGGGATGTGGCCCTCCAGATGTTGTTGTTCTCCCATTCCTGTTAATCCCAGCCACCATGGCCAACGTTGAAGGATGTTGGGTATTGTAGTTCAACTTCTGGAGAGCCACAGACTCTCTATCCCTGACCCAATACACTCTGCTGTTCCTACGAATGACCACGCCACTTCTGTGTCCTATACAATGTACCTAGCGCATTCTTAGCACCAAATAAATGGTGAGTAGAGCAGTGGCAGCTGTTTCTTGAATGAACGGCAGAGGGCAGATCATACAGAAATCCTCCTTCTTGGAATTGCCCTGGGCTTGAGGACTTGAGGTCTATTTTGTCATATTACAGTGTTCTAAATCAGCAGCTATAATTTAAAAGGACATTGTCAACCCCTTTGAGAAGCTTAATGTCCATTTTGCAGCAATTGGAGGATATGAGTTATGACTATGGGAATTTAATTTCTGTGTTTAGATTGTAAAACCCACAGCATAAAAGAAAAACCCACCCTGAACTGCAGCTATCGAGTAGCATGAAAATTATTATCTCTCTGCTGAATTTTGTAACGTGCCATCATTCTTCCTGCTCTGAACTCCTATATCACTAATGGATTGGAGTTGTATTCTGGAAAGTCATGATTGTTTGTTTAAATCTTAGGCACAATAGGAGAAACTGTTTATGACCACTTGATCACCAGCCTGCCTATACATCCACGCTTGCATAGACGCATGTAAATTCAAGGGTCTATTTTGAACTGAAGGAAGTCACTGTCTTTTTAATACGTACCTGCCTCCTGTAGTAATTGAAACAGTGTTTGTATTTCAGCTGGACAGAATACTTAACAGGTTCTGAATACAGGCTCAAATCATTGTCACATGTGATTAACTCAACAGGGTGGGGGGAATGGTGGAGGTTTAAAGGAGTATTCTTCTTAATTCCCCTACTTTCTCCTTTCCTCCAAATACATGAGAAATCAAAAGGAGACTGCTTTTTTAAGGACTCTTGTCTTACCCATGCCAACAGAGCTACAGAACCTTGTTTTTGTAAAGAAAAGTTATTTGTGATTTTGGGCCAGGCTTTCTGCTGGTAAGCAGTACTCAGTAATTAAATAAATAAAATAAAATAAAATAAAATACTTATAAATGTGTTTGTGGCCGGGGGTGGGGTAATGGGGTTTAATGGTTTGTGGTAGTGGTTTTTTCCTTGTTCTTATTATGTATTTTGAGTTTTTATCTTGCATGTTTATGTTGTGAACTGCCCTGAGATCTACGGATAAAGGGAGGTATACAAATCTAATCAATCAATAAAAATAGGGATTCACAACTTTTATGGAATTTATTATTCATACGTCTATGTCTTCCAAGGTTCTATAATGGATATTACCAATTATTGGGAAAACGTTTGTATAAAGAAGCTGGATTTTTAGATAGCAAAATTTACCTGTTAATTTTCAATGGTTAAGGAAAAGCAAGACTTTTTGGAAATAGGGTAACATATAAGCACATCAAATTTTACAAGGAACGGAATTTTGATACAGATTATTACCAGTGCTAATATGGCAGCTCCTCTGTGAATATTCAGTGAATACCTCTGCGCAGGATCAGCTCCCTAGGGCATAGAAGGTTTTGGTGTACAAGAGTTGGTGCTAGGGGGTCACATGAATGAGTTATTGAAAGGACAGGGTTTGGGGGTACTGAAAAGGCATGAGATTGGTAGGCAAGGTTTCAAACTCTTCTCTGGGGAGGGATGATTTCTAATTGGGACTGCAGCACAAGGGAATATTTAACCTTATTTCCAAGCTGCAGTTTCTGCAAAGAAAAAGAAAAAAGTTCCCTGTGCTGCAATAAGTGGTGGGGGTGGGGAGGCTCCAATTGGCATCAATGTGAGCTCCCTGCCCCATTGCTAATTGCAATGCAAATATAACCTTTTGGGGGGTCAGAATTCACAGCTGAGGAGAGAAGGGTGAAACCTTCCCTCATGCTGCAGTCACAATTCAAAATCACCCACACAGGCAAACATACTTATTAAGTAAAGCAGAATGTCCTTTGAACAGTCATTCTTTTTTGACCTGAAGAGGGGATTTATGTGGCTGTTTTGTGAGGGGCCACTTGGCATTTGCTATAGCTCACCTCTACTCCCTTGTTGAGGGTGGAGCCACCTGTCTTGGCTGCGATTGCTGTTGCTTTGACCTGACAGCAACAGGATGTGGCAGTGTCTGAATCTGCAACCAGAGGTGGAGAGGGGTGACAAAGGTGGAAAATCTTGGCCCCAGAGGAAGATGTGCAAGACTTCTATGTACAAGAAAAAGAAAGAGGTCAAAAGAGCTGAAGGGTTGAGGGGCAGAGGGTGGGAAGTTTCTAGACTTAGGGGGTCTGGGTGTTCCATGTCTGGAGAAGCACAGAATAATCAGAAACCAACAGAAGAACTATCAACTATCAGTCTTTGTAGGGAAATGAAGAAAGGGATTCAAGATTGTCAGGAGTTGCAGAATGAGGATAAAGAAAACTGCTGGCTGCATGACATCACTCCAGTTCTTACCAGCAAGCCTTGAAGCCCTCTTTTTCAGAAAAGGGAACATATTGCTGCTTATGACCCAGAGCTTCCCCCCAATCCCTGGAAAGATGATGACGTAGGCTTGTTCAGATGTTACAATGAACACAGTTGCGTCTATGCGTGTACAAGTGTTTATGTGAAAAAGGGCACAGATATTAGGGTTGCCATACATCCAGAATTTCCCAGATATATCCGGAATACTGCAGCCGCAAGCAGTGTCCGGGCGGAAATCGGCTAAATGGGAAAATCCAAACGTATTGCAGCCCATGACAGCAGTGTCATTTTTGCCGATTTCCCTCAGAAATAACTCGAAAACTTTTCTGTCCGGATTTTGAAATATGGCAACCCTCACACTTACTGATTTGTACAGCTGACCTGTTGTGCACACAAATTGTACACTTGTTGAATGTGAACACCCCACACCTTTTACTCCTGCAGTATCTGCCCTGCAGAACTTTGTGGGTTCAATTAAAGCATGAAGTATTATTTCTTTAAGAAAAATTAAGAGGCATTAGGCATGGAAAGCACATTTGCAAAGAAGGTAAATGGCATGTCTTGTTATATTCTTTTTTTTTTAATTAAATGACAGGGTTTTCTTTCCCTAAACACAAGGTGGCTGAAATCAATGAATATTTTCTTCCAAGTATTTTACCTCCCAATAAATTTTCTAAGAATTTGAGCACACTTAAAAGGAAGTGGCTCATCTGATTTCATTGAAGCTACTTCCTCATAAGTGTACTTTAACTTTGTATGCACCTTATTAGTTGTACTTATTAGTCACTGCCTCCTCCCCCCCCAAAAAAGAAACTAAAACTACAAAAAATGCACATTTAAAGCCAAGTATAAAACAATCTAAAATACATAAGTAAAATATATTTTTTAAATATATAACCCCACACACTAAAATATAAGCATTATTAGGAAGTAAGGTCCTTGGAAGGAAGGCTCACTGATTTCAGTAGAACTAAATTGGTTAGAAAAGAATTACCATTTATTTTAATATGATTCTGTTTTATGTGCTTTTTTTTAGCCTTAATAGGATAATGCATATCAGAAAGTGTAAGAAATTTTGCAATAAAAGGCAAGTATATTTTCCATCGATGTGCACAGTCTGTGCTGAACTCCTCTGCCACCCATCCAGACTGGGAGTAGCAGCTGGTATGGGTGAAAGACCTTCCCTGTTGGTATTTTAAAGAGCACCATTTCAGATCCCCCTAAATGAGAACAATGTCTGTCTCTCTGTCTCTCATTCTGTCTGTCTGCTGTGTGTGCAGGAATATTGGAGAACGAAGTCTGAGGTGCAGAAAATAGCATGGGATCCAAACAACTTTCCTCTTGCTACCTCCAAACTACCGTATTTTTCGCTCCATAGGACGCACCGGACCATAGGGCACACCTCATTTTTAGAGGAGGAAACAAGGAAAAAAAATATTTTTCTGGTTTTCCTCCTCTAAAAGCCCTGGGTTTGTTTTGTTTGTTTGTTTTTTGAGGATCAGCTAAAGGTTTTGCAGCTTTTTTGCAATGGGAAAAGCCCTGGCTTTTTTGAGGACCAGCTAAAAGTTTTGCAGCTGTTTTTGCAAAGGCAAAAGGCCCTTTTTTGAGGATCAGCTAAAGGTTTTGCAGCTTTTTTTGCAAAGGGGGAAAAGCAAAGCTCCTTTTGCAAGGGGGAAAAGCAAAGAGGAAAAGCCCCATTTTTATGGGGTTTAACTCACATTTCTGAAAAATCTTAAGGGAGCTGTTTCTACTGTTTCCAGTCAGATAATCTAATCAGCCAGTCACATGTCCTGGGGAAACAAGCAACCTTCCTCTGCAGCACATTCAACAAAGGAGGGCGGGGCTGAAAGGGAGCCGGGACTCTTATCTCTCTCCTGATCTCTTGCTGATCAGCTGCTGAGCGGGGTCCTTTCAACACTCCCTTTTCTCTTTGTAAAATAAAAAGCACAATCTGCTTTTGGCCCCTGGGCAATTCAGCTCCAGGGACCACCATTCACTCCATAAGACGCACAGGTATTTTCCCTTACTTTTAAGGAGGAAAAAAGTGCGTCTTATGGAGCAAAAAATACGGTACTTCTAAACAGGGCAGCTGCATGCAGTCTTTCTCATCCTGACAGATCCTGTTCTCTCCTGGCACCAGAGGGCAGTGTGGAAGTAACTCTGGGCTAGCAATACCCATGTTTCAAGAGCTTATGGGATATGGAACCAATGTTGGCAGTGCCTTCTTGCTTGTAGGTTCTCTTGTTGGCGGGTGTTTGTTCAGTAAATTTGGGTGCCAGCTCCTTCATCCTTTGCTAGTGAAGTGGAACTATTCCTTTGCTGTTGAATGAACTGAGAAAAGAGGGGACATTGGACTGACAAAGGTGGGCATCCTCAGGGGTCAGTAACCCTTTTCAGCCATGGGCCGGTCCACCGTCCCTCAGACCATGTGGTGGGCCAGACTATATTTTGGGGGAGAAATTGAATGAATTCCTATGCCCCACAAATAACCCAGAGATGCATTTTAAATAAAAGCACACATTCCACTCATGTAAAAACACCAGGCAGGCCCCACAAATAACCCAGAGATGCATTTTAAATAAAAGGATACATTTTACTCATGTAAAAACATGCTGATTCCCAGACCTTCCATGGGCCGGATTGAGAAGGCGATTGGGCCACATCCGGCCCATGGGCCTTAGGTTGCCTACCCCTGCGAGTCTGAGCTCACATCCCCTCTCAGTAGATACTGGGCAGGCAGCCCCCATCACAGCAGAAAGAATTCTGTAGAGCAGAAGTGGGGAGAATCTTGCTTGGAGGACATGTTTCTCTTTAGCCAACTTGTGTAACAGTTGAGTCAGTTAAATGCAAATCTATAAAAAAATGGTAAGTGGACCCAGCTTCCTCTTAATGGGCAACACACAAGCAGGGCAGCTGAAGCCAAGACAAATTTTTCCTTGTCAGCGTCACTATTTTGCCGCTGAACATTGTGGTTGTATGTTTTAGGCAGAATGTCTTTGTGTGCAGTGTACCTCGGTTCCTCAAGGCATATCATTAAGATGCTAAAAAGGGTCATTGGTTGATGCTAAAAATGCATTTAAAGATTCTGTTCACATACAGTGGCTTATTCTTCTTTCTTTTTTTAAAGGTCTTGTTGTAACAAAATTCTTTACTCAGTGTATAAAGGGTTTTGTTACAACAAGACCTTTTTAAAAAACCCTTAAAAACCCACTCTGTGATGTCACTGTGTATGAGCAGAATTTTAACATGTATTTTTTTATTTTTTTGCATCAAAAATGCTCTTTTTCTCAGCTTTGTGATACAATGTCTTGAATAGTTGACTCTGGGGTTTTCACTAAACTGCCCATGAATGCTGAAACCATCTGTTTTTCTGGACGTTTGTCAGGGTGAGTGTGGCAGAGGCAGCTGTCTGAAAAGGGACGCTTTGGATGATGAACCAGACCATTGTTTCGGAGCAATTCTCTTGCATTCAGAGGCTCTACCCAAGCGTGCTATGGAGCAATCAAAATCAAACTATTGTTTGTACCGATCATACTGAACTGAAAAGAAGGTGGTGGGATGACCCCATTGTCGATGCAAAGTCTTGTTCAGAGCATCTGTATCCTGGCCAAGATGTAACCGCAGTAGGAAACACACTTGGAAGCTAGAGGGCTGATGCACCCTACTGGGGGGCGGGGGAGAGAAAAGATCATGCCAGACTAAGCTCTAGCTCGAAGCAAAAAAACTGAAGATGCAGGTCTGCTGGCATTGCCAGCAGTTTCCCTTTGCAAAAATTGTTGACATTAGCACTTATTAATCAATTAAAGTGGATTGGTTTTGCTAAATGCAAACTGGAATTTCTATAAGCAGGATAATTACTAAATATATTTGCTTGGACTTCTAAATGTCAGCGAAGTGGAGGGTGGTGGGCTTTTTTTGTTTGTTTGTTTTTGCAGCATCGGAAAATGACATTTTTTATTGCTCATTAAGAATCATTCACTCCAGTTTCATGCACAATTTAAAGATTTCATAATTTATTTATGATAGAAACAGCGACTGAATCAAAACATATTGTCATGTTCGTTGCTCTATTAAATATGGCTTTTATAAATAAATAAAAATCCATGAAATATCATCTTCAGCTTATTCAATGAAGGTTATAGATTTTAGTTTAGAGTATAGCAGCACTTCATCCATTAACATCTAAGCTTTTTCAGTTGGCCTTGTCACTTCATTGCTTGCATACTAATATCTCCTCATATAAAATTTAATCTGTCGAACTAAATGAAGACATTAGTAGCTGAAAGACATCTTTCATTATGCAATTAACAAATCTTTCTAACAAATCTACAAAAGCATATGTGTTTATATTTAATAAGTATTTGTATGATCAGGCAATTACTATACATGAGGACATCTTGTTTTTATTTAGTTCTGAATATTTCATATCTTAAGCTCCAATTAAAATGGCAGTAATGACTTGGTAACTATAACTATACCATAAAAATCAACAAATTTCATTGGAATGGATTAAATTACCAGTCATCTTCCAAACCAAAAATCAAAATAATCATGCAATTCCGACCCCAAGTTGTAACTTACCTGTTTTCTCACAGATTTCCACTGCCAGACTTTATTTGTTGTTGAATGAAAATCCAATGGCAGAAATGAGTGCAACAAACCTGACTCTAATTGTAGTTAGGTAATGTACCCCGAAAATTTACAATGTGGTATGCATGAAGTTAAATTAACCAATAATCTCTTTAGTAACCAAATTGTAGCGGACTGTTCGCCACACTGTACCCAGTTTTGCTAAGTCAGGGAAAAGCACATGGCAAATTCTTATTTGAATGGTAGCATCTCAGAATGAAGATAATGGATGGTTTGTTCAAGTAACCATCAGGAAGCATGCGCCACATGGCTACATTGGACTAGATTGGCTGTATCTTGCCAGCAATAAAGAACTGAAAGCTAAACAATATAAGTGCAGCAGTAAAAATTTAAAGTACTAACAACTTTGTGTTGGTAACACTAAATAAGGAAGGTGGGATGTACTAAAATGATGACCATCTGCACTGACTAACATGGCATTAAAATAGCTTTGCTAATGCTTTCTGCCTTGTCTAGTCAGTTTATATCAGTTTCTGTAGGGAGAGTGTCATGATTTGCAGATTTGTTTGGGTTATCCTTTTATCTGTTGCCATTGGTTGTACCTCGTTTTCCCACCAGCACCGTCTGTTACCAGTGGGGCTCCCAGCTGATGAGATACTTGATAATGTCACTGATAATCTTTTAGTTCTTCATATGAGATATAGGGACATATAAAACTGCCTTGTATCAAGTCAGCCCATTGGTACATTAAACTCATCATAGTCTACACTTGCCCCCAATGGCTTTCCAAGGTTTCACATGGGGGGGGGGGGTATTCCCACTGCTACCTTGAGATGCCAGAGATTCAACCTCTGACTTGGACCTAGGGGAAAAGCAGAGATATAAGTACAGCCAATCAATCAAATAATTGGAGCATTCCTAGCTGAGATGTTCCATTCTCCCACCACTTGTATGTCCAGGGGCGGAGCAAGGTGGGTGTGGTCCGCCCCGGGTGTCACCTCCAAGGGGGGGGGGTGACAAAATGCTGTGCAGTACTCAATGTCTGTGAGAGACGCTGTGGCTTTCGGTGCACCCGCCAGCTCCCCCTCAGCTATAGGGCGGCAGGCAGACTCAACAACTCTGGCTCCTCCCAAAATATGAAATAAAGTCAAACCATTTTTGCTGGCAATAAAAAATAAAAAATAAATTCAATGGGGGGGGTTGACAATAAATTTTCCACACTTGACCTTGCTACGCCACTGTGTATGTCCCCCACCTTTCCTGCCAATTTTAACATCATTAGTGCATTACCTAGGGAATTTTCTTGTCCACTGTCAAAAATTCCCTTCAGCAACCCCTTCCCCCATCCCAACTCTTGCTTGGTGTTCCCTGCACCCGCCCACCCCGGCCTAAAGAGTGCATTCTGGAAGAGCTAATATCCCTTAAGAAAAAGGAAAAGGAAACTTGGAGAATAACGGCTCTGTACTTAAAAATAAGAAAAATATCCGATTACAACTTTAACCAAAAGTGGATGAACACTTACCATATTCTTGTTTTGTTTGAATGCATTTTATTGTACATTATATCTTGTATGTTGTAGTTTCTGTAATTTGCTTTGGGGTTCTTTCTGCCAGTGGTGCATGAATTGAATGCACTGGAATTGAATTGTAAATTGAAATTAAATTGAAATTATGGTAGGAAAATATGCACCAGAAGTCTAGTGAAACCAGCCACCATATTTCTAGGACATCTCCAGTTTTGGCTTTAGAAAAGCAAATGAAGCTAACAGCCTGGTGCAGAGAAAAAAGCCCAGAACCAGCCAAGTTGGAGAGGGTGCCAGTCCTCTATCCCTTTATCTGTATATTACTCTAGTAACCACACTGTCCAATCTGTCTGCAGTCACTGCCTGGAAGAAGCGGACAGCAGCTTCAGAAAGTCAGGTGAAGCAGTACTTATGCACACCATGGCTTAGAAAACAGGTGGATGGAAGTCAAGAACCATGCCCTTTCTCACTCACTCTCAGGGGTGAGGGACTTCCCCCCCCACCAGGGGCTGCATCTCCTGCTGGTCAACCTTCTGAGGGTTGTATACCAGTAGGTACAGCAACAGATGTGACAAACGTTACCCCTGCAAGAGTTAGAGGTTTTTAGATAGAGATACATGCATACAGCTCCATTCTTCATCCAAACAAGCAAGAGGCAGTATTTCAGTTCAAGAACACATTCCAGCCAAGCAAAAACTCTTGAGGAGGGCATAGAGCAGGAGCAGTGAGAGGTGTGGCCTACAAAGGGGGTGTGGCCTGAGAAGAGTCCTACAGGCTACATAGAGAGGCCCAGAGGTCCTGGCCCCAGGTCCTGAGGTTTCCCCAGGCCTGTTTTATCTAGAGAGACTTCTCTTGCAGCCTAAATCATGGTTGCATGTTGCACATGCACCAACACATATCCTGGCATCTTCATAAATTGGACGTTGAAGCCATTGTTTGAAGGGGGCTTGCAAATAATGTTTTTGAGAAAGCCTAATTTGCATTTGCTTGATTGTTTTTATTAATATTTTTATTGAAAGAATTACAATTATAAAAAAGTGAGGGTGGAAAAGAACAAAGATACACACACACACACACACACACGTAATATATTTCCATACATTCTTACATAAACTGATATACCGGTAGTGTTATTATCCTAATACATACCAGTATATAGATGTTAATAGTCTACTATATTCCGTATAAACTCATACCGGGTGTATAAACACATCTTTTGCTCATACCCTGACATTGCTGAGATTTCCTGGAATACTCCCTAGCCAGTGGGATATGATTTAGACTCATGAAGAAGCACTGCTCTTCGAAGAACAAATCCAGGCATAGTGGAATAACATCTAGGGACTTGATGATATTGGCATACATAAGCAGGTAAACACATTTGATATTATTAACATGCAGTACATTTTACATAGACCAAACACATTTACAGTGTTATATCTGCACAGATTTTCACTGTTTCTGAACTGAGAAATTAACTCTTAACAAAGTTTAATAGCAATCACTTTTAATAATATTTTTGATATGAAGAGAAAAGCTGTTACTTGAAGAGTATCCCAACACAATTTAAGGTACAATGGGTGTCCTGTCAGAAATTTATGATACACAATGGAAAGTACAAATGAAAACTGGGGGTGGCCAACAGATAGGGCCTGATATGAAATGAAGCTTCCCAAAATAAGCATTAGTGTGTTGATTGTCTGGAAAGTGGAATAGCTCAAAATTAAACTGTATCTCTAAGTGTTCTAGTCAGATTGTATACCAAGAATGAAATACCTGTAGCCACCAAGCTACTAATCAGGAATGAGGTCTTCCCCAAAGCTTGGATGTGTCTAGCAGAGGTAGGCAAGTGACTCATGGAAAAAAAGACCTACAGCTATGGAGTTATTTAAATTCAGCCACCAAGGATTTCTCTCCACTTACAAAACATTTGTTGTTCTTGCATCCAATATGCAAGTGAAGATTCTAATATTCTCAACCACACTGCTAAACTGGCTGACACAATGGTAGCTTTATCTCATGGCATTCTTACTCAGCCTAAATAAGAGTAACAATAGTAGACAAATGATCTTAGTAAAGAAGATAATGCAGTAGGATGGAAGGGTCCCAGTAGTACTGGAACAAGAGCACAGCACATTTTCTGGGGTTAGCACCCATGTCCCTCTATCGGAGAGAGAAGCATTATATCCACAAATCTACTCTGCCCTTGCATACAAGAGATATCTCAGTAAGCTTAGAATTGGGGAGTGAGTAGCACTTCCCATTTCACCTCTAGTAGTGAAATGCGATGCGCCATCCCTGAAACAAGTTGTGGTGAAACAGGAATGAGAAACGTATGGCCCCACAGATGTTTTGGGACTCCAAACTCCATCATCCCCAGCCAGCATGGATAATAATGGTCAGGAATGATGGGAGTCGTAATCCAATAACATCTGGAGGCCCACATGTTCCCCACCTGCTGGGTCCTTGGGTTCTAGGACTACTTCCTTTGTAGAATGCCTTTTATATGCCATGTGTTGTCTCACATATTGCTACAACTAGACACACTCCTTGCTATCTCAAATAGCATAACAACAACAGCATATAAAATCAATTAAGTATTAGAATGTCGCTACTACAGTGGTACCTCTGGTTACGAACTTAATTTGTTCCAGAAGTCCGTTCTTAACCTGAAACCGTTCTTAACCTGAGGTACCACTTTAGCTAATGGGGCCTCTTGCTGCTGCTGCGCCACCAGCACACAATTTCTGTTCTGATCCTGAAGTAAAGTTCTTAACCCGAGGTACTACGTCCGGGTTAGTGGAGTCTGTAACCCGAAGTGTTTGTAACCCGAGGTACCACTGTATACACAATTGCATTATTTATTTTACATGAGTGAACAGGCAGAAGGAAGTAAACATAATTTTAATGATGTAAAAACATAAGACAAGCCTTCCTGATTAGGCCAGTAGCCCATCTAGTCCAACATCCTGTTTTCACACAGGCCAACTAGTAAAGAACCTGCAAGCAGGACACAGCACAAGCAAAGTCCCCCCCCTCCCCACTGTGTTTTCCAGCAACAAGTTATTCAGAGGCATTACTCCCTCTGAGCTTTGAGGCACAGCATAGCCAATCATGGCTAGTATCTACTGATATCCTTATCGTCCATGAATTTCTCTTTTAAAGCCATCTGAGTTGGTGGCCCCCACTGCTTCCTTTTGTCTTTCCTTTTCTCCCACCTCTCCTTTTACCCAACAAGTTTGGGAGCTGCAACAGTGGCATCCTTCTATATCAATCAGAGGGTACCAAAAGCAGGTGTGCAGTGCCTTTCAGGGGCTGAATGTTTCCCAAAGCGATTCTGATTGTGAGTCAGAAATAACCATAAGCAAAACATTATCTGCCATTTCAAAGGGGAGACTGTGATATGCAGCAAATAATTGAGAAACTGACTCGTTGAGCAATTAAATTAGAAAAGTTCTTCAATCAATGTGGCAGTGTATTTAACTGCATTTGTATTTTCCCTCCTGTCTGCAGTGATCTAGTCAATCCAAGTGACAAGCAAAACTGACCAGCTCTAGCACGGCTGCCTCCACAGAATGAACTGCATCTGTCATTGAAAAAAGAGGTTAACTTTAGGATTTCTTGCTGCAATCACAGCAAAAATAGTTTCCTAAGAGGTCTCTAAACTTGCTACACTTGTTAGTGCCATCATTGAGGGTATGCTACCATTTTACACCCCAATACTAGACAAACTGGCAATGGCTAAATTGTTTATTTTTGTATTTACAGCATTATGATCCTGTCAAGGGCAAAACAATTTTATTTCTGCAAGCATAAAAAAAAACGTTTCTGATAAAATCAACAGTCCAACAGGCATGTATTATGAAGTTAATAGTCTGTCAAGACATTAACAATGTTGATTCCTGAAGAGAAGTCGAGAATTTTTAAAAGACAAAACGGTGTTTATCAGATGGGACAGATTGCTGCTTGTCTGACTGACTTAGTTTGTGTGACAGAGCTACGAGCTGCCTTTGGGTTCACAAGTCCTTCAAAACCAAAGATTCATGCTAATAGAAAGCTTTTCAGTGGAAAGCTCCCAACAATCTGAATTAAAGTTTTATTTATTGGCTTTGACCATCTACTTCTGTTATCAACCATAAGGGCCCGCACACTTCATCAACTCTCAACAATAGCCGCAAGCTTGGACAATCTGTCTTGTGTCTTCATTGGGGTAAAACTTCAATGGAGCAGCATCGATTAAAGAGCAACCCACGCATAAAATGGAAACTCATTAAAATGGACTTTTTCAAAAGGGGGAAAACCTCCGTTCCAATTGAATTGAACTGTTTTTATTTCGGAGATGAAAGGTCCATTACCCAGCTATACATTCATGTGGTCTTGGCTTAAGTGCTTTCTATTTGACTTCAAACTTTGGTTCCTTCCCATGTCTTTTTGAGGCTTTCAGAGCACAATGAGAATTCAATCCTTGCTGCAGACAGTGTAAACCTTATAACAACAACTCGGGGACCTTTTATGTTTATCATTTTGGCGACATCTCTTTTATCTGGGTGACTGGGGAAAGAACAACAGGGCTGCTTTCACATGTATTTGTACAGATTTTTAAGCATTCCTCCAAATTAGATGGATGCCCTCTAAATAGTAGAGGAAGCTAAACATAACCCAGGTGTAGTCATTTGCATTATAGATGGAAGACTGCATAAGCGGTAGATGTCAAGATAGCTTTTCTGAAGTGTTTATATGCAAACTGACTTGCAGCTTACTGCCTGAAAACCTCACCTTGAACTTATTATGAGGGCAATAATAATATAAAAACCACACTTGGTAACCTGCGCTACATGGAAACTTTTATTTAACACACAGCATGCCTGTAAGTGTGCAATCTACAAAGCATGATCAAAGCTAAGTAATAATATTCCAATTGCCTTCGAAGGAGATGATTGAACACTAAATGAAATGAACTATATTCTCAGTTACATACATATACTGAATGTCAAGGGAAATTTGTTTAACACTGTGCAGCTACAAAGAAATATTCACTGAGTCTGCTACTAAAGAGCCTGACAGTGGAGGAAAATGAATCCAAAAACATTATTTAAAAAATCATTACATCATGTCCTTATGTGTTCAGATGCCTTTCAATATACAGACTCTTAAGTCCACTGCTAGTAGATTGTAAGCAATTACAATCTTTTTCAAAGTCTTGCTTTCAAACCTCATTATATAAAAAATATACTCACCCCAAACACACTATTAGGCAACAGGATCAGTTCACTGCAATGCTATAAAATGACTTCATCAAGAATTCAGAACCAAACCGGTTTGCTCACCACCCGACTGTGTAACATTGCCATTGACTTTGAAGACACAAAACTGTTAAAATATAATACAGCAAATTCAACTTTTTGACAACATCCAAGGCCAAAATAAAATACTGTACTTTATACAACACACATTTTCAAAAGTAAATAGATCTGGAAGGTTAATAGGATATTCCAATTCTATTTTAATATAAATCTATATATTATTTCCTAAAAAGGAACAAGAGTCAATAAAAAGTAAACACTCCAGGAACTGCTTTCCACTGCCCTGTGTGGCAAAAAGTGTCACTACTGCTTCTCAGAAAAAAATATTCCAGACTGAGCCCACCCAGACTGGCCATTGGCTCCTTCTGGAAGGTGTAGAAGATGCCTTCCTGACTCAATGGAATTTTGCTTAAGCATGAATGTCTTCTGGCATGTCTTGTGTTTCTGATCTTGCTATTCAGTCCTGACTCTGACTTGTTCTACTGGTCCGGCTTTCTGGTTTGCCATCGGACTCTGAATATGATCCTGACTTCTGGCTTAGTATTACTGATCCTACCTTCTGGCTTTCCCTTGGATTCTGATTGCCCAAGTTCCAGGCTCTTGATTCTTTCCAAACTGTTACCCAGTGGAATGATTCCTTCTCATGATCTGGACACTAAGCTTCTGTTACTGCAGTCCAAGATTGCATTTTCTTCTTCAACAGCTATGTTGTTCAAGTTCAGTTTGTGGTCAGCTAAATTGTGATTGTACGATCAAACTTTTGACTGCTTCTCAGTTTCTCTTACCAGTATTAAAACAACTTTAAATTTGGCAACAGTCTAGCATTGGTACATTCTGGTACAGCCATAAAATGGTACTCTAGAGCAGGCTTCCTCAAACTCGGTCCTCCAGATGTTTTTGGCCTACAACTCCCATGATCCCTAGCTAGCAGGACCAGTGGTCAGGGATGATGGGAACTGCAGTCTCAAAACATCTGAAGGGCCATGTTTGAGGAAGCCTGCTCTAGAGTGTAGAGGTAGAAGTGGGAGATAGAAGTGGGAGATAGAAAAAGCGGCGCTGTGGGTTGCGAACACTGTGGGTTGCGAACGTGCCTCCCACACGGATCACATTTGCAACCCGAGATATGACTGTAACTCAGCTTCTACAGGGCATCACAAAGGGCCAAGGAAAATTCCATGATTATAGAAGCACATCACAATCAGGGGACTCGCCTCTAGGTCTCTGGACAGCCCAGGCTGCATATTGTGTTCCATTTATAAATGTAGCCCAGTAGCAAAGTTTGGGTGTTATCGTAAGATATTTTGGAAATGTATAAAAGAGGGAGGTCCCAATAGACTCCTTTAATTGGGATTACTACTCATTAAAGGTACTCTTTCATGAGTACCTTTCAGATACTTAGTACAGGTAGAATGATCAGGGAAAGGGTGGCAAGATTAATATCCCCAGTTTACTGGGGATGGAGCAAAAAATTATTCAGGCACTGAGGTAAAGGAAGATAGTTATAGATTTGGGATTCAGTCTGGATGATACCCATGGATCTCTTCCAAACCTGTGATCCTGTGTAGGTGAGGGTAGAATATATAAGAGGACATAATCCAAACCAGTTCCTTTGTTAAGTACTGCCATTTATGTTAGAAAGAGGTTGCCCTGCTGTCACAGAGACAAATGAAAGCAATGCCCATTACTGAGTTTAAAGTGATATCACCTTGTGAGAGTGTTAGCTAATGCTGGGAACTGGAGACACAGGGACATGTCTTACTCTGTGCTGGACCTAAAGCCAAGTTTGCGACTTTCCTTAAAACCTCATAGGGAGGCAAGATCTGCTGGAGTGTTAATGCAGTGAGCCCCCTAATCTTATGCTCTGTCTACATTGCTCTTCATTCCAGAGGAACCAAACCCTGAATAAATACTAGAATCGCAAACATTTTTATTGCTCAGAGACTGGTGAATGGGTGTGCAACATTGTTGTTGTTGTTGTTGTTGTTGTTGGTAATAATACTCTGTCTTTTCCCCTAATGGGACTCAAGGTGTTTTACAGATCAAAATGAAGGGCACCATGTTGGCTATCCCTTCTATTAATACTTTCTACAGAAGGAAACTTAACAACTCTTCTTTCCAAAACCAAACCTACCAGAAGTGTCACTTAATTCTGAATTCCTAGGTGCATTCCAGGTACTGATCCTCACTTGATGACAGCTTCCAACAAGTATGTGTGAGAAATCATCTTATCTTTATCAAGTTCTGCTTTGGAAAAATAAGTTTTCCATTGTGAAGCAAACACTTCATTGTGCAAATTTTACCCAGCCACACTTATTCATTGGCAGCAGTGGTAGCAAAAAAGTGTTTCTAGAGACTATTTACAGTATAGCAAAAACATTTAGTACCAGTAGCTTAATCAAATGTAAGAACATCAGACAGATAGGGTGTTTTTTTAATTGTCTCATTTAGTTTTGAAACATAAGGCCCTGTTCACTTCATTTAAGTCTCACAATGAAGGGAAGCCTGATCAATCTGTCTTGTGTCTTCTTAGGGCGAGACTGCAATTGAGTGGAAGCAACAGATGAACAAAGCCCACATTCAAATCTGTAGCTCATTAAAATATGTTAAAAACGGGGTTAAATCTCAATTGTAAGTGAACAGTGGTTGGCTCCTTTCAGCTACATACATTTGATTAATAAACCATACATTCATTAGCTCTGAACCAGTAGTCTTCCAAGTTAAATTTGAATAAATAGCTCTACTGTTTAGACCTTTAACTAGCCTTGAAAAATGTTTAAGCAGGCAAAGTTTTCTCCTTTGGTTGTTTTTGAGAGTCCCCCCCCCCCATACTAATGACAAGGAACTCAAGGGAAAATATATATCAAAATGTCAATTCCTTTTTGTGACTGTTTCTGTGGGCATACAACAAAGCTAGTTAGATAGACAGACAGGCAGTGTTTTGAAATGCATTCAGTATCAACTATTCCACAAAAAACATTGTTTGTGAGAGGTGACTGTAGCCTGCTTGTCAGTGAGGGCTTAATCACATGTAGGAGATTAAGGTGAAACAGAAAAGCATGTTGCTTGGAGAGCTGTCAATAAGCCAAGGAGGAAAAGACATAGAACAATGTGGTACTCTCCAGATGTTAATGGACTATAGTTCCCATCCCTGACCATTGGCCATGCTGGCTGGGGCTGGGTGCTCATGGAAAGCACCATGTTGGCCATCAAAGTAGTAGAGGGAGGTTCTCCTGTGCTTTTCTTTGAACCCAAAGAAGCATGGAGACAAGGATGAGTTTGCCAGAAGTGGTATATGTGCAACTTCCGGACCAACCTGAAGGGCAGCCCCACGTGTAATGCTTTACATTGCTGAAGCTTCCAATGCATTGCTCGCTGCAGCCAGGCTACCCCTGCTCACAAATGGATCTAGCCATAGCTGGGAAATGGTGCTCTTAGCAAGTCAGGCTGCCAGTGATGATGTGGGGGTAAAGGATCTCTCCCCCTACCCCAAGTATGCACCTGCTCCTCCATGGAGAGTGCATCCCTATCTAGAAAGGGCAAATTAAAATACAGCTCAATTCCTGCACCCAGGAAACACATCCACAAGGCCTTTGCCTCCTCAGAACATAACCTCAGTGGAATTGTGTATAATGACATAAAATGCCAATGAACAATCATCATTTGAGAATATGCTGGGTAATCCCAAAGAGACCTGGTGCAAAAAGAGCTTTTAAGCTCTCTGCCCTCCTTAGGACCTAACTTGTGCAATTTCCGCCAGCCTGCTTCCAACAGTGTAGTGTTGAAACTGTGCAAGTCAAATGTGCGTAATATGAGGGATTTTTTTTGTACTTCCAAATGAAAGGAAATAATCTGAGTTTCCCCCCTCTTTTATAAACATAAAAGACTGCATTTTGCTTTTTCTGAAAATAATAATCATTTTGTTTAGGAAATCCTTTCAGGAGCCATGGAATTCTTCTGATCACTCTGAAAAGACAAGAAGTTATATGTTGGTGTGTTTAGACTGTGATATAGCCCAGCCCAGCCCTGTGTACTGTGTTGCTTTTCTCCTACTCGGCTCTTATTGATGCCAAATGTGGGTCGAAAAAGTAAGGCTGGTCCTCCTTTGTACCCAAGCAATGGAATAACGAGGACATCTGTTTTCATATGGTTCTTGACACAGACCACCAGAAATTTGGTGTCGTGCTGTCCAACCTTGTACATCACTGCAGAACAGCATCAGATTTTCTGATTGATTCTGACAAGTCACTGACAGTTTTTGAGGTGAAATGCATACATGACAAAGGGCAAGCAGAGGATGCATATGTCAGCCACAACTCAGCCTGGTTGCAAAACTGCATATTGCCTGTCTATACTTACCCCTATTTGCCTGTTTCGCCTTTCCCCTATTATCTCCAACCATACACTCTCTTATGCCCCCAGAATTTCCATGATAGGAGGTGCGTGATAATTATTTGGGGAGAAACTCAGTGCTGCAGAATTAATTCTTTGTATGAATTCATTATTATGCCCATGAGGAATACTTGATATACTTGAGTCATGGAATTGTCGGGAAACATTTGGCTGTGTTTTCATATGATTCGAGGCTACAGAACTGCAGAGTTTTGTTGTTATATCCCCATTTTAACTATGCAGCACCAACTGGTTCCAATTTTCCTAGCAGAAAGTGCCTGGGATGGGCAATAAGATCCCAACTGCTGGTGTAAAGGGGTTAACTTGGGGTATATTTCAGTAAAATATAAACATAGATACATCGGCTGACTTAACATGGGTTTACCGGCTTCAAACATGGGTTTGAAGCCGGTAAACATGGTAACATGGGTTTACCGGCTTTGGGAGCCAGTTTGGTGTAGTGGTTAGGAGCGGCAGACTTGTAATCTGGGGAACCGGGTTCGTGTCTGCACTCCTCCACATGCAGCTGCTGGGTGACCTTGGGCTAGTCACACTTCTCTGAAGTCTCTCAGCCCCACTCACCTCACAGAGTGTTTGTTGTGGGGGAGGAAGGGAAAGGAGAATGTTAGCCGCTTTGAGACTCCTTCGGGTAGTAAAAAGCGGGATATCAAATCCAAACTCTTCTTCTTCTTCTTCTTCAAAACAACAGTTCATAGGGTTAGATATGTATTTTGTTCTCTTCCATAAAGCAGATGCTATTTTGCAATTCAGTAACTTGTCATTTGTGGTAAAACATATAAGCAAAATAAGGAAAATAGGCCTACTGGAGCCTGCCATCCATTAATACCAATAGCCTTGCCCTCTTTGACTAAGAGCTAAATAGTAGCAGTAAGTAAGAGCTAAATGGTAAGAACTGTTCTGCAGTGGACCAGACTGCCTTGAAACATTATGAGATTTCCTTTGCTGGAGCTATTTAAGCAGAGGATAGGCAGCCATCTGTCAAGGATATTGGGGTTCCAGGATTCCTGCAGTGATCAGGGGCCGGACTAGAGGATCTCAAAGGAACCCTCCCAAAGTCTATCATTCTCAGTTTTATCACAGGTAAACGGGGACTTGTGGCCACTGGGGTATTTAAAAAAAACAACAGGGAGAAATACAGGACTGTTCCTAAAGTAGCAATGCAATCCTAGGCATGTTTTCTCATAAGTCAAATGTTCTTAGTCCCAAGCTGTCTGCCTAATTGTACATTTTGCTTGATTATTTAAAACCCTTGTAGCCAGGCTCATCTCCCGCTGCTGTTCTTTGCTTTTGTAAGTAATATCCCCAGTGCTTGTTTCCTCTTTTTCTTTGCCTTTGTAAGTAATACTCCCAGTGCATAATTTGTAGAAAAATAAATACCAGGATTCAAGTCTGCACGGAAACACAATCCTTCCTGTAAATTTTTAACTTCTAGGGGCTATTTTAGTTGCCTAGTAATAAGTGGAATGCACTCTGCGTCGGCTGTGAGACATACTCATTTCTTCCTTCCTTCATGTATTTATATGTTCCCAGGGTTGTCACATATTGAGACCTGAATATGCCATCACAACCTTTGCTGTTATCTCTCCTCCTTAATGCATGACACACTTTTGTGGCACTCTACATAGTAACAGTACAAATTACAACAACTACTACTAAAAATAATTTCTTTCTTTCTTTCTTTCTTAAAAAAAAAAACAGTTTTGCAGCCTACTTACCGGTAATCTGGAGCACCTGCTCAGAAGGAAATCCCATTGAGTTCATTAGGAATTAAAGGGACCTCTGACCATTAGGTCCAGTCGTGTCTGACTCTGGGGTTGCGGCGCTCATCTCGCGTTACTGGCCGAGGGAGCTGGCGTACATCTTCCGGGTCATGTGGCCAGCATGACTAAGCCACTTCTGGCGAACCAGAGCAGCGCACGGAAATGCCATTTACCTTCCCACTGGAGTGGTACCTATTTATCTACTTGCACTTTGAAGTGCTTTCGAACTGCTAGGTGGGCAGGAGCAGGGACCGAGCAACGGGAGCTCACCCCGTCGTGGGGATTCGAACCGCCGACCTTCTGATCAGCAAGCCCTAGGCTCTGTGGTTTAACCCACAGCGCTACCCGTGTCCTATCATTGGGGATTAGTCCCTAGTTAATAGTCATAGGATTACAACCTAAATGGGTTTTAATCATGTATCACTTATACATTGCAAATGAACTTAGAATGTGGTCATACACTCAACTGTCATGCATTCTTCTTTTTGATCATTTTGGGAGCATACATTCCCTGCATTCCTCTCCCCCTACACACCCAGCTTTGGTGCTTCTAACCTGAATTGTAAAACTACAGTTGAATGAAGTGCACACTGTGAAACACTGGTTTAATCACTGCTTACAAACCTGAGCATGCAAGGACCTGGTTCAGATGCAACAATCTTGAGTGACAAAACCTCCATTAATCCCAAGATTTGTTGTCATTAATTTACACCACATTTATTTTTATTCAGATACTGTAAATAAAGGGACCTGGCTGACACAAACTACCATTCACAACATTTGTGTACTTCTCCTCCTATCTTCTAACTTACTATGTAGCAGTTTTATCTGTAGCTACCTTTTCCCTCACTTTGTATAACTTTTTGTTTATGTTTTCAAGGGATTCTTTTACAACTTTTGTTTTGTTCATTTGGCACTTTTGTCTGCTTACATTTACTTTCTTTATCCTTTTGTGTATTTCTGCAGTCTTTTGAGGTGTGCTCCAAGCTGCTCTGCCCCAGGCCTTAAAAGTAATGCAAAATGCTTTTTGCTTTCCCTCCTGAAACTGAATCTATCAGTTGGGGTGGAGGGGAGAGAGGAAGCATAATTTCTAAGACAGAGTTTGTTTTCCTTTGCTCTCAATTTGGAGAGCAAAACTGCACCACACTTTTGAGGTTTATTTTACAAGCTAAATGAGAAGCAGCAACACAAGGAGAAATCACATATTCATCTCCCAGGAATAAACAAGAGCATTAATATCCTCTTAGCCGTGACCTCTTCAAAGCAGCGTTTCAGTTCAGGGAGTGACAGTTGGAGTGATTGGAGTCAGGCAGGCAAGCTTTTTTTGGCACCACCTCACTTGGTTTTGATTCATTTGGAAGAGACTTTATTGGCACGGCAAGTGGAAACAAGTGTTGCTAGACAGGTGACAGACTCCTGACTAATCTGTTTGGGGCAGCATTTGAAGTGCAGGGCTACACTTCCATCATAATGTCTTAGCACCCAGGTCCCCTAAATCAGGGATGGGGAGTGTGTGTGGCCCTCCAGATGTTGCTTGATTACAGCTTCCAAAATCCCTGACCCTCAGCTATGCTGGCTGGGAATGATGGGAGTTGGGAGTCCAACGATACATGGAGGGTCGCAGATTTCACACCATGGTGCTAAACTCATTTGCAGTCCATATTTGGCAATTTCCTTTTTCAGCAGTGCTCTCTCTCCCTTTCCTGGTGGCTGTGTTGTCTATCCCCCCAAAAAGTCATGTCATATCCTCCAGCATTCCTCAGATGAAAATAGGGACGTTTTTCACTCCCCTCCAACTGACCCTCCTTGAACCCCACCCCATTTTTATCTTCCTCTCCCCTGCACAGAGCATTTCCTATAAGAAGAAGAGTGAGTGGCTTCAGCACTAGGTGAAGTTAAAGGTAAAGAACCCCTGGATGGTTAAGTCCAGTCAAAGGCGACTGCAGCACTCATTTTGCTTCAAGGCGAGGGAACCGGTGTTTGTCCACAGACAGCTTTCTGGGTCATGTGGCCAGCATGTCTAAAGCATTTCTGGTGCAATGGAACACCGTGACAGAAACCAGAGTGCACAGAAATGCCGTTTACCTTCCACCGCAGCCATACCTATTTATCTACAGTGGTACCTTGGGTTAAGAACTTAATTCGTTCCGGAGGTCCGTTCTTAACCTGAAACTGTTCTTAACCTGAAGCACCACTTTAGCTAATGGGGCCTCCCGCTGCCACTGTGCCAACAGAGCACAATTACTGTTCTTACCCTGAAGCAAAGTTCTTAACCTGAAGCGTTATTTGTGGGTTAGCGGAGTCTGTAACCTGAAGCATATGTAACCTGAGGTACCACTGTACTTGCACTCTGACGTGCTTTCAAACTGCTAGGTTGGCAGGAGCTGGGTCAGAGCAACAGGAGCTCACCCCATCACGGGGATTCGAACCGCTGACCTTCTGATCGGCAAGCCCCAAAAGCTCAGTGGTTTAGACCACAGCGCCACCCACATCCACTACACCAACAGGACACAGTACACATGCTCTCTGCCATCCTGAGAACACCCCTTAATTCCAATTTTATTTTATGCTTTGGTAGAGTTACAAAAAGAAAAACACAGACCAATAAATACATTTTAGAAAGGGGCAAGATTAGACGTGGACACACATAGCATTTAAAATAACCGAAACAAAAAACCAAGACTTCTTGTGCTCCCCTCTCCTCACCCTTTCTTCTCGCCCAGCGCAGCCCTTTCCTCTGCTTGCCCCTCAGAGCTGGCACATCGCACAGGGCTGGGCCTCGACAGCCACAGCCTCTCCTCCTCCTCACCTGCTCTCCAGCAGCTGGAGGAGACTGGCAGTGGCAGCCTCTTCTGCCATGAAGAGGCCATAGAGAGGCAACATGATGGTCCCTCACAGCCACCACACAAGACATGTGCTGGCTCATCTTGCTCTCCAAGCTTGACAGTGGAGAAAATAAAGACATTCTGGGATCAAATTAGAAGCCAGGGTGGCTTTAATAATTCTGGGACTACAAAAGCGGGACACTTGGAGGGTATGCCATGTGTCAATGTAAAATAAAAAATGATTCCATACATATATTTTAACAAGTGAGGATGTATGCACTTGCACTCCATTTGTTCCTGCCACCTTCATTGCACAGAATAGCAGGCCCTAAGCCATGCCCACCTGTCCTGCAGGTGTGAGGTTTCCAGGCAGTGCCAGTCAGGTGATCACCAAACCCCTGGAAAACGCTGTGCCTTTGCCTGTGTGTTTTGATATCAAGCTGCACTGGGCCAATGCAGCGAGGTTTGCAAGCACTGCCAGCTGATCACCAGTCCTTGCAAATCCCCGTGCCTTTTCCCCACATGATTTGATTTCAAACTGCATGGTCAAAGGAAAACTATGGTTGGCCAGTAAACACAGTTTGGTGGCCAAAGGATCTGACCTGTCCACTACAAAATTCTTCATTTTGGATTAGCAAACTGCACTACTATGTGTTTATAGAGTTTGTCCCATTTTTCACATAGCAAAAGCTCAAAGATCAAGTGACTGTCAGGAGTGGTGTCATCTGGTGAGTCTTGATCAAGCCATTTGTCATTCTCCTCATTGATTGGAGTTTATTTAATTTTTCTCTGAATAAAGCACATAATGTCCATGTTACTACTCCCTCACAATAAGACAAACCATTAGGATACTTTTGATATTAGGTAATAGTAAGCTTAAGAGGAACTGTAAATGTATTGCATCTAAACCCCAGTTTATTTCTAAACACTTTACCCCGCTTCAAATAATGGCCTTCTAGCCAGAGGCAAACTGCAATCTGGCAGGCACACAAGGCCCTGAAGACTCTACCCAAACAGAAAAGGGCTCGATAGCTCATTTGAAAGCTTCAGAGTGGCTTGAAATCCTCACTCCTCTGAGAATATGTTTGCTTGAAAGGTTTGCCTCTCAATACAATGAGAGGGCAAAAAGGATTAGACAGGCATTTTACACTTTGATGCCTAATTTATTAATTTTGTTGTCATTGAAAAAGTTTGGGCTCTTCTATCTGTATATCTCCAAAACCAATGAATGAAACTTCATATTAGTATTTTCTTCAAAATGGCTTCTTATTTGTTTTGGCTCACCTACCTTTTGGGGGTGGGGGAAGTGTTTTATTTCTTTGTTTTTGTTTTAAAGAAAGTTTATCTAGCCATTGTAACCAAGAAACGAATTATCTAGTGTTGCTAGCCTGCTTCAAGTGTAATAATCTCCCAAATGAGTAACATTATGTGGAGAAAAGTGGGGATAAACACATGCCCTCTGCTGCCCTCTGAAAGCTGGAGGTAAACATTTGAAGCAGGGATGCTACTGTACTCATGGAGGGTCCCTGTGCAAATTAGAACCCCAAAGTATCAGGGTTGTAAATCACATGGAAGGCTATAAGGATTATGCTAGGAGGTTGAGACTGAGCACCTTTATTCCCAATTCCCCCACATGATGCTATTTGTTCAGCACATTGAATTCCTGAAGAGGGCTAAAGCGGAGTTTGAATCTGTACCTGCAGCTATCCTCTCTATTGGTTTTGCACAAAGAAGACAACTAAATTGTTGTGGAGCATGCTAAGAGTTGTTGTTGTTGTTTTATCATATATTAAATTTATATACAGTCTTACCTTGGAAGCTGGATGCCTTGTGAGTTGAACATTTTGGCTCCCGAATGTCGCAAACCCAGAAATGAGTGTTCCAGTTTGTGAACATTCTTTGGAAGCTGAATGTCCAACGTGGCTCCCGTGGCTTCTGGTTGTTTGCAGGAAGCTCCTGCAGCCAATCAGAAGCCACAGCTTGGTTGTGAAACATTTTCGGAAGTTGAATGGAGTTCCAGAACGGATTCCATTTGACAACCTAGGTACGACTGTGCTGCCCTTCATCCAAAGATTTCAGGGTGGTTCACAAGTTTCTCTGTCATGCTTGTGCTAAATATGACATAAACCAGACGTTTACTTTTTGTGGATGGAGCACTTCTGAATTGCATTTGATGATCGAACCACATTAACCCCAAATAATCTGGTATCAAAGTCACCAAGGGCGAGAGAGTTATGCTAAAGGTAATGTAGGAATATGCACATTTTAAGAACTGGTAGTATAGTGACTATAGACCAGACCTGCAGCGGGGAGACCTAGAACTAAATCAGGGATGGGAAACCACTGGCCTTCACAGCCTTCTTCTGAAACCATCATAATTGTGACAATACATCACATTGATTTTGTTGGGCTTTGTTGCCTTTAGCTCTGTGTTGGATTATGGTCAAAATATTCCAATGGTACGATAGGGCCTTCTCAGTAGTGGTGCCCTAGATGTGGAATCAGAGGTACAGCTGGCAACAAAGTGGCTTAGCTCTCAGCACCAGCTGAAAACGTCTCTCTTCCTCAAGGCTTTTTGTGGAGGTGAGAATTGATATATTCAGCGTTTTGTTTTGTTTATAAAGGAGCAAATTGAGTGTTAAGTGTTCTGTTCATGTGGTTTTAATTGTTATAATAATGTGCATATTCCATTATTATTATTTGACTCACACTGAGATCACTTGCAATGATTTAAATTCCATAAATAATGAAAATAAATAAATAGGAATGCTCTGCCTGTGATAATGTTAAAGGTTAAGTCAATGTTAACGATGTAGAGGCTTCAGATTCTGCAAGTAATTTAATTTGAGTAGAAGAAAAATAGGGTTTTTTCTAAACATAGGACAACTGCTATATGGCTGTAGATTACCTTCTGTTGTGAAGTATTGTTTGGGGTGTGGTGGAGGACTCAAGAGCTCAAATTATTTGCATACTCATGCATTTTTTTTTCTTATGTTTGACAAAATGCAGTTGTTTGGCATCTCCCTTCTAGCTTGCAGCTACTCTGCAGAATGCCCTTGACCTCAAATATGAAGTTTATAGCCAGCACAAGCATATTCTTGGCTTGAGTATGATTTGCCCTAGTCCACTCCCAAAGCATGTTGTAAGATGGCAGGGTGTCCATGGGTTTAAGAAGAACAATGTGAAATAAAAGGATTTATTTTCTGTGTAAAAAAATAAATAAATAGCGCTTGTCACAAAAAGTACAACATATGCATCAAATTGGATAAAGTGAAAGCATTAATTCTTTAAGCATATTTTATGCTTTTGCTCTAGTATTCTGATTAATTCACACCTATGTAAATTTGACACAAGGCTACTTTGAGATCTTTTATAGGACATTCTATAAAAGATCTCAAAGTAGCTGTCTTAATACAAAGAAATTTCAGAAATAGACTGGAAAGAGAAGTGGCTGAATTGCAACTAATCGCCAAACTTAAAACCATGGAGAAACCTGGTCTGAACAAAGACATTGGATTCTTATCTCATTATACATAACAAAGCTATCTTTAGCCATCTCACCCCTTGCCTTTCCCTGCAAGACTAATTGCAGCCGTTAAGAGTCGTCAACAGGTTTTCCACACCTATCAGCTGATCACCCATTCCCACCACCCTTCTCAGTAATACCCCTCCCCACTCCCTCACTATATTTAAGGAACTGGTGACTTCTGTTTCAGTGTATCTGAAGAAGTGTGCATGCACACGAAAGCTCATACCAAGAACAAACTCAGTTGGTCTCTAAGGTGCTACTGGAAAGAATTTTCTATTTTATTCAAACTGTTTTATTAGGTTCTCTCACCCCAACCACCAAATCTTCACTGGCCATTTGGTTGCTAGGCAAGCAATGTTTAGCAAGGTGTATGTTTCTTAATGCAGCTGTTTTCATTTTAATCTGATTTTGATGAGAGTTTTGCAGTTGTGATTTTGTATGTTTCATATTTGTTGCCCAGAGCCCACCCAAGTTTCCAAGATGGGCTTGAAATTGAAATTGGCAACTATTGTACTAGTTCTGCATGCAAAGTATTAAGCTGGGGAAGTACCCAAACTTACTTATCTAATATGAGAAGGCTGGTCCTTGCATTACTACTATTACAGAGTCTCACCTTGTGGCTGAGCTTCATTGAGAGAGCAGCAGGACTTATGATGCAGCAAGTAATATGGATGTCAGTGGAGTTAGAAAGAAATGCTGCAGCCAGAAAATACTGCAACTCCCTCTTGCATTTTGAATAAGCAATTTTCCAGTCTGTTGTCTTCTGTCAAACGTGATGTTCTGAAGCATTTAAGCAAAGTTAATATTGCCATTGAGCTATAAATTGGGGTGGTGAAAGCTTCATAATGAAACTTCCTCCCAAGCAGAATCAACCAATATTGAGGCTTCAGTATAAACTAAAATCTGGTCCAGCTCTTGAACCTGCCAGTGGCACTGAGCTGATATCCAAATCTGGTAATTTATTTGAATTTAGACATAGAGCAGGAATGGGGAACCTGTTCGACTCCAACTCCCATCATCCCTGACCATTGCTTATGCTGGCTGGGGCTGATGGGAGTCAGATTCCAACAACGTTTGGAAGGACACTGCTTCCCTATTCATGATCTAGAGCATGCTTTTTTTCTGTTCAAAGTCAAAAAGTACTGTGGTTGTTTTTGTGTGTGTGTGGAAACCAAAATGCAATTTTTGTGTACAGAGAGAAACTATGTTCTGTAATCTTAAGAGCTAATTCACTAAACAAGTTAAGGTGATATATTTTTATCATATCAAACGATTCACTTATTTCCACCATCATGCTTTGTATATCAGGAACTCGGGTAGAGCTGTGGTCTAAACCACTGAGCCTCTTGGGCTTGCTGATCAGAAGGTTGGCAGTTCGAATCCCCACGATGGGGTGAGCTCCCATTGCTCTGTCCCAGCTCCTGCCAACCAAGCAGCTCAAAAGCATGCCAAAAGTTCAAGTAGATAAAAAGTTACTGCTGTGGCAGGAAGGTAAATGGTGTTTCTGTGCACTCTGCTTTCTATCACGGTGTTCCATTGCGCCAGAAGCAGTTTAGTCATGCTGACCACATGACCTGGAAAGCTATCTGTGGACAAACACCGACTCCCTTGGCCTGAAAGTGAGATGAGCACCACAACCCCATAGTCACCTTTGACTGGACTTAACCGTTCAGAGGTCCTTTACCTTTACCTTTGTACTGTATATGGTTATTACAGTTTCCACATGAACGTTGCCAGTGTAGTGTGGTACCAAAGTACATTTGGGTGAATGAGCTCTGTGCACTTTGGCAACAGTTCCCATTGATAGAAAAACACAGCTGCACAAATTGACAGCGTCTTCAGGGCATTCTGGGTCAGCCAATGTCAGCAGCCCATGTCATGTTAGTTCCACCACCCTCAGAGGTTTAGGGTGCTGATGGCCTGGAAGAAGGCATTTTCTGTGTCCCTCCCACAGAGATTTATCCACATCTGCAGCTTTTAGCAAACATTGAAGACACATTTCTTTACCCTGGCCTTCAACACATGATATGTGTGTTTTGGGGACCCACCCTATTCCTGTGACTGTAATTTGTTTTAAATGTTTTTAATTCTGAATTTTAAATAGTTGTAACCCACCCTGGGACCTGCTGGTGTTGTGTGGGTAATAAATAAATGTAATCATCATTATCATCATAATGGCATTGTGAAGATGCAAGTGTCACTGCCCTAAATCTGTTTGGCAGGGCAGTTGCTCATAACTTAGCTTAGCCTCAGATTTGGGTGGTAGGTTTTACACTGAAGCTCCATGAGTCTTGCCACTGATGAAAACAGACTTGGGAGGTTACACATGTTACCGTCTGCAGCATGTCAGATGCCTCTTTTTCATCCTACAACATATGTAAAGATCTAAGCATAGGCATTATATCTACATATATTTGTCTGCTGTAGGCTCCTTGATCCCCACAGGTCAAACATTTATCATACTAGTACATTAACCCCATTAAATTAACGGGCGCTAGAACATATGTGGTCAAACTGTTGACCTAGCAACTTTGGGGACATGCGCAGTGCTGACTGAGCGGCTCTCGCTTATCTCATTTTTTTCCTAACAACGCGAGAGGCGCATGACGTAGCCAGCTCTGCGCATAGCGTCCCTGTTGCCCTAGCAACATCGGGAACACACACAGAGCGTCTCTGCGCTCCAAGTCCCAACGGCTGTCTGTGGGGCACATGCACAGTAACGCAATCCCACGGACACAGGGACTGGACGCAGAGACACTTGCACTTTATTATAGGTGATAGACTCCAAATAAGAGCTTTCAAATGGTGTTATTTATGTGTTCTAAAATATAATTCTGAAGTCATCAGAAAGCTATAGTATACTACATGGTTTGGTATTGGGGATAACCATTTTGTTTCTAAAAAGTCTTTTTATATAGCACTTTCTAAACAACGAAATAGGGAGAAAAGGGTAGGACACTGCTGTTCCAAACTGTTTGTCCATCTATCCCAGTATTGTCTACTGGCCACAACTGTCCAGGGTCTCAGCCACAGGGTATTTTTCATCACCTGATGCCTGTACCTTTCAACTTGGGGTGCCAGTCATTGTAGCTCGGGTTCCCTGTCTGAAAGAAATGTACTCCACCGCTGAACCATTCATTGTTCCTCCCTCAGGTAACTGTAGAAATCTTAAAAGGTAACTTTGCTTTTAAAGTGTCTTGGCTAAAAAAGAAGGAAATTTGTTTGATGGCAATAACAGAGCAGCTGTGACTCTTTCATAATGAATTTGCCACACTTAAATAAAGGGGCTCACCTAATTTCTAAGCCCACTTTTTAAAACTCAAAACAGCATTTTTTTCTGGTCAGGGTACAATAGTGGGAGAGGGAGCCGAAATTTCCTGAAAGACTGAATTGTATTCTAAAGATCTGAGAGAGAATTTCTCACGCATGATATGTAAAGCCCATCTCCAGACATTGTGACACTCGCTGCTGCAGACAGTGTTTGCCATCCATAAATTTACAACTTATTCTACCCTATTCATAACTTGACTGTTTTTTTTAAAAAAGCAAAAATAAATAAATAAAACAATATATGTATAGATAGATAAAGATATAGGTGTATAAAATATATCCGGTTACAGGTTGTGTTCTATTTAGTCCTTGATTGAAACGTATTGCTCCTCAGTATCTTTTAGCTATGAAAATTATAATATGGAACAGAGATTAGAATGAAATTATCATGGCTTGAAGCCATTTGCTCAGTGGTGGCAGCCACATAAACCTGGGCCCTGAGAATGATGATAATACATTAGGTTCTGCATGCCTGATATTATTGCTGTACATTATGTATGTTTCATTTATACTATTTCGCATACACCAGCAATGCTGACAGATAGGTAATTACTCTCTGCGCCAATGAACACTTATCAGCACCGCCGCTGTTTATTGCTGGGATGAAGTGCGCTTGTCAGTCAAGGTCACTTGTTTGTGTGTCCTCTTTAATAGTTCTTTCACAGTTGTTGAACTTTGCATACAGTTCTTATGGCAGGGTTTCCAGGGGTTACTTTACTCCATAATGTGTTGCTGGTGTTATCAAAGTCACTTATATTTATCACTTTAATTGATAAACAACTGGGTTGCAGGAAGCATAACTAAAGATGTGGAAAAGCATATTTTGCTAGTCAGCTGATCCCAGCAGGCACCTAGTAATGAATGACTTGAACGTGGAGGTGTTCAGTATAGACCTTCCTTCGTAGATGATGATATATGCCACAAGCCTAAGTAGAATTCTTTGCAAGAAAGCAACACCTTCATTCCACAGCAGTGGGCACCAGTCCAGTTTTTCAAACAAGCCATAGAGTTAATATTGTGTGCTTTGGGGAAAGGTGGTCACTAAATCTGAATAGGGTGGCTATTGTTTTCCTCCTAGGGCATTTCTGTAATAGGAACCATCCCTTTTAAAATAAGGTTTACACATCTCAAATTAATATTGTAGGAAGCCATTATTAATGCATTAATGATAGTATTTTATTTCTCACGGATAATCATTTGGTGCCAGATCAGTGACTCTTCTCCTTTAAACATGTCAAGGTTTTTTCCCCCCTCTCTTTCTTTTGACGTCAAAGCAATCACAAAGGCATTATGTCAAGCTTGTAATTTCATGGTTGCAAAAGAGAGTGAAATTCTTAAGCATTTTCCCTCCCTCCCTTTTGCTTCACTGCCCGCCTAGCCCCCGTCCACAAACTGAAGCTTTATTAGAAAATCTGGAACAACCTTTAGGATATAATTTATCCAGTAAAGATAGCTGTAGCTATTTCCTTAAGCCTGTAATCAGCATGAGTTTGTATGTCATGAGATTTATTCTGCAGTTGCTGGTGACCAAGAGGAGAGGGGAAGCTTAAGATAATTTATGAAGATCATATTTTGTGTGTGTGTGTGTGTGTGTGTGTGTGCATATTTACTTTACTTTTATACCATGATGGCATTTAAGTGTGTTGTGTGTGCATGTGTACCATGAAAGACAGATTTTCTTCAGGCATTAAGGAAAAAATGCACTAAATCGTTAAAATAAACACTGCTTTTGTCTAGAATAACACGCAGCTCAACACTATATCTCCTCATGTCTCTTATAAATAGCTGTGGGGATCTGGCTCTGCAAAAGTATATAATTTAATTATTAAAGGATTTTGACAATTGACAAGGTGCATGGTGCCCATGAATGTTTCGGTTAATTTGATTACAGCCATAGAAAAAGAATTTGACTTGTGCTGAAAGCAGTAGATCTTGTATCTTAATATTGTGATTTGAGTACATTTAAATTTTAGCCCTGGATTTGAAAGCAACGAATGTGGATTTCGACAAGCAACCTGTCCATTTTCAGTGAGGCTTGAGTGGTTGGCCCCATGGAAATGAATGGTACCTGCACAGCAATGGTACATGACTGTTTGCGCCCCCTATGGATAGTTTCTGATGTCTGAGTCAAGAGTGTTGTTTTTAACACGCTGGCTCTTCTGAATCTCTCCTACCTATCGTACAGTCCCTATTTTCAAATCTATGCCTTGCCTTGGTTCTTAGTTACTAGAACGTTACAAAGGAAGGGTTTTGATCTCATGTAGATAGCGTAGCATTAATTACCCTGACACTAATTAAACTGCATCAAACAAATACCACCGTGTTCCTCAGGGGGACAACAGAAGGCAGTTTAAAATAATTACTGGAGCTTCATGCATGTGTGAAGTTTTCATTACTCTTAGGACACGAGCAAAAGAGATTTCATATCATTAAAAATCCCCCCTCCCTCCGTTCCTTTAGTGTTTTGGAAAAAAAATAAGGCTTAAAATTTCCTTGGAGCATATTGATGTCTAAATAGTAGCAGTTTCAGTTCCTGCATACAGTAACTTTCTCTAAGAAACGCAAGTCTGGGAAGCGGGAACAGGTGTTCTTGTCCGCATTCTGGTATGCTTATGTATTAGCTTATGTTTGTCAGACCATTTCATTAACCACCCACTGCTATCACATATACATATACTTTGTTCTTTCTGAACCATGAAATGAAATGCATATATCTTCACTAATGCTTGCTATCAATGTAAATGAGAAAAGGAGGCTTATTACCAATCTCTGCTGCTGTGAAGCACATACCTCTGTACAGTTACAGGTAATAAACATCTTTTCATAAGTAGGAAGCAAGATATATTGAGCTCTGCTGCATACAGTAAAACGGTGGTCCTTTCGAGCATACTCAAGGATCAACAGACAGCAATGCTTGCACATGTTACACATTCAACAGGGCACCCAAAAAGCATTTTTTTAAAACAACAACAGCTTTGGAACAATATATTTCACACTGTATTGAATCCAATGAAACTTTTCCGGCTAATGGATCCCATATTTCAGATGGCAATTAGGAAACGTGTGTGCCATTGGCTCTCAGCAGACTTCCTATTCCCCAAGAGGCCTCTCAAGTCTTCTGGCTTCCACGTTCCTCCCACCTCCTTCTTCCCCTCCTCGTTCATCCTTCTTCCCCCTCTCACTCATGTTCTCCTTCTCCCCTCCCCAACTTAAATCCCCTCCCTCTCTTTTGCAATGCTATGTAGAGCAAATTAAAGGCTCCTGCTTTAAATCTGAGTTTGAAACCACGATTAGAAGTAGGTTTCCATCTCCATTTTAAAACCTGTGTTTGAAAGTCACTTTTCCAACCATAGGTTCAAACTCTTGCCTGAAACAGACTATGGTTAGTTGGCCTCTGACACAAGGCTCGCATAATGATAACCTTCATTCTCTCTGGAAGGGGAATTAAAAGGAAGGAGGGGGAAGAGCATGTAAGAAGACAAAGGAGGATCAAAAACAGCTGGAGAACCAGGCCACGTACATGCAAACAGCTGTGCAAGTAGCTATTTAAGGTTTAGGGAATTATTCTTTGGGGCAAGGGATTTTCTTCAGTGTTTCTTGGGAAGTGTTCTCCTACAGCTCACCTAGAGGAAATCATTTGATAAAGAGTCTGATTTCCTGAAAACAGGCATTTTGTGTTGGGTTTTTAGTTTTTTTAAAAAGAGAATGCAAGCCATTTCCCCATTCTTAGCTGTGGTTAAGTCGACACTGTCCAATAGGCACTATAATAGTCTTGGTTCTGCAATTTTCTTTCTTTCTTATTTCATGAAATATATACAAGGTTTGATTTAAAAACAAACAAACCCAAAAGTGATTTACAAGGTGTTTTATTTTGTGTATTGTTATAAGCAAGCAGAGTTCTGTGAAGCCATGATTAGAAACATGTCCCAAGCTCTTCTGGATCCCAAAGGTTATTTGGGATTATATATATATATATATATATATATATATATATATATAACCCTTAAGAGATAGTTAAACTGCTTATTGCAGGATGGAATACAAAAGTGGTCTTTTGCTTTCACACTAGGGCTATTCCAAACCTCTCCACCCAATTATTTGCCACCCTCATTTGTTCCTGAAGCTCACAAGGCTTTCCAGATCAGCACCGCTACTTAGAGATGTTGGAATCAACAGAGCACCTTATGAATGAGCATGTTGAGATGTTGGCAGGGAACTCTTTAAATCACAGCCTGCATTCATCAGAGAAGACCCAGCTACAAAATAAAAGGCTTCATAATTTATTTATTTTTAAAATCATATGCCTTGTGGGAAATAGTGAGAACATCGTTAGCAAAAGGGTCAAATTTTGATACCAAATCTTAGGGCCAGGGCCGGATTTAGGTTTGATGAGGCCCTAAGCTACTGAAGGTAATGGGGCCCTTTATATGTCCAGCTGTCCTTTGTCAACAACAAATTGTCGCCGTTTTTTGGGTTGAATATATGCTATATGGTAATTTATGGACCTAATAGGTATCTAAAGCCATTTACACATGTAGAATGTAAGCACCCTATACAGTGGACGCTCGGGTTCGAACGCGATCCGTGCAGGAGGCGCGTTCGCAACCTGCAGCATTCGCAACTTGCGCCGCTGCATCTGTGCACGCACGTGATGCAATTTGGCACTTCTACGCATGCACAAAGTGTGATTTAGTGCTTCTGCGCATGCGCGATTGCCAAAACCCAGAAGTAACCCGTTCTGTTACTTCCGGGTTCAGCGCAGTGTGCAACCCGAAATTGTGCAGCCTGAAGTGGCCGTAACCCGAGGTATGGCTGTATATAGAAATGAGCAAACCAGTGATATTTTAGGGAGCAGGCTAGCATGTGGGGCCCATTACTTACATCATAGGCACCTACACAACACTAAAACACTGTTGCTGTATGTAGGTTTTATTTTACTTGTTTATTATCTTATATTTTGGAAATGTACATCCAGGGGGTTTTTTCCTTTAATTTTTTTTGGGGGGGCCCCAAGAGGGTGGGGCCCTAAGCTATAGCTTGTTTAGCTTAATACGTAAATCCGGCTTAGGGGCTTAACGAAAATGATCTACCTTTTCTCATGCCCATTGGTGACTAGTAAAATTGGGGAGAGGTGGTATTGCTATTATTTTTCGGGAAGAGAGGAAAAAATGTAGGGGAAATCAGGAGTTTCAAATGGGGGTTTATTATTATTATTATTATTATTATTATTATTATTATTATTATTATTATTTGTACCCCACCCTCCCCAGCCGGAGCCAGGCTCAGACAGCTAACATCATATAAATAATACAATATGCGTAAAAACAAGCATATTTAATCGATCGATTAAAATGCATCCCAAAATTAATTCAAAACTGGACAAATGACAAATGACAATCTTCAGGTTAAAATTGAAAGCGGTTAATACTCGCCAGGCTATCCTAATGGCCACACACACTACTGAATTCTTTGGGAATGATGCTGTGTCATCATTGAGCATTGTCCCAAGGGAAATTGCGGAGAAATAATAGTAGGCAACCAGAAAGAGCGTTTTTCCTGTCACTGATGCTTCCGCAGAACTAGCAGCAGTATTTAAGGGGTGTGTGTGTGAGTGAGAATAGTTTTACTCCCCCTTTTTCAACCCTTCACCATTTTGAGGCAAAGGTTCTGATCCATGTATGTGTGATAGGAATTCTGGATTAAAAGGAAAAGAGGATTCCTTAAATCAGGGATGGGGAACCTGTAGTTCTCAGGATGTTGCTGGACTCCAAGGTGTCATAATCCTTCACCACTGGCTATGTTGGCTGGAGCTTGAGGTTATCCAAGTCCTCCAACATTTGCTTTCCCCCCCTTTACAAAAAAAAGCTGCAAAACCTTTAGCTGATCCTCAAAAAACCAGGGCTTTTCCCTTGCAAAAAAGCTGCAAAACTTTTAGCTGATCCTCAAAAAAACAGGGTTTTTCCCTTTGCAAAAAAAGTTGCTTTTAGAGGAAGAAAACCATGTGTCATCTTCAGAATCCCCTTTCTTCATTGTGAGCTGAGGCAGCTGATGATGGGTGAGGGGGCTTTCCCACCTACCTGTGGAATTCTTCCTCCAGAAGCACTTGCTTGGCACATAATCTTACATCTGTTTGCCATCTAGCCAAAACTTCTTTGTTCTTTCAGGCTTTATGATGTGTTCATCAGCTCTTAGTTTAATTAATCCTGTAGCCTATTTTCTTGTGTTAAGCTACTATATTGCTGTTGTTTTATTTTATGATTGTGAGTTAATTGCAAGTTCTAATTGAACTGAATTTTAACGGGATATTAAATATGAAGGACTGCACATTTTAAGACAGCGCTGTCTAAAGAAACAAATGGAACACCCTGATCCTGCCCAGTCTCTGAAGTTAAATGGTCCTGTGTCATGCTAACACATAGTTGAGAGCTCTTTAGGAAACTTTGTTTTAAATAAATAAACAGGACCAAAAATAACTTGGGAATGTTATAATTTAAAGAAAAATATCTGTAATGTTTCCTGCTAATATCAAAAGATTGCTCAGTTAGTTTCCTTAAATAGAGCACTGGGGAAATTGACACATTGAGAGTAAACCTGTAGAAGGGATTCTGAGAATCCAGCTAACACACAGGGTAGAGAGTTTCTGTTTCTTTATAGACAGATGGTTTGTCCTATTTTAAACTGATAGATACTTCATACATTTCTTTTGCATGTCACTGATTTAACTGCCAGACAGTATCTACTTGTAAAATTTTTGTTATTCCTAGACTATATCAAATGTATTTTTGGCACATATGGGATATCATACTGTATGTGAAGTTAATTTTTCCTTACACTTAGCTCATACTTGAAAAAGTGTTTATATAATATTTTTTTAAAAACTGTCTAAAATGAACAGTTCATTTCCCCCCTTCTTCTTTTGACATGATGTTGACAGAAGTCGCTTTGATGTAGTTTAGAGTCATGAATTTTCTATCTGTTCTGTTTTTCCTGGGGCTCCATCTATTCAGACATCCTGATCTGTCATTTTGCAACACTTTGTGAAATGCCTGACAGAGAGTAGTTTTGACAAGTGCTGGACATCAGCAGCAATTCAGAATAAGCAGTGTATATTTCTCCAGGTAAAGTGACAAAACGTCTAAAAGCGTAAGAAGAGCTGTACAGTCTTCCATCACATTTAATGTTACCAAGCAAAACCTTTTCTGTTTTCTATATTTGTTCAAGCAATTTGTAGCAGTTAGTTCTGGAGAGAATGTCGGAACCTGAGTTCAGAAAGGTCAAAATTAAATACAAAAAATAATTTTGAATGCACTGAAAACTAGCAGAAACCTTTTTGAAATAGAATGAAGATCTAAAATATATGAGGCAACCCAAATACTTTTATTGGCAGGCACAATTTCTTATTTTATGCACTTCATCAGGACCTGCTGAAAGTTCAGCTTAGGTTTTATATATCATTCAGCAATCATAAGAGTATTATTTTGTTTGAATGTTCACTATTGGTAGATACCCACTTACTAATTATAGTGATTTGCAATTATGTAGTGTCTGTTACTTTACATGGTTTTCAATATTGAAAATGTAAAACATTTTTGTATAATTAATTTGCATCTGTATTCACTCAAGAAACAGCTGTTGAAAGTTGAGGGGGATGTAAAATGGCACAGCCTCGAGATGTCCGTGTTCATTCAGCTAACTCCTTTTTGATGTGATACCTACTGGCAGAGTTGTGTGGTGAATTCAACTTCTTTGACAGCCATCAGCCCCACTGACCAGTAGTTTCAGGTTTTGTAGTTAGGAAAGAGAAAAAGGGGGGAAATATTTCCATAATTTAGGTTTAGTTTTTTTTTTATCTGCCAGATCGAAAGGCCCTGCCAACAGCTATCTAAATCAACACCATGCCAACATATTCTGTAGTCCGAAGGTCACTCAAACATCTGGCCCCGCAATCTTGTTCTTTAAGGTTTGTCACTGGGCAGCATCTGTTTATAGATGCTTTCTCAATCTCTCTTTGATCACTTTGACAGCAAAAAGAAGCTTCTATCATTCTTGATGTGTTAAGGAAAAATATTTGGAGCATGGACCGTTTAAAAACGGCCACGATTTCTGAGAAGCAATGTTATCTGTGTTGTAAATTATAAATCTTTCAGTGCTGCCTATTGCTACAGATTAATTTAGTTATTACCAGTATTGTAGCATGGGTGTGAGGGTGTTTTGGAAAGCAATTGCTTTTTTTAAAAAAGAGCCCAGATGGCCTTTTTGCTATGGCTTTCTGATGTACAGTCAGATTGCAAGAGATATCTAAATGAAAGATACCTTGCTCAGCTAAGGACGGTCATAGCTGTTGTTTTTTTTAAAGAGAATTTGCAAACTAGACTGTTCGTGCTGGCATAGGTCACATTATCCCCTTCTTAAATATAGAAACCTGCTTCTGAAAGGACAGTTGATACTGAAAATGTGCCAGTGGGGTGCTTAATCACTTGCCCCTGAGTGGAGTTAGTGGGCCAGGGATGTTAGCCAACCATCTCACAGAGGGACAGTATAGGTCTGCAAGCAATCTGGAAAGTGCAATAGGACTCAAGATAACAAGCTCTCTTCCTTTGGAGTGATGCTGACCTTGTTGAATATGGTCAAATGAAGAAAGCTTGAGCTAACCAGCAGGTGAGATTTTTTGTGAAAGAATTAGGGGCTCAGTTGAGTTCTGGTACCTAAAATGAATTCCTAGGCCCAGAATGTACTCAGCTGCCCACCCCCACCCCCATTCTTAACTTGTAACAGTATGTCTTTGGCAACTGGCTCTAGTTGGTTTATTGAACAAGATCCCACAACCCCACAGGCTCATTCATATCCTTACCTGATACAAGTCACCTCTCTTGGTTGATTATTGGTTTGGTAGAGTTTGGGATATAGCCCTCTCTGAGCAACCCACATATCAAATATAAGCAGGGATGATCTAAATCAGATCATTATTAAGTTTGTGAAGAGGATATATTTTAGAATGACATAACTGTAGGCCACTTTCATCGTGAATGGAGACAAGCCTATACATCAATAGCATTATTTTAGTTCTCTAGTTTGCATTGTTTCTGGCAAGCCAGTTGTGGCTCTATCCATAAGCTGACTAACTAGTAATTCCAGCTGGTATTAAATTATCCCAATTTTCTTTTTGTTTCTTTCTTTTTTAAATATTTTATTAATTTTCCAAAAACAAAAATAAAATAAAAACAATAATACACATTCAAACATAGAAAAAAATAGAGTTGACTTCCCTCTATTTCCTTCTCTGGTTCCATTGTTTGTCATCATACCGCATGTACATTTTAAATTACAAAATCGTTAAAATTACTTATTGACCAGTCATAATGTCTTTACAAGTATGTTTAGGGAAGCTTTTAATGTGTGACATTTTAATGTATTTTTAATCTTTGTTGGAAGCCACCCAGAGTGGTTGGGGAAACCCAGCCAGATGGGCGGGGTACAAATAAATTATTATTATTATTATTATTATTATTATTATTATTATTATTATTATATCTTCTAATTCTTAACTTGTGTACATTGCTTCTGTATATTTGCAATAAAGTCCTTCCAATTTTCTTTAAATTCATTGTCAAAATTATCCCCATTTTCATGCATTTGAAGGAAGCATGCAGCCTGTGGAACAGATGTTCTTCATCCTTGCAGTTGATTGGAAAAATTGAGATGATGGTGCAAGAACTGATTATTTAGCACCTGCCTCAGGCTCAAGGCTAGCTTAGCATGCCATCATGTATCTATAAAACTATTACATAAAGTCATAATGTGCATTTTCTGGCTCCTTACACATTTTGTCCATAGTGGTTCATGCTGTAGGTTTCTTCTCACCTTTCGTCTCCACTCTTTGACTGTTAATTGAGCACGCATCCGCCATCAATGAAGATAGTACCTCTTGTTGGAAATTTAGGGAGGATTCCTATGCTCCTGGAAAGAGGTTGTTGAATGCTGCAGACTCCCCCTTCCTACAGATGGAGTAGGAAATCTGTGGGCAGAGGAGGCCTCCTTACTACAGCAGCAGAAAGTTCAGCCACCATCAGTGCTCTGAAAAATGGTGTTTGGTGGATCAGGGGAGGCCTCAAATCCTGAGGATCTATTGCCTTCCCATTTGCCAAGAAAGGAAACAAATTGTACCAGCCCTGGAAATCGGTCTTTGGCCTCCCATTGAAACCTATGGAAAGGGAATGAGCCATGTAGGCACCCATAGCAGAGACCTTGTCAGCCATCTGGAAAAGCTTGTTAGAACAGAAATGTCTTCAATTGTTTCCGGAAATTGGAAATAATGGGGCCTGTCTCAGCAAGAATGCTGTTCTAAAGAACAGGGACAGCTAGGCTAAAACCCCTGCTCCAAGTTACTGTGCAACAGGCTTCTGAGACCTTTGGAGCTTAAGAAGGTCTCTTGCAGACCACAGTGACCTACTGGATATATAAAGTATAAGACAGTCTCTCAAGTAACCTGGTCCTCCTGTATATTAAAACTGATGTCTGTAAATCCATATTTTCTGAACACACTTATAATGTTTCTCTTTTCCTATGGGAGTAATTACAAATCATACAAGAGTGCAGGCTAAAAATAAAATGGCTGTGGGTGGAAATCAAAAAACGAGTACAGAACTTTTTAAAGTGGCACCAGAGGGCAATTGGGAAAGTAAAGATTCAGGATGTGAATAGTGAGAAAACTGAAAAAAGCATCCTTGGAAATGCATCTTGTTGCACACATGGAGTTAGACCAGGGGTCCCCAAGCTAAGGTCTGCGGGCCGGATAAGGCCCAAGGGATTTGTTTATCTGGCCCGCGGCGACCCCCGCCGCCCACTCTTACCTGTCTGCGCGTCTGCCCACTTCCGAGTCAGCGGAGCACCGGAAATAGCTTGGGCGCATGTGCAAGCATTGTTTCCAGTGCACATCCGGGTCGGAGGAGGCCCATGCACATGCGCACAAACTATTTCCAGTGCTCCTCCAACCTGGAAGTGTGCCGGAAATAGCGTGTGCGCACGCGTATGGGCGCACGCTCCCCTGCCCTCTGGCCCGCTGTGCGATCGGCACTGGAGACACCGGCCCAAGGCGTGGTAAGTTTGCTGAACCCTGAGTTAGACTCCCAAACTTTGATATATATATATATATATATATATATATATATATATATATATATATATATTGTTGTTGTTGTTGTTGTTCAGTCGTTCAGTCGTGTCCGACTCTTCGTGACCCCATGGACCAGAGCACGCCAGGCACGCCTATCCTTCACTGCCTCTCGCAGTTTGGCTAAACTCATGTTAGTAGCTTCGAGAACACTGTCCAACCATCTCATCCTCTGTCGTCCCCTTCTCCTTGTGCCCTCCATCTTTCCCAACATCAGGGTCTTTTCCAGGGAGT
The DNA here is from genome assembly GCF_009819535.1 of Lacerta agilis. Taxonomy (NCBI): domain Eukaryota; kingdom Metazoa; phylum Chordata; class Lepidosauria; order Squamata; family Lacertidae; genus Lacerta; species Lacerta agilis. The sequence continues at coordinate 52,858,532 of NC_046318.1, read as the reverse complement.
CTTCTCTTCTCATGAGGTGGCCAAAGTACTGGAGCTTCAACTTCAGGATCTGTCCTTCTAGTGAGCACTCAGGGCTGATTTCTTTGAGAATGGATATGTTTGATCTTTTTGCAGTCCATGGGACTCTCAAGAGTCTCCTCCAGCACCATAATTTATATATCCCTTCTGCATAAGCAGAATAAATGTTCCAGATTATAAAAACAGGAGCTAGATGAATGAAGGTGCTGCTGTGTTTCACAGACTATAATAAAGGGGTGGTTTCAGATCTGAGGGGGACCCTCAAAATGCGCCCTTGGACAAGCCCCTTTCTAAGTTAGTAGGCCCCTGCCCCACAAACTTATTTGAACAATGCGAAGTGAGCATTTTATTTTCCAGTTATGGTATGGAACAACACTCCATCCAGAGGCATAGTGGGAAATTTAAAAGGCTGCCTGTCATTGCTGCCCTCTGGAAAATTGTATGAATTAAATAATCATACGTTCTCTCAACCACAACCCAGGCAGGTATTAACATGCATAGATGGAACATTGCTGATTAGGCATTCACTTTTATTGGGACTATTTTCTGACTGAAGTATTTTAGGATAATAAATTGCTGACTTTTTAAACTAATGAACTGATAAATCAACTCAATTTAAATAACTTTTCATATTAACAAAAGCTAATGCTCATTGTTAGTGCAATAGGAAATGATAAATGATTAAAAATGGCCTAACACACCAAAACGAAAATGGGCTAGAATAAAATAAAATAAACAAGTGTGTCCTTAATTCTGAGATTAAACCAGTTGAATTTGCAGTCCTATTTATTTATTTACTTATTTATTTACTAATACCTTAATTGTAAAATGCTGAGGCAAGGGCTGGAATATGAATCTAAATAATAAATAATTACAAATGCAAATGTTCATATTTATTTAGGACATCATTTCCCACCCTTTCTTCCATCATGGAACTAAAGGTGGCTAATGCATGTGGTCTCCCATGCAGGTACAGGGCATGCCATACTTAACTGTAGCAAACTGACTGCCTATTTATCCTCAGACCATGTCTTGAGACACTGCAAGAAAATGAAATCCCCTGTTCCTAATATAGCACAAACTTTCACACAAGCCACGTTCTGCTGTATTAGTTGGAGGTGCAGTGCTTGCGCTATTCAGTAGGATTTTGGGTGCTCAACTTGTTGCATTGTTTGTAGCTTTTATTACCATCTGTGTGATGCTGCTGGTCCTTGATGCATATATATAGATAATTATCAGTTGCTAATTATTAAGTTAATCACACTTCTCCCCACTGAAATCAATTAGCCATGATTTCACACTGAAGTGTGACTAATTTAGGTTAACTCCAACTCAATGAATGCAACTCGATGAAAGAGAACTTGCTGCAAGACAGACCCCAAAAAGAAAATAACAGAACACCACTAGTAATCACATAGAGCTCCCAAGTTAAAACAGTACAATGCATCATCAGAGATCTACAACCTCTCCTAGACAATGACAGTTCTCTTTCTCAAGCTCTGGGAGGAAGACCTTTCATCACCTACAGACAGCCACCCAATCTTAAACAACTCTTCACCCACAATAATACAACAACAGGACTCAACATGGACACTGGTACGAGAGCCTGCAATAAACCCAGATGCCAACTTTGCTGCCACATATACCTGGACAACACCATTACTGGCCCAAACAACATCGAACATACCATCTCAGGACTATTTAATTGCTCATCTTCTAACATTGTGTATGCCATCAAATGCCAGCAGTGCCCTTCAGCTCTCTATATTGGACAAACAGGCCAAACCCTACGCCAAAGGATAAATGGACATAAATCTGATATCAGGAATCACAAGACAGAGAAACCAGTAGGAGAACACTTCAATCTCCCAGGACAGTCTATAAAAGATCTCAAAGTAGCTGTCTTAATACAAAGGAATTTCAGAAATAGACTGGAAAGAGAAGTGGCTGAATTGCAACTAATCACCAAACTTAAAACCACGGAGAAACCTGGTCTGAACAAAGACATTGGATTCTTATCTCATTATACATAACAAAGCTATCTTTAGCCATCTCAACCCTTGCCTTTCCCTGTAAGACCAATTGCAGTCGTCAACAGTCGTCAACAGGTTTTCCACACCTATCAGCTGATCACCCATTCCCACCACCCTTCTGAGTAATACCCGTCCCCACTCCCTCACTATATTTAAAGGTCTGGTGACTTCCGTTTCAGTGTATCTGAAGAAGTGTGCATGCACATGAAAGCTCATACCAAGAACAAACTTAGTTGGTCTGTAAGGTGCTACTGGAAGGATTTTTTGTTTGTTTTTTATTTTGTTTTGACTATGGCAGACCAACTCGGCTATGCAACTTACACCCCCCCCCCCAATTGATCTTTGTTATTATTATTGGATTGCCCATTTCTCTTAGCCTCATGTTTGTCTTGAGATTCCCTCTTCCCCCTCCTCCCCAACTCGTTTTTTCTAATACAACTAGACAAGACACATGATAAAATTAATCAATAGATGGGACATTATCACTTCTGAGGTACAAGTGATCAAGGAAGCTGCTGGAAGGTTCTTGTCAAAATATCAGGTGTTAATCAGTGTGTCTCCCCCTCCCCTTTAAAAAAAACCACATTTATTCATTAAAACATCTATATGCCATCCTTCATCCTACTTGAATTTCAGGGAGGTGAACAACAAAAATATATCTCATAATATCAAATGATTAAAAATATTGTTTTCTACTGATCCAAAGGACAAGACCTGAACCAATGGGTTCAAATTACAAGAATGGAGATTCTGAATAAAGATTAGGAAGAACTTTCTGATGCTGGGAGCATGGGCATAGCCATGATTTTTGTTGAGGAGGGGGCTGGACTTTGATGGGGGGTAGGACATTTTTTGGGGGGAGAACCAACGTGATTGGTCAGTTAATCAAGTATTTCGATTGTTCTACAGTGGTACCTTGGTTCTCAAACTTAATCGTTCCAGAAGTCCGTTCCAAAACCAAAGCATTCCAAAACCAAGGCGCGCTTTCCCATAGAAAGTAACGCAAAACGGATTAATCCGTTCCAGACTTTTAAAAACAAACCCTAAAACAGCAATTGTAACATGAATTTTACTATCTAACGAGACCATTCATCCATAAAATGAAAGTCAATAAGCAATGTACTGTACTATAAAATAAATAAAGACAGTATTATAGATGATAAAATTAAAATTATTATTATTATTATTGTCCTCCACTGATGACAGTCATTGTTTGGATGGGGGGCGGGCTTTTATCCATTTCCACAGTCACACAATCAATCAGTAGCTGAACTGGGTTCCACACAGCCACAAAAACAAATTAACTGAAAAAGCCTCAAAAACAAAAACACAAAATGAATAGCAAAAACAAAAGTGCCAGCCTTAATCCATTCCAGAAGTCCGTTTGACTTTTGAAATGTTCGAAAATCAAGGCACAGCTTCTGATTGGTGCAGGTGCCCCCCCCCCAAAAAAAAACAATAGCCGACCACCGCATCAGACGTTTGGTTTCTGAAAAACGTTCGAAAACCGGAACACTTCTGGGTTTTCAGCATTTGAAAACGAAGGCGTTTGAGAACCAAGGTACCACTGTACTTTATCCAGGGGGATAAACTGCCCCCGCCCCCCCCCCCCCCGGCTACATCCATGGTTGAGAGCTGTTTGGCAGTGGGACAGACTCCCTTGAAAGGTGGTTGGCCCTCCTTCACTGGAAGTTTTTTAACAGAGGCTGAATGGCCATCTGTCAGGGATTCTTCAGCTGTGATTTCTGCATTGCAGGGGATTGGACCAGGTGACTCTTGGGGTCCCTTCCAAATCTACAGTTCTATGATTCTGTGATACACACTAGCAGATAGGAAAGGAAACATAACATAAATAACATTATGTCCTTCTTTTTGACTACTGCATAACAGATAAATTTCAGAAAATACAAAGCATTGTCCGCTGCTTTAAAATCCATTCTCTTCAGTGTCCATGCTTCCAAAATATCATATTGAAAAACAAAAGGCTCTGCGCCATGTTTCTATAGCATACCTTTCTGGGGCATAAAGCCTCTGGGTTCATTGTACACATTACAGTCCCAAGTGTTCAATAATGTTAGAAGCCCTCAGGACTCTTACTGCATGTCATGTTGAAGCTGTTTAAATATTATGATAGTGAGTGAAGATATGCAAACTGTTCTGACATGTTCGCATTAGCTTTTGCTGTACATCTGTACCAGTGCATTGCCCCCACCCCAAACGTGCCCATTTTAAAAGAGAGGGGAAAATACTCTAGATTGCTACATTTATGTTTGCATCATTTTTTGATGAGGGGAGGAAATGCCTTGCCTGCCTCCTGAACTGGAATTCAACACAAGAGTGCTCTTTTCCACCAGCCCTTTTCAACCTGTGTGATGCCAATGCCACTTTGTAAAATGAAAAAGATATTCTCCAGGGAAATGCCTTCTTACTGACTCTTTTTCAGGCCCTTTTCATTCTTGTTTTTCCTCCTGAAAACTATTCAGAGATATCACTGGTTCCCAGCAGGGTGGCATCTCCATGGTGGGCTGTTCCAATTATTTTTCATACCGCAAAAGTTATGTTAAGAGCAGATGTCAATCATCACTCGCCACGAGTGGATTTGCTAGATTTAGGACAGGCAGGAGAATGAAGGTTAAGAACAGGCCACAACAGAGATTATCATAAGTAATGAACTTGTGTGTGTGTGTGTGTGTGTGTGTGTGAGAGAGAGAGAGAGAGAGAGAGAGAGAGAGAGAATGTGTGTATATGTATTGTAGACAATTTGTAGACAGATCTGGATTCATGTTTATCCCAAACAAGAGATTACTATATGTCTGTTTCTGGCTGTAAACAGACATTATTAAACAGAAGGTTTATGTTCATGAATGGCAACTACAGGTGTTGTGCATTTATGATGTATTATATTCCATGAGAAGAATTCACCTGTTCAGTTCCTGCTCTGAGAATTATATTGGAAGTGAATTACAAACACCTTTTCCTCTGTGATGAAACGTACGTAGGAAAGATAGCAGAGTCTTTCCTATCTGGAGATGCCGGGGTTGAACCTGAGACCTTCTGCATGCAAATAGATTATTTCCTGCCAAGCTATGGCCCTTCTACACAGATCAAATAAATAGTTTCCATAAAGCTCTAAAATCTTTGATGAAACTATTTGCCTGGGCAGCCATGAGCTATAAATACTTCAGCATCTTAGACTGTTAGACATGCATCAAAGCAACTGGAAAACTGGCTAGCTGTCTGCATTGGAGGTTGGACTAAATGACCCTCGGGGTCCCTTCCAACTCTACAATTCTATGATTCTAGGTACATAGCTACTAGATGCATAGTTATTGTCGGAGGCCCAAGTGAGCTGTGTGGTTAGGAGCGTCTTTTACCAGCTGATATGGCAGATACGGACATATCTGGATCAGGATACCTTAAAGACTTCCTGAGCTTTTCTATCCCAGCTTGAACACTGAGATCATTTGGAAGAGGGCAGTTAGTTGTCCCCTGTGTTACAGAGACCCAGCTGGCCTCAAGCAGAAGTCCAGCATTTAGTGTCACCAGTCCAAAGCCGTGGAGCACTTTTCCACTTTTGACTTTCTGATGTCTCGTGAAGACTTCTCTATGCTAACAGGCCTAGGCAGCTGTTTAAAGCCTCTTGACTCACGAGCCAGCCATTTTAATGGTTTTCATATTTTATTTTATTTATTTTATGCATACTGTTGCACACTGCCCTGCTGTTTTATGAGAGGTCAGTATATAAATACTTCTGTAAGTAAGTAAATAAATAAATGTGGCATATCAATTCTGAGAAGGAAATACATGCATGTTTATATTGTACTAAATATTGTAAGCCCTGTCTCTATCTCTGTTACAGCCTTCCCCTCCAGTCTGGTGACCTTTCGATTTTGCTAGACTACAATTGCCATCATCCCTGGCTATTGGCCATGCTGGCTGGGGCTGATGGTCAATGGAGTTTGAAGCATCTGGAGGATTACTGTATTGAGTAGTGACTTCTATACTTGCATCGTGACAAAAAAAAACTACTCTGTAATATATCAATAAAATATAGTTCCGCAGAGGAATTTCCCAAATTGCTTTATGGTGCAAGTATGTACCTAACCTGCTGATCCACTCTGGCCAGCGACTGAAATAAATCAATTCATCCTGCTTATTAACCTTTATCCTGTGGGAGGTTATTGTTCTGGAGTTTTTTCTTCTTGTTTTTATTATGTATTTTGTGTTTTTATCTTGTATTTTTATGCTGTGAACTGCCCTGAGATATTTGGCTGAAGAGTGGTATACACATTTTATAAATTTAATACCTGGGAGTAATTCCCACACAATACAGTAAGACTTACACCTGAGTAGAAGCAAGCATTGCATTGGAAGGCTGCAACTGGACACATTTACTAGGGGGGAAAGTCCCCATTAAATACTGTGGCACTTATTTCAGAGTAAATATGCATAGGCTAGCATTGCCTGTTTTAGAAATGTTCTATTCAATGCTCCCTGGGAATAAATTATTGCACCTGGTACATGTTGCGGCTGTTTTTTCAGAGTATTTTCCCGTTATAGAACCAACACCTTCACAACATTAACAAAAACAGGCCAGCAGATGTTGTCAGCCAAGCTCCTAAATTCTATATTAAATACATGGATTTTGTGTTATACTTTAAAAGAAGTATAAGAATAATAGGAGGGCATAAGAAACTCAATCCAGATGTGTTTTATAAGTTTTGTACAGTGAAACATCTAATTCTAGCGCACACACTTGAAGGCTAATATATTAATATATTATTGATATAGTAGCATGCCATCTCGGCTCAGTTGGCAGGGAGCCATAAGTCATCAAAATGACCTCTATCCTCCTAAGCAAAGACAGAAATGAAGATGCATTTCTGTTATCAGTCCATTATGGGTCATAAGCGGTACCAGTATTGTACTTTCCTCTTGAAATATGCAAAGCCTTGACATGGTATTGCTCCACCTAATAGTGAATCTCGGTCGGTGAGTGCTGCCAGGATTGTAGCAAAAAATGGAGCTACCAGTAATAAGAGGGGGAGATCAGCATGCACAAGGGAACCCCAAAGTTATTTAGAGGAGGAAACTAAGGAGGAAAAAGAAGGCCCATGAGGACCTAAGTCTGCACAGTGGCCACAGAGTGCTGTGTGTCTGTGGTGGTAGTGGGATACAGAAAGAGGGGAGGGAAGTGAGGCAGAATGGAGTGTCCTGGGAGAGGGTATGACTTACTGGATGTGAGCACTGAAAGTGAGTCCAACACACTACCATATTTTGTTGCAGGCCCTCCTTGTTTTACAGTATTAAGCTTATCGCTGCTGAGCTAAACTTGTCTGAAGCAAACGATGACCCTTACGTCTTTGCAATGGCAAGATGTCTCCCCAATGTGATCTTCCAGACTTGGAGCATTAAGTTAATTTCCTCCTGGATTTCTGAGCTGCGTCTTCTCTACCCGGTGGAAAGCTTGTGAAGAATACAGCTTTTGACCGGATGACAGAGCAGAGAGGTTGAAACGAGGTGCATTGAATTAGAATATGACAAACCGCCAATCTAAATGGATTTGTCACGATGTTACTTGAGTAATGTATTGTCCGAAAGCGAATGTTGGCCACTGCCGCCACCCCCCCCAAAAAAAAGGAATAACAGGTATAGCCTACCATCTGAATAGGTTAGCAGCTTTGAGACACTAATTGTCGGTTGGATGTGGGCTGCCATAACACAGCAGAGATGATTCCATCTATTCTCTGCTTTTTCTCTCGATTTTGTCATTTCACGGAGAATTAACCATTAGCAAGTTTTCTGTGTCCAGGGCAATATTTGTGCCAAATCAACAGACAGTAACTGCTAGAGATTTTCTAGTATACTAGCTCTATAAACTCAAAGTGTCAAAAACAACAAAACAGCTTGGTTTTTTTTTCTGCATCTGCTAGTAAACAGTCAGCTTTAGAGCACAGCCACCCAAATGAAAAATATTCTGAGGCACTCCCTAAACATTTGGTGATCCAAACTTGGCAGTTAGTTTACTAGTTCTTGTGTTCTCCCTCCACACCCCTTTGAAACCTTATTCTTAATATTTAGTCTTCATCTGTAATGGACAAGACTTAGGTCTGTGTAACAGAATTTGCTCACTTTTATCTCAATAGCTGTGTCTCTCCCACTTCTGTTGTCCTGTTCCATCTTTCCCAACTCTCAGACTATATATTGTAAGCTTATTGGGGCAGAGCTGTTCTCCGTTTCATTGTGAAAATCCAGTACACTGAAAGTTATATATTAATAAAATATTTAGGGCAGCAATGTTTAAATCAATAGCTTGATTTGAGCTATTGATTCATTTAGCCATTTTGCTCAACCAGAAAGCTACCCCAAATTAATTGGGTAACGGATTAATTCTATTTTTACTACAAGTACTTACTGAAACTCTAATTGTGAAATGCCATCTTAAAAGAGCATTGTGTGAACAAGAAATAATGTATCTTCTATGATTATTTGTATCATCTACAAAGTAAATTTTCCTTAGAACTATTGCGTTTCTCATATGCAAATTTATGCAGAATTAATCTGTTAAATCATTTTTGTTTTAGTTAATTGATCACCAAACAGAAATATATTGTTTTTTAAACTAAATAATAGCAATAGTAAGTAAAAAGTTTATTTTTTATTTTTTAAAAATCTATCATTTTATGAGAGGCTATGATTGGGTTAATCCAGCCACATAAATTTCCATGCCGTGTATGGTAGTAGTGATGCTTGTGATCCCTTGATCTTTGATTAGATTCAAGCTAGCAAATATCTTGTGATTAATCAAATTGAGTTGCTCTGTATGCAGTGTAAGTCACTTTTCCAGATGGGACAATAGTATCAGAGGCTTTTTAATGCATTATATATATGTTTTAATCCTTTTTATAAAAGACTTGGCATCTTTGTAAAACCTTAGATAGATTTTTAAAAGGAGCTGTGGGTTAATTACAGTTATATTTCCCCCCTTGAATTGGTCCCCTAGAGAATCAAGCTCTCTCTTCTTCCAATGTTTACTTTACACTGAAGATAATCGACCCAATCCATGGATTTATGACACTCTTAGAAGCTTTGATGTATATGCAACTCCCACAATCAAATGTTAATTCCTCTGTGGGACTGCCCCATACCTGCTTCTTCCCTGCATGCATAGGACTTTTCCTGTGCACACCTGGAAATACAAAGAGCTTTGGACTAGATTCTCCACACCCAGCTCAGAAAATTATGAAATGTTCATCTCCTTGGGCAAATTGGGTCTACCCTCAAAAGAGGGCACATATTGTGGTGAGACCTAGAAACCGACACCCTGTGTTGTGGGTGGGTTCGATTGGTCTGCCACAACACCTGATTGGAAGGTCCCTCGATGCTGGGTTTAATCGGACCAATGGGGCACAGTTCAAATGGATCAAGGGACCTATTTATACCTATGCACGTGACCCAGAGTTTCCTCTTTCGGCATGTGCATTCGGATCACCCACCCACCTCTCCCTACTTTCAGGGCTTTTGTGCTTGACCTTGCTATGCCGTCGTGTGTCGTCTGTCATTGGGACAGGGGCACGGCAGGAATTTTCCCCACTTAGCTGATTGGCTGTTGCCATTTGGGTTTTGCCTGCCGCGTAGCAAATCGTCACAACTTGTAAGGTTGCAGATAGGCTCTGGTTCAGGTGATAGGGATAGGAGAACACTCTCGCCATTCCTATGTGAAGAGTATTCCATTAAAGGAATCCAGGGACTCAGTGGTTTGGTCAACCCCTGAGAGGGGGTTGTGCTGGTGCCTGAGTCCAGGGGGACATTTGGGTGGCGGAGATAGCCTTCTCCCGGCTTTCTGCTTATCCAGGTATTCACCCTTGGCTGACCTATGCTGGAACCCTGGGTGAGCGCTATCTGCATGGCAGGGAGCTAGTCAAACCAGAGCCTATGCAACCACTCACTTTCTGTAATCAATAAAGTTGTGGCCTAAATTCTGCCAAAAACCCAAACCAAATATTTGAGTCATGTGTGGATTTATTTAGGGGGGAGGTTTCTGGGCCTGAACATGCAAATGAATTAACAATGCTTTCTATGTATCGTATTTATTTTACAGGAGACCAGGAGAGGCACCCTTAATAAATGGTTGGATTCCTTTCCTGGGAGAAGCCCTGAATTTTAGAAACGATCCTACCAAGTTTTTGTTATCTTTGCAACAGAAATATGGAGATGTTTTTACCGTCCATCTTGCTGGTGAGAAACATGCTATTTCGTTCTTTAAGCGTGTGTGAAGATATGCTTAAGTACATGAGAAACTTTGGAGTAATTGCCTCACCGAGATGCCAGTCTCCTCAGTGAGGAGTAGCTTTCCTCAGTACTTCTTCCACTAGGCCAGGGATGTCCAAACCTTTTTCAAAGAGGGCCAGATTTGATGAAGTGAACATGTGTGAGGGCCAACTAAAGTTGTTGACCCCCAGGCCAGACTTTGGACATGCCTGCACTAGGCCTTTGAAGATGAGGACGTATGATCTGCTGAGGTCAGTTTGAATAGAGCCCATGGCTGCTTTGTGCTATTTGCCATTAGTTACGTTTACACTGAGTCTATTTTGTATTATACTCTTTAACGAACATCAGTGCAGAACACAATAGAATATGCAAAACTAACTGTATAGTTGGGTATTTGCACATATACACCACATATGCATAAAATGTATATTTTTACCAAACATGAATTATCTTTATTTTCTTTATATTCTGTTCTCTGCTAAAGTGATAAATTACACCATCTACAGCAGAAAATGCTAGATCATATTTAGACAATGGCTATTTTTTTAAAGCAAAATGTCTTTCTGTCTAATTTTTTACAGTGGAGTTGACAGTAGCACAGAAAAGTGACTGACACATTAATTCATTGATTCATTAGAATGAGAACAGCGAAACTACTTCTCCAATGACCCATAGCTCTGAACACACATCTTCATAAATGCAGAATAACAGGAGCTGCTCCTATCTCTGTAATCTTTACCTTGTACACAATTCTGTAGTTACACACCATCATGCATCAAAGTTACACAGGTTTTACCGTCTAAGCGAGGGTGCACCTAGGTTTGCAAAGATCAGATCTGTGATCCAAAAACAAAACAAAAAAACCTGCTTAAATTTACTGACAACAATGGAATTTAAGCATCCTAACATTGCACAGGGTTGCAGCTGAAGTGCTTATCACACAGGGAACACAGAACTCTGTATACAGCATGCATCATAAAATAAGCTGTCTACTAACCCAGTGCTTTGATTTGGTGGGCACAAAATGATGGTGGTGGGGAATTTAGTGATTTAGAGGAAGCAGGCTTTGTGGATAGAAGGGGGAGGCGGCAGTGGTCCCTTGGGTGCTCCACATCTGGTCTCCTGTGGAGAGGCAAAGGTCTCCTCATCAGCTGTGGGAAGGAAAATGGGGCGAATAATGTGGGCAAAAGCAGTAAAGAAATCTGCAAAATATAAGCCGAAGTTCAGCTTGTCAGACTTTCATCAGGCTGCTAAGTAAACACTCCAGCAAGGTATCTAATGTAAGAATTGACATCCGGACAAAACAAAAACACACTGTACTTCTGAACATATTTTAAATAAACTATTTTAAATTAATTTTAATTGCAAATTGTGAAATTTTGGTCAGTAAATTAAGTAATGCATTATTATGCCATGAGATAGTAAGCAGAATAGACTGAGTTATAGATAGTATTGTTTCTCAGGAATATCAGAGTTTTTATTACTTCATGACAGTTCCTGGTTTTTGTTAATACTGAATATCTGCAGCTCATAAAGGAGAAAGAGAAGCAAATCTACTCCTGTAATAAGCACTGTGCATCGTGACCCCCAATACCAATATACACATCATCTCGTGATGTCTTTTTGAATTGGCAAAACTGACATATACAGAACGATCAAATAATCTACAGCAGTACTGATGTGTATGCTCTATCATTACTTTCTCTGCTTGGTGTGTAGCTAAAGGTCCTGTCAAAAAATACTGCCAATATATATTGTTCTAATTATTGGTTCCCGGAGTAGTTCATTTGGAAAATGTGGAACGATGCTTGGAGTTTCTGGCGTTGCCCTGGACTGGTAACATGATTTCACTGATTGTACTTTCCTGTGTGATGAGCAAATGATTGTCATCCCGAAAAGTCTCAAGGGACATGGATGTCATCTTAATAAAGAAATTAAAAAGCACATCTTTCCACAAGAAACAATGTAAATTCCTGACCTGTCGCAGAAAATAGTTCTCTAATTGGTTTTGTGTGGTGGTGCAGCAGAATCGTTTTCCCCAAACGTCATTCCAACGAATCGCTACTGTACATCATTGTCAGCAGTTCAGCAAAATCTTCCTAATAAGACCACTATTACATAAATGTGATCATCTTCCCTATCTCCCCTCCAAAAAACCCTGTCATTTCTATACAGTGGTACTTAAAGACTCAACCTGTACTTCTTGATCCTCCAGGTAGATGACAGCGCTGCAAATCTTAAAAGTTTGCTCTGTTTGTCATAAAGCCATGTCTGCCTCTATCGCAATGCTGAGAAGAATCTCAAAGGGGAAGACACATTAATCTGTCATAAGGAAAGGAACCAAGAGCCCCATAGGTGCCAACTCCCGGGGCCCTAGGTGCCCGAGCACCCACAAAATTCCCCTTGAAGGAGCTGGGCACCCACAGATTTTGGTGCCAGGGCCATGCATACTGCATGACCCCCACAGCACCGGGCACCCACAGTTGTGGGGCCAAGCTGGCACTCCTGAAGAGTCCTGTGGTTTGCTAAAAGAGTAACAAATGTATGTTGGCACAAGCATTTGTGAACGGAGCCCACTTTCTCAGATGCACTATTTGCATATTTTGCATAAATCAAACCTTTCATTGCAGCCTTGACAAAAGTGCACTTTGTCCGCTTCACACCCCACTACTGTTCTAACTTACAAACAAGTCCCCACAAACTCCACAAGGTGATATTTTTAAAACACCTTTGCTGTTGTATCTGCCTGAAGCAGGGTTGGCCCAGTGATGAGGGTGTGTGTGTGTGTGAGAGAGAGAGAGAGAGAGAGAGAGAGAGAGAGAGAGTGCCTTAGGTGGCAGGATCCACAGGGTCAGCAGCTCCCAATGTAGATATTTATTCCCTCCTTGTTCCTGATGTAGATCTTCACCCAACCCTTCTTCGCTGGCAGAGAGAGGGGTGCCATTTTGTGGTTCATCCTCTGAGCGTTTGTCCTTCTTACCTTGAAGTGTAACTCTTTCTGCAACCATAAAGACTTTACTTCCAAGTTTAGCTTGCTTTGTGCCAGGGAACATGTCCTATCAAGTTGTTCAGGAGTGGGCCAGCTTGAATTTGAACACACCGGCATAATTTGCTTCTGGATCAGTCTATTTTAAACAGTCATTGCTAAATCATTAAAAACAGTAAAAACCCCATCAGTGTATATAATATTACTTGATCATGCTGTAGCCCATGCCAAACATTCCATTGTATCTAGACCCTGATGTTGGGAAAGACTGAGGGCACAAGGAGAAGGGGACGACAGAGGACGAGATGGTTGGACAGTGTTCTCGAAGCTACCAACACGAGTCTGACCAAACTGCGGGAGGCAGTGGAAGACAGGAGTGCTCTGGTTCATGGGGTCACGAAGAGTCAGACACAAATAAACGACTAAACAACAACAACAACAACAACAACATCTCTATCTATCTATCTATCTATCTATCATCTATCTAGCTACAGCTATATGCTATATGTGATGTTATTCTTAGCAGTATTAAAATACTCATTGTTGCTGCACTACTTCCAAAATTGCAGGATTCTCCAGTGACTTCGTTCTTCCTATCTTGCACACTGTGCTTTTTTGCTACAAAGATACAATACAAACTAGCAGTTGTGAAGTCTTTGTAATAGACACTGTAGCAGAAGTCAGAGGTTTGGGAGCAAATGGACAGAAACAAACAAACAAAAACACAAAACTCCTTAAGAGTTATTTAGTCTCCAGGATTAGAAGTGGCTTTTCTTTTTTTTACTTACTTCTTTTCATACAATTAAATAGAAGAGCTGACTCTGCTTATTAGGCAGTAAGGAGTTTCTACATGGCTGTCCCATACAGACATGTCTCTTCATATTCCACTGGGGAGAAGAGATTTTAGCATCAGCAGACATTGCCAGACTCGTAAGGAGAACTTCATTTAACTGTCACTGTGGACCTAGTATAAATGGATCTAATACAGAAAGCAGGCTGCTTTTAGGAAGACTTGTGCTCTGATCCCTTGAACTCCTTGGCAGATGTGGGAACCTGCTCCCACAACCAGTCAGATGGGTACTCTGGCTTCTGAGCTTGCGGTGATGGATTTCGGTGTCTTATAGCACAAAGCAGAGCTCCTCTGAGGTATTTGTGGCTGAGACTGGACTGGCCAAGTGGCAGGATGAGTTTGAAAGGAATGGGCTTGTTTTCAAGTAAATGTAGGAAAGAGAATCTATTTTCACCTATGTATGTTTACTGGTGGGGAGTGGAGTGGAGTGAAACAAAGTCTTTACAACCAACAAAAATAAGCACAGCTAAGTTATGTTTGTGTGTGCTTTTTATTGCCTGGGCTCATTTTTATGTTACTTCTTTTTATGTGAATCACCATTAGCTATGGAAAATGCATATATAACTGTGTTATAATGCTTTAAAATTGTTAAAATTAATTAAATTATTTTTAATTAAATTATTTTTAATTAAATTAATTGGGGCAGAATAAATACAGTATCTAGTGTCTGCTGCGACATGTTTTTAAGTGTAAATAACAGCAGTAATGAGATTATTGTGATGCCCACTCAATTCTGTAATGCAAAGCAGAATGGTCAGGTTAACATAAAGGACTGTTTTAAACAGGCTGATTTGCCCAGTCCAGAATGTGTTGGCTTCAATCCTGAGAGCCAGGCAGGACTCACAGAGTGCAGTGTGCATTATTATTCGCATGCTCAATCCAGCAGGCCTTGCGCCTAACATGTCTTGTGCATTCAAATTTAGGGCTGGGGTAACGTGAAGTTTGCTTCTTTGCAGCAGGTAGTGTCAAAACAAATACAATTATAAACCATATGGGTATGATTCTGATCAAAGTCTTTAAATGAATTGAAATGAATTGACCATGCAGCAATATCCTGGACATATTTACACAGGAGTATGTAGGATTGTAGCCTTACCCTTTTCATGAAATTGGTTTATAATAAAGGATTTGATCTGTGGAACTTTGTGCAGAGAGATTGTCCCCAAATGCTATGCTTGTGGGTTGTATTCTCTCTCCCCCCCCCCATTCTCCCTTTAAAGTAATGATTGGGAAATGGTTTTTAGTGGGTGCCTTGTTATTGTAAATTAACTAAATTTGATTCAGCATGCAATTACTTTTCCATATTAAATTTATATGCAAAATGCATTTTGCAATTTATTTCTTCCATTTCAGTCACTGTGTTGACTTCAGCAGTGACTTTGCAAATTAGGGGGTTCACTTTTTGGCATGTGATAACCAAAAACGCAGCAAAGTAATTGAGGTGTCGATGTCTTGACACTTTATTTGTCAGGATTGTATTGCATGCTTTTGAAAGTAGTTACAATGAACAAGTGTTTATAAAGATACTGAAAGCTCTGTCCTAAACAAATCTACTTGGAAACTGTTTCAGATACAGGTATTTCCTAGGGAAGTAGTTTAGGGGCCCATATTAGTATCATATAGGACCTTATTCCAAGCAAGTGCATTCAAAACAGGATAGTTGCCCATCCTGGAATGATTATTTGCTTGAAATTATGTTGATATTTAAATATATAAGAATTGGGAATTGTTTTGCAAAATGTTGGAGTGAAGATCACAAAAAGCAGCTCATATTTTTTTTTCATCTGAAAATAGCAGATGGTGGGCAGATGGTTTAAATTAATATTAATTAATTTTTAAAGAAATCTTAAATTGTTTACCCTGAATGCTCAAAGTTGGGAAGCTAGCTGACATCTTCAGGTTAATAGCATTCAAAACCAGCTTGTTAAATACCAGAGCAGAATGTAGTATTTTCAGTCTCTTGGTCACAACTTTAATGCCTATAATAAAAAGCGACTCCAAGATGAATTCATTGTAGCAGATTGGGTTGGAGCCAGGAAAAAAAATTACAATGCTCAAGTCTCTCAAGAGTTTTGGGCAAAACTCTGAAGATGTTTCTTCTTTATTTTTTTCTGAATACAAACTGTTCAGAGATGAGTTTTTTATTGTTCATATGCACTGAGATTGTATTTGAAAGGTTGCTTGTACCAGTTTGAGTCATTTTGCACAACGGAATTAGTGGGCAGGATCCCAGGGTTGCATAGAAGAGGGGTAGGGAATAGTCTGAAAAACTTGGACTTCAGGAGGTGAAGGGATATAAATAGTAGAATACAGGGGTTCTCTTTTTGCACCTCTCATCCTATATCTGGAAACCGTAGCAGTGTCCCAATATCCTGTGCTAAATCTTCCACCAACCCCAACCAGAACCTTTATTATTTTAAGATAGAAATAATTACACTGTTCAGAGAAAATCAGGAGGAAAACAAGGTATGGAGGGAGAGGCAACAAACTGTGTTGCTGAGGTCTACCTGCTTGAAGGCACACAGTACTTGCTGAGGGCTATTTACTTAGAAATAAGAATTTAGCACTTATGGTACTAACTGGCAGAGCAGTCTAAACCTCGTTTATGCCATACAGCAGCGTGTGTGTGTGTGTGTGTGTGTGTGTGTGTGTGTGTGTTGGATGGAGGTGTCAAGTTCAAAAAGGATAGCACACCCTCCAACATTTCTCCGATGAAAATAGGGGACGTCCTATTCCATAACAATAATAACAACAACAATTTTCGTATTTATACCCTGCCCAGCTGACTGGGTTGCTGCAACTATTCTGGGCAGTTTCCAAAATACATAAAAACGTAATTAAACACTAATCATTAAAAAAACTTCCCTTTAAAAGGCTGCCTTCAGGTGTCTTCTAAAGGTTGTACAGCTGCGTATCTTCTTGGCTAGGGGGTCGCGTAACTCCATACCCTCCAACATTTCCCTGATGAAAATAGGGATGTACTAAGGAAAAGAGGGGTGTTCTGGGATGGAATCAGAAAGTTTCTGTAAATATGGGACTGTCCCTATGGAAAATAGGGACATTTGAAGGGTCTGGTACAGAACTCCTGCAAGAGAAAATTCAAGCAGGTGCAGTTTGTCGTTGTTAGGTAACTAAAGTGTGGGACTCCTGCCCTCTTGTGTACCTGGCTACCAGTGATAGAGGTATAGATGGGATATGTAGAGCAGTCGTAAGTTCAGTGGGGCTTGCTTCCATGTAAACAGGCATTGCAGCCTTGTGCTTAGTTTCCTGCTCTGTCTAATGTTACCCCTGGCTCCTTTGGCCCTGCCCTTCACCCCGTCAGTCTCTATGGAAGGGTATATTTTGGCGAATTACCTTTTGTAAATAAAATAAAATAAAATAAAAAGCTAAACAACTTTGGATTTTCACTTTTTGAAATATTCCAAACCTAATGGACACCACCACAAAAATGAGGTAGACAGCTGACCTGTATGTTCAGCAGTAGCATTTAGAGCATCTCTCTTTGAACTTTAAAATCATTTTAAAAATAAAGGCTTCAGGGGTTTAGATTGTTGAATGCTTGTTTTTATTTGTTATTTGTTTGGGTTTTTTAAAATTCCCCATATGTGGAAACTATTGTGTCCGGTAAGTCTATCTTACTATGAAGATGAATGGTCAGGCATGCAATTTCCCCTTTCTCAGTCTGAAGGCATTAATTGACTCCAAGTGTGTGTCTATGAGTAGAATCAATAACTAGCATCAACCAGCTACAGTAATCATAATTTTCCTAGAATCTTGAGCCTGGTTGATTATAGCTTAGGCTGTGATCTCATGCAATCCATTGAACATCTGAATACATAGAACTGCCCTCTAAGTGTTGTTGGACTAGAACTCCCATAATCCATGACCAACGGCCATGTTGTCTGGGTTGATGGAAGTCCAGGTTCCCCATCTTGGCTCTAACCAACCTTACTAGGTAATAAACCTTATTGGTGTAAATAGGGTTTAAGATTGGCACATGTCTAGTCAATAAATCATAGATGTGTTTGAATTCGCCATATGGGTTATATTGTTTAATAAAAATAAAGAATTGTATAAAAAGAACCTAGAACAACCATTCATAGCTTGTCAACAGGCGCAACATACAAGTAATGAAGTCATGTTTTGAGGCCTATAGCTGACATGTGAAAACAGAACTTTGGACAATTTTCTAAAAGTACACGTGACTGAGTACAACCATTGTAATACTGCTTTCCTTAGTACTAGTATGACTGTTATTTGTGCATAGACATTTCACTGTCATGAGTGGTTAGCTCACCATATCACCCCGGCTAATTAGCTAAATGGCAAGATTTACTGCGGCAAATTGTATGGTGAATTTTTTCTTTTGTTTTTACTGCTGAGGAATACTTAAATGCTTAAAATGCATTTGTTTTTAGGCACAATTTATAGTTTGTCACATTAGTTTGTTGATTAGGCATCCATTTGTATATACTGTTTTATTTATTATTGGATGTAAGCCTCTGTATTAATTCCTGCATTTTATTTCAATGCACTGTATCTGTGGCGCATATCTTGCAAATGATCTCACTTCTCACACGTGGAAGATAGTGATTATTCCAGCACTGCCACATAGGCCAATCCTCAAACAAGAATTGTTGCCTTAAACTGTCACACTGAGTTTAACCATTCTCTCTCTCTCTCTCTCTCTCTCTCTCTCTTTCAGGCAGATATATTACATTCATAATGAACCCCCTGCAGTTTGTTTCTGTGACCAAAAGCAGCAAGTATCTGCAATTTAAAGAACTTGCTGATCAGATATCGACCAAGGCATTTGACCATCCAACCACCCTCAATGATGATCTCCCAGACATGCATGAGAATGTGCACAAGGCTTATCAGTATCTTCTGGGCAGGCCATTGGACGTGCTCTCGGACCACATGATGGAAAACCTCCAGGGTCTATTTGAGAAGATGTGCTCACAAGCAACAAACTGGGAAATGGGGAACATGAACAAGTTCTGCTTCTCCTTAATGTTCGAAGCCAGCTTTTTAACACTGTACGGAAAGGATCCTGGTGCAGTTGACTACAGCATTGTGGAAGCAATTGGAGACAAGTTTAATAAGTTTGATGCCAGCTTTTCCTATTTAGCTGCCAATGTACCCATTGAATTATTAGGTGCTGCCAAGAGTATCCGGAAAGACCTTATCAATGTGTTTTTACCTGAAAACATGGCAAGATGGTTGGGGGCTTCAGAAGTGGTCCAATTCAGAAAAGATTTATTTGAGATGTATGAAGTACTCGGAGATCACGACAGAGCAGGTAGCAAACTTTCTAATGATTGCTTGTCTAGAATCAGATAATTTACTAGAGACCTTTGAAATAAAATGGCAAAATGGCGACCTTGAACATTTTTAATGTTTTTTCTAATTGGCTAATGATAAAATGTTTTACTCTTAAACAACCCTGTATGATAATTGATTCTCTCTCTCTCTGTCTTTCTTTCTCTCTCTCTTTTTGGCTGAGGTGGTAAAACAAGATACTTAATGGTGATAATGAGAGAGATTATAACTCAGCTGCATTTCCTCCCTTTATTTCGCCCCCACCCTGAAATTACATTTCAAACTATTCTCATTAAGCAGAAAATTAGACTTCAGAAGCCTATTGGTCCTCATTAGCATTCACTGATCCTTGGCTGGGTCTGTGTCCTAACATCTTTTAATTAGCACACTGCAAATCTAATCAGTGTAATAAACGCTATTAATCTTCCTTTTCACTTATTTTCTCCCAGCACATCATTTTGCCTTCATGTGGGCCTCTGTAGGAAACACGGTTCCAGCTACATTCTGGGCCATGTATTATCTTCTGCGGCACCCAGAAGCTCTTGCAGCGGTGCGTGACGAAATTGACCATTTGCTGCAGTCAACAGGTCAAGAAAGGAAGCCTGGATACTGCATCCGCCTCACCAGAGAACAATTGGACAACCTGGTCTACCTAGGTAATTTATTTTATCCCTCCTGAAGAAAAGTAGGTATTTCCCTGTAAACTCCGTTTATCACCCATTCTATTTAGTGAGAAGGTGGAGAACACAGCTGCTTAATTGACATAATAACAGCCATTTACATCAATTATGAATTATGCAGTTTATAGCTGGAGATACACTTGCTGCATGTAAACATAAAAATCCCAGGTAATTAACTAGGCAAGGTATGGAAAAGGCTGAATCAAAGCTTTGCAGTTATTTACCAAAAGTTTATGCACATGGAGTTTGATTCTAAACATCTGCTGAAGTGGTAATGCATTTCAGAGACATCAGTGCTATACTGGGAAGACAAATTGAAAAGAAGTATTTGGAACTATCAATTTAGCCCAAAAATATAATTACATTTTACGATGATAGCTTTTAAAGCATAAAAGAAAGTGTGTTTTCTAATTGAGCCACAGATTGGCAGCTTGCAAGCTTAGCAGAAAGAGAAGGAAATATCTTCAGGACAAAAATAGCTATTTACAAACATTAGGTGTGTGCAGAGTGTGAGGAAACTTGGCTAGCCTCCCATTTTTTTAAGCACGGTTACTTGGAGGGGAAGGGTTTTTGTTTTGTTTTTTGCTTAGTAGCTTTTCTAGATTATGTACGATCCTCATCTGTCTTTAAGCAATAAATAATTAGCATGAAATGTGTCGCAATGGAAATATGAAAACATATATGTATGTATATAATTGCATGTACAAAACTAGGTCAGGAGGTCTGAAAAGTAAGGAGGGTTTTTTCCCCGTCAGGTCACTTTTCAATGACTAATTCCTGTCACCTCTTGCAGGGGCGGAGGAAGTGGTGTGCAGTGGGTGTCACCACTGAGGTGGGTGACAAAATGCTGGGCAGCACTCATGGCGGGGCCTGCAGCGCACCCGAGCCATGCGTCTCTCCCGGGTGCTTGGGCACGCACAGGATCCACAGTGCCCAAACAGTCTGCCCACTGCCTCCTCCCCAGCTGTAGGACGGCTGAGTGGGAGGAGGCAGGCAGACTCCGGAGGCCCTGCGGTGCACCCCGCCCTCGCCCTGTTCGTGAGCGTGCCGCCCCAGGCGTCCGAGCAGCTTCCTCCGCCGCTGACCTCTTGCATTCTGAAGTACAGGCAGTGCAGTCCCATTCCAAGTATTTGAATTGGTTCAAAGAACCAATTGCAGGTAAGTAGTGTAGGAATGTAGCCTCAGTTCAAGTACTCAGGTATATTTCTAGGTATATTTCTAGAACCCTCCTGGTAATCTCAGTTCATCTCAACAACTCTGATGTTCAACACAGTTATGCCTAGGTACTTGTAAATATGCTTGGTGTTGTAGCTGTGGGATCAACCAAGATCATGGGTGCTTTGCTGACTCCCCAACTCAGTGCTGCCTCTGGACTGAGACATCTTAGCAACAAGTTTACATCATTGTCACTCATTCTATGCTATTCTTTATGTACTGAAGAATTAGCTCATTCTCTCTATTTTTAGGAGTTAATCAGTTTATTTATTTATTCGAGTAAGCCTGTTAAATATATATACTAAACAGGCTAACTCTAATAAATAAATAGTTTGAGGTTTCTATTACAATGCAAATAAGATTTGATTTAATGGCTCTAATATAATATTTTATGCACTTGATGAGAAGTGCTGTTCAAAACATGCCCTCAAGGAATGATTTTCCCACAGTGTATTGGCCCTGAAATCAATGAACACTTATTCTTTGCTTCTGGAAAAGATGGTGAATGCTATCCCAGCTATTACTGAAGTATTTGACAAGCTAAAGATAAAATATACTTTATATGGGGGCTTACTTAAAATTACTTCGAGCAAGTTCATAGGATTATAAGAAATCTGCCAATGAAGGCTAAGTCCAGTGTGTAATCAGCCTATATTTGTAAGAGGAGACGAGTGAAAAATGTGAGGGGAAGCAATGAGACTGGACGGCGATACACTCTTCATGGGGCAAGTGACCTAATACTCTTATTCATCAGAACTTGTAATATACCCTCTCTATATTCAAAGACCTTTGGCATCAAATAAAGCATAAGTGTTGGGACATGCAAATAGCTGTGTAAGGGTATGTGTCTTAAGATGTGTGCAATTGTATAACACCAATCTTGCTTCTCTAGCATAATGAGTGATAGTCCTCTGCGGTCCACAGTACAGCTACAGTCAGGAGCAAGTTTCCTGACCATACAAATAGAGTCAGATTTGCTTTGTTTGCAGAAGAGCTTGTAGAGACCTCATGTGTTGCTGCCTAAATCAGTGTTTCCATTTTGCAAGACCCTCAATGCACACATTCCCCTTTACATACATTCCCAGGGCAGGTCATAACAATGACATATACAATTATGAAACAGTTACAACCATAAAACAAGAAAAGTGTAAAAATCATTGAAAGCAGTTTAAAGCAATTCCATATAGAATCCCATACACAGTAAACCATGTCTGCTTCAAACTTTTTTATGGTTTTAATTTTATAATTTTATGTTTTAATTGCTATAAACCACTTAGATTTTTTTAAAGACACAGGGGTATCCAATTTTTTTTAAATAAATAAGCAATAAAACAATACACATGATCATTTGTCATTGTTTTTCACAATTTATATACCACTTAATTACGATAATCTCTTAAGTGGTGTACAAGTAGCCATATATAAAAACAGTTAGAAACACTGTACAACTCTTCAGTCAAAGCTTTTCTATCAAATAATCCTCCTTACATACATGTTCCTGTTTGTATATATATAAAAAATCCAAACAGCATTTTTGCCCTTTGTTTTTGGTTTTCCATGCTGTGATTCCTTCATCTCCATTCCGTCCCTCTAGACATAACAGTCTATGACTAAAAAGATGGTGAATCCATGCTCACCACTGAGATGTGGGGGCGCCGTGTGTCAACTACAAAATCACCACATGGGTGATGCTAAAAGCTAGTAAAAAACAAAAACAAAAAAGCAGTTTTCTGTTGATTGTTTAGTCCCAAGTGTTTCTAAATTGCTTGAGAGCCACTACAAAATTACTTCTTGGTACAAATAATATATACCGGGTATTCTTAAAGCAGATCAGGAGAAATCTTCCAGGTGCTGGTAACATTGTTTTTTAGGAATCGCTGTAACCAGCTTTATCACAGAATTAAAAGTGTCAGGAAAATATTACTTCACCAGATCCCATTGGCTAGCTTACATTTCCCCCCTCAGGGATGTCCATAACTCTCCAGTCAACTTTTTTTGGTGCTGCATGTTCTTTTGCAAAGAAATCAGAAAATGACTTTTGCATTCCCAGTGACATGTATTATTGGCCACTATGGTTAATCAGCTGCAGAGCTTTAATTTAGAAACAGATACACAGAAATGGTCTGGTTTTTTGGTTTTTTTTTTTTTTTTACAACTACCACCAAGATTTAAGGAAGCAAAACAGATTAAACAGTTATGCCTCGTCACTGCGCATTTAGCTTGGGTCATGTTTTATTTGCATAAATTTTAATTGCTGCATACATTCCTTTTGTGAATTATACTTTCCCTGGAGCATTATTGCATTCCAGGCATTTCCATAAAAAAAAAAAAAGAGCGCTACTTCAGTAATGACTTTATTTTCAGCAAGATGTAGAAGAACAAAAACCAGCCGGTATGTCATTTTTGCAAACACTTCTGAAAGACTGAATGGACATGTTATGGGGATACATCTGTATGCTATAATGTACTTAGGCGTTTTCAGTTCTCAGCTACATAATCACTTCTCTATCTAGACATTATGTAGTCACATCACCCTGGATGAACAAAATACATATTTAGAATATTTGCATACCCCGACAACTTTTTTTCTTCCATGCCACTCCTGATACTTACAGGGTCCTCCTATTTACCTGCTGAATGCTTAGTATAAAATTAACTATCCATTATGTGCTGTAAGGTTTAATATTGTTATTATTAAACAGTTACAGATCTAGATCATGTTTAATTAAAATTAACTTGCTTACAAAAGCCAAATGCACTAATGATTCACAATGACCTTTTATTACCTGCAGTCCCTTGTTTTGGCTGGATGATTGACAGCTTGCTGTTTGGCTACCGTGTTGTATTTCAGCTGACAAGACTTTTCATTTTAACTCAATTTGCCTGCCTATCACAAGCTGGTGGCAGGCCAGGCGCAAGTCGCCCAGCTTTGCCTCAGCAGCTTGCTCTATTTCTCATTAGTACGCATTTATTCAGTGGAAATTGGAAGACAAATGCTTGAAGGCATGTGAACTAAGTATAGCAAATTAGGTTTAAAGACTGAATATTTATAAGTATATTGAAACGGCTTCAACTTTTAAAAAAAGATCCAGGGTGAAACTGAAAGAGTATATAAGAGTGAGCGGAGTTTGGGGGGAGAGACAAGTGGGAAAATTCCAAAAATACTCTGAGGTGGCTGTGGTCTCTCGATGCATAGAAAATGTCGACATTCCTGAAAACCCCTTTTTGTGCGCATTGAAAGTTTCGGCATCTCGTGTGTGTGTGTGTGCATGCGTGTGTGTGTGTAGGAAGGGGGGGAAATGAGGGTCATGTTCATTTGCTGCTTGGTTATCCCTTGGTATGCTTTAAATTGCCTTGTTTGTTCGGCACTAGCACAGAAACAGATGTTGCTCTACCGTGCTGGATAATTTACTGTACCTCATGGTGCAGAATGGAAGGCCTCCCCAGCTACCCAGCTGGTCTGACAGGAGCACTGGCTTGTGGCTACTGAAGTATGACAACAGCAAGTACAGGCTGCAGTTTTATCATCCAGTTGTCATTCTTCTCGAGGTGGATTTCGGGCATCCGTACAGAGGCTGTCGGGGAAGGGTTTTTTTTGGGGGGGTGAAACGTCGAAACAAACGTCCTTTTTGTTTGTTTATTTTAATGGTAGGCTGCCGCAGAGCCACACAAGCTCCATCCTCTTTTGTTGATCATAATGTGACTCATTACTTTTGTCATCTAAGGATTATCGGCATGATCGCTCAGAGCTAGAGCCAAGCTCGCCTTCCCCCACATAGCTGGTCCTGGAAGGTAAAACAGATTTGTCATTTATGATCTGACCACTAAGCCACACTCTGAGCTCCATTATTGTGATTAGCTCCCGCATTGGATGTGCTTGCCCAATTGTCATTTGCGATACCGCAATGGGCAGCACGACTTGCCATGCTTCCTGGGAGGATGTCGGCCAATCTGACATGGCTGTGTTGCTTGTGCTACTCAGCAGAAACCCATTTTAGCGGCGGCACTTTCACTGTGTTTTGCTCGTTCGGCTGCTGCCACGGCTGTTGTTGTCACCGCTGTGCTTTCTTCATTCCCCTCCCACCGGTTTGGATCCATCAGCGCACAATGGCGTTACGTATGTCAGCTACCATTTCCACACTGCCGACTTAAAAGGGTGTTATTGGCTTCGAATTTCCTCGGCGGGAGACAGCCGAGGAGTGGAGTCTGGACCTTTTTTTCCTTTGTACTGCGTAAAGTTTTTTGTTGCCAGAGTGCTGCCAGTTGAAATCTATCGTGTCAGGTGCCTTGTGGCTATCTGCAGTAGAGGCCGTGTTCTGGAACCAGAGTTCTTTTCTGGCTTCGTCACCAACAAGCCGATTTGACTCTCCCTGATTATAGTAACGAAGGCAGTCCAAAAGAATATGCACAGCCTCACTGTACGTCACATTGAATCACGGCGCTGGCCACACAGAGCTGACCGCAGCCTCATTTCTTTAGACAAATGCACGCTTAAGGAAAAAACTCCTGCGAGAAAGCATCCAAGGCCACTTTATTTGCTATGCACCCTGCAACAGATTTAATTTTTAGTGAAAGAACGCTTGTTATTATCTTTTTCAGATGGTTTCCATGCTGGGGATGCTACTATCTCTAGTAAACTAGCTGTTGGGGTCTACCACCTCTAGTAAGCTAACTGAGGGGGTGGGTCACAGGGCTTCACATACCACTTAGGTTTCTCATATATTCCAAATAAAAAATGAAAGCGACCATCTATTGAATCATTTGGTGAGAAGGAAGCTCTGCTTTGGGGCTTTTCATATGTTTTTTTTTTTTTGTAAATACTAATTTTCACACTGATGACTTGAAGGAGTCATGCCGCCTATTATGGCGCCCAGCCTCGCTGGTGGAAAGATAGTCAGTTTTGATTATATAGTCAGAGATGCGGGCCCAGACAGCAGCTACATGCTGGTATGCATGCTATCAGAATGATTTATGCAAATTATGCATATTATTCCCAAAGGAATTCCTCCTCAAACTGCCAGGATAAATTGCCGGAAATTAGCCATAAAATCTGTCGTGCTAGGAGCAAGAGGTGAAGGCCACTGGGAAAGCAAGGACATTTGCCTTCTAGAGCCTTCCAAGTTAAGGTGGGCTTCTGGAAAAAGGTTTGGGATTTGTGTCAAAACGTTGCGCTGTATATGGGCTTCCCCCCATTAACTTGTCCACACCTAATTTGAATTTGCTCAGCCGGCAGTAGATATTACGAAGGATTCCTCAATTCCCAATATTCTTGCCTCACATATGACTGTATGGTTATTCAAGTAGATGGTTTTGTAATGCATGGCTGCAGTCTTGCATGGTTGTTGTTTTTTAAAGCAGGCAGAACAGAGCCATTGAAGCTATGCCTGGTATTTGCTCCCAATCCCTGAAATGTATGGAAATGCATAAAAGCATTCATCTCTTTTGATTGTGGAATTTTCAACATGATGCCCAGATAATGGTTTTTCCACCCAAAACCCACTGCACTGCCTAGAGCCTAACTAAATTCATTGGCTCTATCGGTAAAGATTATATTTAAAAGTTCAGAAGTGCTTAGCTTCTTCTCTAGCCCTCTGGGAAAGTTTATTACCTCTTTTTAACACACACACACACACACACACACACACAAACACACACACACTGCTTTCTTTGGTAGCCTGCTCTAGTAGACCTGTCAAATTTTGGCAGCTGTAGCAGCTTATAACTTCCAATCTCCTTCTATATCTTTAATGCTTTGGGGTTCTTTCTCTCTCCCCGCACCCAAATTCCCCTTTATTTATATTCAGAAAGTGCTATCAACGAGAGTTTCCGACTTTGCTCATCTTCCACAAACATCCGCATCGCCAGCAAAGATTTTATTCTCAAGCTTGAAGAGAACCAGGAAGTCAGCTTGAGAAAAGGAGATTGGGTAGCAATTTACCCTCCAACTCTGCACATGGACCCCGAGGTCTACGAAGATCCCAAGGTAAACATTCAGCTGCTATTAGACATACCACTTCAGGCACATTTCAGCAGCCAGGCATTTTGTAATATAGAGAGCTTTAAAAAAGAAGAAGAAAGCAGGGTGGGGGTGGAGAGTGCTGTTCCTTCTTGTGGAACAAATCTTCCTACTTTCAGATCTTTCCAAGGTGCCTTCAGGTCAAAGGATTCGTGGCCTGAAGAGAGAAATATGGTGATGAGGCTGACTGCTACCCCTTTGAGAGAAACTGACAATTGTGCCTTGACTACCATAAACTTGAGGCTAAATGTAGGCTTTGTTTGGAAGTGGATCATTGGATGCCCAAAGAAGGCTGGATAATAGAAGGTGGCTTAAAGAGCAAATAATGTGGGCCATTTAGCTAAGTGCCCCCAAAGCATCATTGACTCTCTAAAGCCCCTATAATAGCGGTGTCTTCTTGAGCCTTATGCTTTTTCACCTCTCTTTATAGGGATTGGCCCTTTAGTGGTCAATTAGTATGGCGTTGTGAACTCAAGATTGTAAAGCTGTTGCTCGGCAGTGAAGCTTTGAGGGTAATTGTGTCATCTCCTTGTATTTTTTTCCCCATCTGAAGCTAAAGTTAATGAATATCAAAGGCTGGAAATTAATCCACCCTAGCTCAGCCTTAATACAGCTCCAGAAGTTCATCACCTGCATGCAAATTGCATAGTCATGTTCCCTAGATTTTGACTGAGAAATTCTTGCTAGTTAGAGGAAGATGGCCACAGACAAACAAAGATTTATGTATTTATTAAACAAACAGAGCCCTGAAATGACTACTGTGGATTTACCTATGTCATGTATGACTCTGAAGAGCTTTTCCCCCTTTATGATAAATAAAATAACTGATTAAATACACTATACTAACATGTAAAACCCTAAACAACGTGGCACCAGGTTACTTGAAAGACTGCTTGCCACTGTATAGACTTGTAAAATCACTTGAATTATCTGGTGAAATTTTACTTGTGGCATCACACAGAATATCACAGGGCTCTGATCTGAAAACAGGCATTATGAGTTGTTTCAAAATATTTTTAATGTTGTGTTTTAATATGGTAACGTGCCCTGAGGGAAAGGCAAGTAATAAATTAAATTATTATTATTTTCCACCATTGTTCCTGCTTAAACTCAGAAGGCAGAAAAAGCCCATCTTACATTTGTACTACTGCCTCTGTGTGGCTTTTTGGCTGAGTCTGCAATCATACTAGTTGTGGCATATGAGCATAGCATTACTTAACACTTATTTATTTATTCCATAAAATTAAGACACTGCTTAATTGTAAAAACAAAAAAACACCTAGAACTGGTATACAAAGAAAATAAAACAATAAAATCATCAGTAAAAAAAGAGAAAACTCTGAGACATTCAAATGCTAAAATCAGCAACAAACTAAAAACAGATACTGTAATAGCATATATCCACCTTCTACATGTCTGGGGAGGCTTGTCTAAACAAAAATGTTTTCAGCAGGTGCCAAAAAGAGTACAGCTGTACCTTGGAAATCAAACAGAATCCGTTCTGGAAGTCCGTTCGACTTCCACAACATTCAAAAACCAAAACGTGGCTTCTGACTGGCTGTAGGAAGTTCCTGCAGCCAATCAGAAGCCGTGGAAGCCCCATCAGACGTTTGGCTTACAAAAATTGTTCGCAAACCAGAACACTCACATCCGGACTTGCAGCGTTCAGGAGCCAAAACATCCGAGAACTAAGCTGTTTGAAAACCAAGGTATGACTGCTTGGTGTCAATAGGCAGAGTACATTCTGCCACACTAAATGATCCATTTTTGTCCAAGCAACAGACCTTATAACAAAACAGTTAGCTTTATTCACACAGCAGCAGTGCTGGATTTACGTATAAGCTAAACAAGCTATAGCTTAGGGCCCCACTCTCTTGGGGGCCCCAAAAATATTTAAAGGGGGGAAAACTGGATGTACTTTTCAAAAATATAAGATAAAAAACAAATAAAATAAAACCTACGGTACATACAGCAACAGTGTTTTGTGTTGTGTAGGCTCCTATGATGTAAGTAATGGGCCCCGTCTGCTAGTCTGCTCCCTAAAATATCACTGGTTTGCTCATTTCTATATATAGTGTGCCTACATTCTGCATGTGCAAATGACTTTAGATACCTATTAGGTCCATAAATTACCATATAGCATATATTCAACACAAAAAACCAGCAATCATTTGTTGTTAACCAAGGACAGCTGGACATATAGAGGCCCCCCCCCATTACCTTCAGTAGCTTAGGGCCTCATCAAACCTAAATCCGGCCCTGCACAGAAGGTATAAGGATCAAGGTGGATGTATACCACTTTCTTGTCCTCTGACACCAAGATCTGCTGGATCTTCCAAAGCCTTTCCACTGGAACATCTAAAAGTTTTAATCTTGATTCTTGCCTGCAGTTGTACAAAGCCCATGTGAACCTTTTCCTACTCAGCCTTCAAATGGTAGTGCAAAACGTCACATACATAGGTATACTTGATTTAAATGCAATTCTCCCTTTCCAGAGTCAACTTCTGGATAAACCCACGAAAGCTATCCGTGAATACAATTGAAAATTGATAATAAATATATATTGTGCTTATTGCAATGGGAATTCGGCTTTCCTCACTAAAGAAGCACTTCCTTGACAGAGGATGTTTGCATCTTCCAGAACATCTTCAAGGATATGCATTGTTTACATTTTAAGAAAAATCTCTCAAAGCTTCAACTGCAAGAGCTACTATGATGGGGTACACAATTGCCACTTCTGCTTAAGTTGATTGGAATTTGTGTATAATCAATCGAATTTGAATTATTCTTTAATTCTTTAATTGCTTTAAATTAGGTTCCCGAAAACAGGACAAATGGAGATCAGACTAGCGCCATTTAGTATTTGTAGACTTTAGGCTCCAATAGAGGGAAATATGGTGCTTCAATCTGGACTATTACTTTTATATATATTTACAGCAGCTCATTTTTCACACAAACTGGCGCTGACATAAGGAGCTAGAGAAGTCGACTTCCTTCTGTGCCCTGTCTCTGATAATTTGTGATTACCACTTTGCTTCCTGATTATTTAACATGAAAGTTACTTAGTTCTCCACTAAAGAGGTACTGGCCTTTACTTAATTTGGGCAAAAGTCTCAGAGTTCCTTATGCTCAATGTTATTCCACCCCTAATCCTTAATTGTTCGACCCTTTTTTCTAATTTTGCAGTAACTACTTTTCTAATTTAAAATTAACTGACTTGGATTGTTTAGGGGAAATTAGCCCCCAATTTGGATTTTCCTAGCTACTTCACAGAGTACTTCAAGACTCACAATACACCCTTTTCACATAAAAACTCTTGTCTGTGGACACATGTGTGTTTACAGGGTTGCACAGCTATTGTAATTGTTTCCCTACTTCTTTGGGTGTTATGTTCCATCATTTCATGTAAAATGAATTCTGATTAGTGACATTAAGTAGAGTCAATACTCCTTTTTTATTACAAGGATGTATTATAATTTTTGGGATACTAATCTAGCAAATCATAGTTTTTAGTTCTGGAAAGGATCTGACAAAACCAGGATCATCACAGTTCAATGGCCTTTCTGCCCAACATCATTTTTCATGAATGGACTAATGCAGCCTATAAATAGTGTACTAGGGCTGCAGTCCTGAAAGTCCTATTCAGCTTAATTGTGGAATGATATGCATAGGGTTGTGTTGGAAAAATGAAAGGATGTAGCCAGTGGCAGAGGAAGGCAGGTGTAGGGGGTTGCGGGCCGCCCCGGATGTCATCACTGAGGGTGTGTGTGACAAAATGACAAAAATAGGAGTAGTTTTTTTTAATTGGGCTCACAAAACTTTTTTGTTCAGTCAGCAAACGTAACGAGATGCGGCAGGCACTGGGCACCACACCGTGAGGACCAACACTTACCGCGGGGCCTGCAGCTTCCTCGAGCCATGTATCTCTCCTGGGAGTGACGTGGTGGCTTGGGCACCTGCAGGCTCCGCGCTGTCTGAAATGGCAGTGTGGGGTTTGCATCTGCCCACTGTCTCTCCCTCAGCCGCCCTACAGCTAAGGGGGAGGCAGCGGAGAGGCTCCATGCAGCAGGCCCCACCCCCATGGGCGGCTCGCCCCATCCCCAGCTGCAGGACGTGCGCGCTGCACTGGGCACCCTAGTGGCTAGTTACGCCACTGGATGTAGCTTGTCATCAACTGTATGTGTGCACTCGACTCAGGATCAGAAGGAGCAAAGTCAGTAAGAGTCAACTTGTGTTGACCGCATTCTGGGAAGCAAAAGTGCATGAGTTGAGTCTAAGATATGTGGGGAAAGTAATATGGCAAAATGTGCAGCCTCTGGATGTGATTCCAGAGTTGAACTCATAGCTGTCTCCCCAGAGCATTTTCACAGTGCTTAAGACAGAGGTGCAACCTTGCCTTCTAAAAGTAGCACGGGTAAGAAAGAAATCCACTGCTTATTCTTTTTTTGCTTTTCAGATCAATCTTGACATCGTTGTAATCACTATATTTATACAACTATATTAAAGTTCACAATCTCTATTTTTCAGAAGTATAAATTTGATCGTTACATAGAGGATGGCAAGAAGAAAACCACCTTCTACAAACAGGGAAGGAAGCTGAAATACTTTCTGATGCCTTTTGGCTCTGGAATCAGCAAGTGTCCTGGCAGGTTCTTTGCAGTGAATGAAATTAAGCTGTTCTTGGTTTTATTGTTGACATATTTTGATGTGGAAATAACAGAAGAAAAGCAAGTTGGACAAGACAAGAGTAGAATAGGTCTTGGTATACTCTTGCCAGACACTGACATTGCCTTTCGTTACAAATTAAGAAATTAATACTCTAATACAGTTTCCAACATTACAAATAACTTACTCAGGTTTTGTTCTGTCTTTTTGCACTACGGTTGCCATATCTTTCTGGTGTCCTTACAATTATGGATGAGGCCTGCCACAATTTGATTAAAAAAATAAATTCATATTGCTGCCATTTTAATTTAAATTTTTGATGGGATGGGTGAAATAATCTATTTTTACAAGTTTTCTATCTGCATCAGTGCCCTCAGTGTGGCTACCTTTTTTGTAGCACAATACTGTATGGCAGTGCAGGAGATCAGAAGGCACACCTATTGGGTTGTGTGGTATAGCTGCTTGGGCTGGCAAAGTACCTATGTCTGCCTCTTCTTCAAACAGTCTCTCTTATTTTGGCACTTGCTATTATCCATAAGAACACTACTCGACATCAACAGAACTTGCTTCTTATGCCCACTCAGTCCTTTTACACAAATTTATCAATTCACACAGAATCTCATTTGGGATTTTGAGCACTTTTCTAGTTGGAAATTAACATAGTGGAGGGACTGAGGGTTTTGTTTTGCTTTACTCTAAATATTTGGGGGCAGTGTGTGTGTGTGTGTGTGTGTGTAGATAAGGATAAAGGGACCCCTGACCATTAGGTCCAGTGTTGTCTGACTCTGGGGTTGCAGCGCTCATCTCGCGTTACTGGCCGAGGGAGCCGGCATACAGCTTCTGGGTCATGTAGCCAGCATGACTAAGCTGCTTCTGGTGAACCAGAGCATCGCACGGAAATGCCGTTTACCTTCCCGCCAGAGCAGTACCTATTTATCTACTTGCACTTTGACGTGCTTTTGAACTAATAGGTGGGCAGGAGCTGGGACCGAGCAATGGGAGCTCACCCCGTAGCGGGGATTAGGACCACCAACCTTCTGATCAGCAAGCCCTAGGCTCTGTGGTTTAACCCACAGCGCCACCCGCGTCATATATATATATATATATATATATATATATATATATATATATATATATGATTGTCCAACCCATTCATAACATTTCTCTTTGTAAATGTATAACCAGAACATTAAATATTGATTGTGTGGATCTAAAAAAAACTATTGTGATAACCAGCCCTTATGGAAATAAAACTATACTAAGTGTATATTCACTAAATTTAAACTCAGAACTGATTCATCATAGTGCCTTCACAGACATTTGGTGCAGATCACACACAGTTCTTACTATGCACACCTTCTCTTCCCCCTTTAACCTGCCCATTCAATGCAGCTACATCTGCTTGCAGGAGGAGCTAAGTTTTAACTTGGAACCATCTCCAATGGCTCTTCCTTGTGGGGAGTAACTTTAGAAACTGTTGACTAAAAAGCAACCTTGAACACAAGATTGGGGAACTTCTGAATTGATGGAAAATCTATCTGTGGCTTTTGAGACGCTTGCACTTTGAAATAGGCTTTGCTATTTTCATTTAACTTTCATGATAATATTAGACACTGATGGTGTTGTAAGTCAATGGACAAATAAGCTCTACCACTACATATCCAATAATAGCTCACATCTGTTACAACCTATTATGTTGAGCACAGACACTGTTGTGTCAGTGTGGGCTGTAAGATGTCTCTTACTAGAGTTATGATCAATCCTTCTTTGGCATCCTTTTTGTTAGCAACTGTGAAAAATGAAAGCAGGTATTTGTTTTCAGCACAACCCGTATTTTGATTCATGCTGTGCTTTTAGGATTTTGAATTTTAAATATCACGAGTTGGAATATAATATGATAGGATGTTGTGGCACTTTGTCAAAGGCAAAGCATACATCAGATTAATCACTGCTCTGAAGCTGAAGTGCCTCTGTGGGAACCAATAGTAGAGCATTTGTAAATGTGCAAATGAAAACTAGAGAAGAGATCTCTCAAAGCACAATTGGCTGCTAGGTGCCCAGCTGCCAATCAAACCTTCGCTGCACATAGAACATACTGGGAAGTGCTAGACGGAGCCCCAACCCTACAGAATAGACTCCTCAGATCTCAAAATAGATTTTGCTGAAGTGCTTATGGCTGACTGAGTCTTGGATTTTTATAACTGCTACCACTTTACCAGCTCATGAATTCCTAAGTTTGTGGAAATTCTTTCAACAACTTTTCTTCCAGGACTGGTCTTCTGGTTTTTTCCCCATAGCAGCCAGTTCATGGCAAGAGCCTGTCCTTTGACAGAATGAATGGGTGGTATGGGAGAGGAGTTTCATGAGAGGGGGGTGGGTCTTTCCTATTCCCTGGCATATGTGTCCTCTTAAGGATACAGGAACACATTCCAGGTGAACAGAGCCAGCCTTACAGAGCAATGAAGCTAAATGACAGAAATGTATTATTATTAACATTCTCTTGAGCATTCACAAAAATCAAGAAGTCCAGTGTAAGGGAAAGTAAAACTTTTTGAAACAGTAAGCATGTACATATGCTAGCAAAACAGTTGTCCTAAAACTTTTCATAGGCAGTGTAACTCTAAGCACATCTACTCTGGAGACCCACTGTGTTTAACAGGACTTACCGTACTCTCAGATATGTGAGCATAGGATTACAGCCCAAACTTATTTTGGAATATTCGCTTAGTCTTATGAAAATGAGAGGCACAAAATGTGGAGTACATATTAAGTATTTTATTTCAGTAGGAGAATGTAGCAAATAAATGCTTTGCTTTAGTTTTCATTGGACTCAGAAGTGCCTTCCTTTGACTGCATCTTCCTCTAGAGTTTTATGTGCTTATGTTTGCCACATCTCTAGCAGAATGTTCTTACAAACTGACATAAGTTGTATCAAATCTTTAAAGCCAAATGAGTCAATGACTTACTATTTTTTCTACTAATAAAGTATCTCTGACCTCATGAAAAGTTTGCCTCATTATTATTAACTGTTCTGCCATTAATAGACCCCCATCACAAACCGGCATTTCTAAACAATACCATTTGGTTTTACTTTTCATTTGTATCATGACAAAAAGGTATACTTGAACGTTTCTGACAAACTAGGCTGAAACTTATGTACACATCTAAGATGCTAATTATCTATTTTAAAATGCCAGCCAACTGATCAGTTCCTCCATACCACTATTAATGTGTCAATATAATATTTATATGCAGCAATATATAGGCAGGTAGAAGGAAATATAACTAGTTTCTGGAGGCAGTGATGATGGTGATCATCATACTCTACCCAAATGGTTTTCCCAAACTTGGGTCTCTCTCCAACTTTATTTGGACTACAGTTCCCATCATCCCTGACCACTGTTCCTGCTAGCTAGGGAAGATGGGAGTTGTAGTCCAAAAATGGCTGGAGACCATAATTTTGCATTATGTTTGTGAATTACCCCGAGAATATAATGTAAGGAGGAGATTAAAAAATACTTTGAAAAATAAACAACTGGTATGCCCTTGGATGAGAAAAAAAGTACTCGGAGGAGCAGGGTCAAAGGCTGCTGGCTGAGCTATCTTCCACTTAGAGAAATCTCAATGGGAGCATATATGTGCTGTTGATGGTACATGTGTTACATTCTGCCATATAAGTCAGTAAAAAAAAAATTACTTGCAGTTCTTATAAGTACACATATACATACCTGTACAATCCACGAACTAATTCAGTTGGGAATAGTTGTGATTCCAGCCTGCTTAATCCCATTGACTTTAATAGACTGATTACTTAAATCCAAGTAGCCTCATACAATAAATGGTGAGAATCCAGCTATTGATGAGCCATTCAATAATCTCTCCCATGCTTGTAATCTTGTGACCTCCGTAATAAAATATAGCCTTTACTGATCAAGGCACACAGGACTAGATATCACTTAGCTATTTAAAAATACACCATTTGTGCATGCCTGGTGAGTTGATAGAAAAATTATTTGGTTGCCAAACAGCATGCATAACTTTGCAACATTTAATAAATGGACTTACACTTTGAAAATCATTTAGTGCTAAGCAAGTCATACTAAAGCATGAAATGCTAGTGAATTCTTAACAAACTGCACATTTTGGCCCTATTCATACAGCCAAGGTATTTTGGTCCCAATCATACAGCCAAGATCTTAATCATACAGCCAAGGCAGAAATAAACATAATAGTAATTTCCCTGTATAATATCCATAGCTAATATTTGCCTTGACATTGTGTATACAATGTGTAGTAAATTATATGTAAAATGCAATATAGCTTTACTTTCATTCACTGAAACTAAAGGTCTAAATAGGTTACAATACTACAAATAAAATATTTACACTGGGTGCATTTATATTTAAGAGTTGGAAGTTTACTAGTTATAGGATATTTCCCTCAAAATGATGGCTTTACATAAGCGTTCGTCAAATGTGTCATACAAGTAGGTAAAATAATTTTTTCCCACTTTTTAAAGGCTTTATAATTTCTAGCTTACCATTTATTCTATGCCAGGAATGACTGGGTAAAAATATGGAGAAGGCAATGTGGTCATAATTAGGCAATCATATTAAAACAATTCTATCCATATTTTACTATGAATCACATCTCTCATGTTCAAACATTAATCTGGTCCCTATGACAGCAGATCTATTTGTGCCTGCGTATTTTGTAGTTCCTAAAAATTAAACTTCATTTCTAACTTGTGGTGCAAGTACAGGAAAGAAATGTATTTTGAAACCACAGTTCTAATTTAAAATGTCAATCTATTTTAAAATGGGTGTAGATGCCTGGCCTCCTTACTGGAACAGGAGTGAGAAAGCCCATGCTGTCAGATACAGATTAGTAAGTATATTACAGCATTATGGGTGATATATTTTCAGCACTTGCTCTTATCACTTCACCAAATAATTGCTGTTTTAATCTCAAGTAGACAGGAAGTCAATACTTTTGTTATTTCTTGCCTTATGAACTACCCTAATACCCACTCAACACCATCAATTTGCCCCCAGTTAATTTCTAAAGGTGAATTATATACGGAACCGACATGTATGATTTGTTTAAAGTGTAAAGTGAAAGTGTCTTGATAACCTTTATGAGAGTTTCAGCAGTGCTTCCCTGTCTCCTTTTTATAGAGGAAATGTCATAACTTGCAATGCAACATTCTGATAAATTTACTCTCAATTCTAGGAACTAATAGTTAAAAGATAATTTACTCCTAGAAATTGCTATGTAGCAAAACAGCACTTGCATCTCAAGGTATAGCATGTTTTACAGTTATGTAAGCTCAATGTGATCCTGGTTTTATCCCAACACTTTGTATCCTAATATTGCAGTATACAACAATACGCATTGTCAGTCATTCCAAAACATACCACTTTTATTTAGTAGCATGGAATAAAATTAACAGACTTGACCTTCCAGAATGTTATCCCCGAATTCCTAAAATATAAAAACTGAAATGGATGAGAAGTGGATGAGTTAAAAAGACAATAGTATGAAATATTTCCCCTGCCCCACCAAAAGGACCCTATTGTCATAACAAAATAGCTCTTAAGTGCTTGATCCTTTCTTAATATTTGGTTGACAGGTGACTAGCAAATCTACAGCCCAATTCTATGTCCTTTTCCTCAAAGGTAAATCCTATGGAGCTCAATGTGTCTGGCTCTCCAGCGAGGGAGCACAGAATAGCAGCCTCCAACTTGCTTAATATTTGTGACCTTTTAAGAAATGTGTTTTTAAACATTTTAAACAATTACACGAGACATGCTTCCCTTTCAGCTAAACTATTTCCCCCTGCCATCTACCATTTCAAATTATTCACACATCTTAGTTCTTATGTGTGTGTGTATATATGAATTTTAAAATGCAGCAATAAAAGTGCTTGGAACACATCATAAATTTACTTGCTATTTTACTGCACAGCTCTGAATCGTGTTGAGCCGACAAGGGCAACCGTAGGGCTATTGGGGGGGGGGATTTAACTCCTTCCGAGGCAGGGCGTTTCTAAGGAAAGCTAAGCCCATTAGGAGACGCTTTCTCCTAATGGCACTTTGCAATTGAGCTGATCTCTGCTAAATTGTTATGGAGTGGCTTACACTTCGCCACCTCTTCCTTTACTACCACCCTAACCAAGTTCAGTTGCGGCCCTTAGCCTGAACCTGGTTACTAGTCCTCCTTATTTCAGTAACGTCACGTTTTTAATACTTTGGCTTTTGGCAGCGAGCGTCCATAGAGTTTGCAAAACAATGGAAGAAGTAAGGCTGTGGGGGACAAGAAAGTAAAGTAAAATATAGGTCTACAGTGACCATTTCCAACCCACCGAAGTAAAGGAAGGCGTAGCTGGCCTGGACTGGGAAGCCAGTGTGGCTCCTTCAGTGTTGGGGTTTCCTTTCCTTTAGGTTTAGACATGAATTCCATTGGAATCAGCTGTGCTTAATCCGATGCAAGGCACTTGGGCGGTAGTCGCGGGGGGAAAGTCGGTGTCTCACGTGTTAAGCCTGCTAGCGCGGGGTTATTTATTAGAGGACGGGGCCCGAGAGAGAAGGAGAATAGACCCATCGTTGCAAGAACGAACGTGAGATCCCCTGCGCTTTGCAAAGTGGGAGCTGTGAGCTGAACGCGAAGCCTAGAGGGGGAAAGTTCGGAAGAGCAACAGTCAGCAACGAAGAGAGCTGCCCTTTTGGCCTGGCTTTGCTAGGCTGGCACGTCTCGCAGGCGGCGCGGAAAAGAAAAGGAAAAACGCACCGCTCAGTTTATTCCGCCCAAGAGGAAAATACTGTAAAGGACGAGCGACGGGAGCGAAAGGGTGGCTCGGCGAGCGTTGCAAGGGGCGGGAAGGAGGCGCTTTC